>NW_028327175.1:163674605-164004605 GCF_987537825.1 Furipterus horrens | reverse complement strand
CTTCATTATGTTCCAATTTGTTGATCTGAACCTTGGTTTCTTTTCCTTCACCACTTGTTTCATATGGATTTTCCTTCATTTCAGCCAGGATAGCCTTTATTTTTCCCTGTCCTCTTTAATCTTTGTTGTCAGAGTTGTGAGCATCCTAATCACCAATGCTTTAAACTGTGCATCTGCTGCGTTGTCTATCTCCTCATCCATTAGGCGTTCTAGCTGCTCATTGCTTAGTTGTGCTGCTGGGACCTTGATCTGACCTTGATCCGCCCCTGCTTCCACGTCATACTTCTCTGTCTCCTCATCTTTCTGTGTTTGCCTCTATAATTTGGGTAAGAGCTGTCGCACCTCTTATGTTATAGTGGGCAGAGCCTTAGGTGTTCGTCAGTACAGGGTGATCCATTTCACCACATTGTGGCACTGTATGTGGGGGAGGGGTCAGAGATGGAACAATGCTGCTTGCTCAGCACTTGCCTCTTTTCCAGGCACTTCTCCCATTTTCATAAGGGACTGGCGCTTCTCTAGCTATTGCCCTGTCTGTCGTTCCCAGAATGGGTGGGTCTGTGGATGTTCTAGGACCATGAGGGCCCTTTAAACAAGCGGACTCTGCTGAGAGACCAGCAGTTTCTTCCCCCACCCCAACCCCCACTGATTTGCAGTCAGAAGCAATTAGGCTTGATTTTCCCTGGCACTGGGATCGTGATCTGCTGCGTCTGGTCAGGAGCTATGGACATTCCCCAGGTGTCCCTCCTGACTTTTTAAAACATGTAACTATGCTTTCTGCCGGCCTGCCACTGCTGCCACCACCACACCGGGTCCTCGCCGCACCGCTCCGCCCCACCTACTGCCTGGATGAGTATTTCTTCTTTATATCTTCGTTTGTTGGACTTCCATGCAGCTTGATTTTCTGGAACTTATGGTTGTCTCTAGTTTTAAGATAGTTGTATTCCTTCTTAGTTGTGGAGGGAGACCCAACATGTCTGTCTAGGCCTCCATCTTGGTCAGAAGTCTTTCACTCTCTTTTAATAATGCTTTGCAGTTTTCAGTATATAGGCCCTTAACATACCTTGTTAAATTTATTCCTACGTATTTTAGTCTTTTGGTTGCAATCACGAAAGGAACTGTTTTTTATTTTCATTTCTTTTTCTAAAGCTTCCTTGTTAGTATATAGGAAATCAGTGAATTTCTGTACATTATTTTGTATCCTGCAACTTTACTGAATATATTCATTGTTTCTAATAGTTTTTTGGTGGAGTGTTTAGGTTTTTCTATGTATAGAATCATGTCATCTGCAGGATACACATATTAAAATAGTGTTATTTAAACTTCTTTGAAAATAATGCTGCCTGCAGTTTTTCTACACCTTTCATGGAGATTAATTTTTCAGTCACTTGAAACTCAGCATTACCTCTTTTAATAAATAAAAGCTGAGCAGCATCAGTAAACATCTGTTGACTCATCAAGAGCCAAAGAAAATCATTCAAAATCATTATCTTCTTTAATTGATTATTGCTGTTGTTACCAATGTTCTCAATTCTTAAAGGCTTATCATTGTAAACAAATTTATTTTCTATGAACATATTTCTTAGGCTGCTACAATATAACACAGTATAATTAACTCACCATTGGTAAATGGCTCTTTTTGTATGGCTAACCAAATGAACCACTCCAAACCTCACTTGGGTTGCAGCCTCATTTTTACTTTTTTTGTGTTTGTGAAAAACTTCTGTGATGATATATTTTAAATTTCCTACTTTTTATTAGGGTTGCTTTTCTGTGAGTTTGTAATACTATATGTGCTTAGCTTGGTAATGGCAATGTATATTGTATTCTTTTAATAGAGTACAATAAGCCAAATGTTTTACCATCTCCCTCAAACCTATGAGATTCAAAGTCCCCTTTCTCCCCTTTTCTTGTTTTTGACATAACGAGTATAGACTAGTAATAAAAAATAAAGTGTTATGGCACAGCAATACATGTGACACTTGAAACACTATTGAATTGCAACTGCAGCACTGAGATGTGCAGTGCATCAAGTGACAGTGTGAATGAAGTAACTACTCAACACTGCCATCGTGGTCGGTAACCACCCATAGGTAATACACAATGAACAGGCACAAGAATTTTCTAGTAAACTTGAAGCACAGTGAAATTAGAATTTAGTATAACTTTCATGTCATGGAATAATATTCCTTTTCCCCCTAATCATTAATAAGTAAAAACTAGTCTTAGCTTATAGGCTATACAAAAACAAGTGGTGGGGAAGATATGCCCCACAGACTATAGTTTGTCAACCACTGCTTTGAAAAAGTTATTTATTCACTTGGGCTCACTTCAACTTCTGTAACATGTAAATAAAATAATGATTATACCAGAGGGGCTATGGAAAAGATCATTAAAGATAATGTGTCAACAGTTTCTGAAACTGTAAAACAAATATGTGTCAACTAATTCTATTTTGCACTCATAAAATATTGATTGTACAACATTCAGTATGTACTATGCCAGGCAGTGTAGAGCACATAATGTGCATACAACATGGTCCATATATTCTATTTTCTATGAGTTTACAATATAACTGAGAAAAATGCAATATAACCAAAAGAAATACTGAATCGCCTGTGTTAAATACCAGAAGTCAATACAATTGCATAAGCATGATGAAACAAACACTTACTAAGCATTTACCTGTTCAAGATACACAGGCACTTCAGAAATTCACTGTGCATACACAAAAACAAACATTGTGCCCACAAACTCTTTTAATAAAATATATATTTCAGCAACCAATCCTTCCTAAAGCTTATTCTATAACAACTAACACCTATAGCCTCCCTCTTCTTAGTAGCTTCAGTTTCCCACTGTACAGCTGTGACTAATCTCTAGAATAAACATTTAGGTTTTGTCTAATTTTTTGGCTTTTACAGGTAATATGAACAAATTTCCTCACTCATACATACAGTTCATAAATCAAAGGGCGTTTAAGACTGTTTACAGACATTGCTCATTATTAATATGTAATCGTTGCTCTTACTGATTTCTAACTCTTTACGTATAAGAAAGAAGGACTTGGACTCTGATGTAATTGGCAATTTTTAAAATCAATTTGTGAACTGTCTTCTGACTTTATGCAAAATTTGTTGCCATGTATAAAAAATTTATATTTATATGGTCAAGAATGTAAGAAGGAAGAAAGGAAGGAACTAAGTGAGGGGGGAGGGAGAGCGAAAAAGAGAGGAAGGAAGGAAGGGAAGAAGGAAGAAGGGAGAGAGGGAGGAAGGGCGAACTGCAAATTAAACCCAAAGAAACAAAGAGTAGAGATGAACGTGTAGAAATAAGAGAGAAAATAAGCATGTTCTACAGTGGAACAACAAAACCAGACTTGGTTCTTTGAAAAGGCTAATAGAACTGATAAACCCTTACAAAAAAGGAATAACCACTAGCAGAAATGCAAGAAAGTACAACTCTATATATTATATATATATGTATATTAAAAGATCAAAGAAAAATATTATAAACAAAGGCATACCAATACATTTCAACATTTAGACAAAATGTACAAATACTTATAAATACAAATCTTACCAAAGCAGATAAAAGAATAAGTGATGATTTCAGGCCAAGATGAAGGTGTAGACAGAAACACTGCATTTCCCTCCAAAACTAAGAAGGAATACAGCTACCTCAAAACTAGAAACAACCAGAAGTTCCAGAAAATCAAACTGCACCATGGAAGTCCAGCAAACAAAGATATAAAGAAGAAATACTCATCCACACAGGTAGGAGGGGTGGAGCTGTGGCGGAGAGGACGCGGTGTGGTGGTGGCAGCGGCAGCATCAGGCCAGCAGAAAGCGCAATCACAGGTTTTAAAAAGTCAGGAGGGACACCTGGGGAGCATTTCCAGTTCTTCACCGGACCTCGAAGCTCACGGTCCCAGCACTGGGAAAAATCAAGCCTCATTGCTTCTGACTATGCAGACCATGGGAGTTGGGATGGAGGCAGAAACTGCCGGTCTCTCAGCAGAGTCCACTTCTTTAAAGGGCCCCCATGGTCCTAGAACATCCACAGATGCACCCACTCCGGAAATGATGGCCAGGGCAGCAGCTAGAAGGGCGCCAGCCCGGTGCAGAAGTGGGAGAGGTGCCTGGAAAAGGGGCGAGTGCTGGGCAGGCGGCATTGTTCCCTCTCGGACCCCTCTCCCACGTACAGCACCACAACGTAGTGAAACAGGTCGCCCTGTAATGATGAATCCCTAAGGCTCCACCCCTTACAATGTAACAGGGGCAACAGCTCTACCTGGGACACAGAAACAAACAAACACAGGAGCCTGTCAGAATGGGAGAAAGAGAAGTATGGCCCAGAAGAGGGAATGAATCAAGATTCCAGTGGGAAGACTAACTGACGAGGAGATAGCCAACCTAACAGATGAGGAGATAGACAACCTAACGGATGCAGAATTCAAAACTCTGGTGATAAAGATGCTCACAGGCTTGACAGATATGCTTGAGTATGGCAAATGCATAAGAGAAGAAATGAAGGCTATGCTAAGTGAAACAAAGGAAAATCCACACAAAACCGATGGTGAAGGGAAGGAAACCGGGGTTCAAATAAATGATTTGGAATATAAGGAAGAAAAATACAGTCAACCAGTGAAGAGTGAGGAAGCAAGGATTGAAAAAAATGAGAAAAACTTCCCAAATTTTGCGAAGGAGATGGACATACAGGTCTGGAAAGCACAGAGCGTCCGGGAAAGCTGGACCCAGAGGGGACCACACCAGGATGCGTCATGACTGAGATGTCAAAGGTAAAAGATCAAGAAAGAGTTCTGGGGGCAGCAAGAGAGAGGCAGAGAATTGCCTACACAAGGTGTCTATAGGACTATCAGCTGATTTCTCAGAGGACACTTTGCAGGAAGGAAGGAACTAGCAAGCCGTATTCAATGTGATAAAAAGCAACCTATAGCCAAGATTACTCTATCCAGCATAGCTATCATTTGGAATGGAAGGGCAGATGAAGTGCTTCCCAGACAAGGTGAAGCTAAAGGAGCTCATCATCACCAAGCCATTATTATATGAAATATCAAAGGGACTTACTTAAGAAAAAGAAGATCAAAACTATGAACACTAAAATGACAAAAGAACTCACAACTATCAACAACTGAATCTAAAAATAAAAACAAAATCCAATTAAGCAAACCAGAATAGGAACATAATCTTAGGTATGGGGATCATTAGGAGGATTATCAACTGGGAGGGGAGAGGGGGAGAAATGAGGAATGGTGCAGGGACTAAGAAGCATGATCGGTTGGTACAAAATAGACAGGGGGAAGTTAAGAATAATATAGAAAAGGGTGAAGCCAAAGAACTTATATGCATGACCCATGGACATGAACTAAGGGGGGTGGGATTGCTGAAGGGAAGGTGGGTACTGGGCAGAGGGAAGCAAAGGGAAAAAAACTGGAACTACTGGAACAACAGAATCAATAAAATATACTTAAAAAAAAAAAGAAGTGAAAAAAATCTAAAAAATCTTTTAACTATTTTTAATGAAACAATTCCACAGAGAAACCTCCAGGCCTACATAGCATTACCAATGAATTCTACCAAACATTTAAGAAAGAAATAACACCGACCAGAGGTAAAATCATTCAAAGATTTTAAAAAGGGACAGCAGAGAGTATCCTCGTTAAATGAAGAACATCTGTTCATTAAAAGATACCATTAAGACTCTCTCCCTCTGGGGAGCAAGTAGGAGCCTTTCCCTCTCCTAAGCTCCAGGGGCCTTTAAAAAAATTATTTATTGATTTGAGAGAGTCATTGACTTGCTGTTCCACTTACTTAACGCATTCGTTGGCTGATTCTTCTATGTGCCCTAACAAGGTATCCAACTGCAACCTGGCATTTTGAGGCCTGTGCTCTAACCAACTGAACCACCTGGCCAGGGCCCCAAAGGCCTTCTTTTGCTCCTGTTAACTTGTTTCCTGAGCCTGTGCATCCCCACTGGCTCACTTCTACTATCTCTGTAACTTTCTAAATAAACTTCCTCATAATTAGAAGAAGAAGAAAAAAAGAAAAAGATGCCATTAAGAGAAGGGTCAGAGAAGGCATTTGCCAATCAAAATGGGTCATAGCCTGAACATATACAGAATTCCTATGAATTCATAAAAAATTATAAAATACACAATAGAAAACTGCAATAAAGAACTTAAAGGTGTAATTTTTTAAAAGTATATCCAAATGTTCAATAAACGAATAAGAAAATGCTTAACTTCCTTGGTAGTCATGGTCAAGAAAGTACAACTAAAACTATAATGACATACCACTATTCACCCACCAGTATGACTAAAACAAAAATTTTGAAGACTAAAACAAAACCAGTGGAACAGCTGAAACTCTCAGCTCTGCTGATGGGAATACAACACTTTGAAAATCTTTTTGACAATATCTAATAAAGTTTAAGACAAGAATACACAATATTTCCATTCCTACACTTAACTCCAAAAGAACTGTGTGCATATGAATACCAAAATAAATACAAGAATGTCCATTATTATCATTATTTGTAATAAAGCCAAACTAGAAACAACCCAAATATCCATTAAAAGCAAAATATAAAAGTAAATTGAGATGGATTTACATGATGGAATAGGACACATTAAAGCAAATGAACAAAGCACTACTACAGGCAATTATGTGGATAAGTCACACAACAATGAGCCAGAGAAGTCAGAGACAACAAATACACTTATGATTCCATTTATTTAAAGTTCAAAAAACAAAAACAAAACAAAAACCCCACAAAGCTAATTTCTGATGTTATAAGTCAAGACAGTGGATACCTTTCGGGAAGAAGGGGACCCAGGGGTACTTCTGGGCTGTTGGCCAATTTCTATTTCTAGAACTATATGGTGGTTAAACAAGTATGTTTACTTTGAGGTAATTTTTTCAGCTGTACACTTATGATTTGTATACTTTTCTATGCATGTTATATTTCAATTCATAAAAACTTAATAAAAAAAGAATGAATATTGAATTTTGCGAAGGTATTTTTAGCATCTATGAAAATAATCCTATAAAATTTCTCCAAAAATCTATTAATATGATACATTGGTCTGGGTCCAATCAAAAGACTAAAACCACACAGGAAGTTAAATAGGAAAAGTTTAACATATAGTAGTTATTGACTATGATAAAAGAGTGTCTGTAAGAAATAAGAAAACTCCATATGGTAGTCTAGGGCTGGCTGAAGAGTACCCCAGGAAGGAAAAACATGTTAAGGATCAGACCTCATTTGAGAAGGTGCAGTTCAAGCCACCAAATAGCTGAGTTCACTGGTTTAGCTAGTCTGGAGTTGCTAAGCAAACAATAGAAACCTTCCAGGAAGCAGCTGTGGGGAGCATGCTAAATCATATTAATAGATTCCCTAATTCTAAACTGTACTTTCATTTGAGAATAAACCTTACTTTTACTAATCACTTGATATATGGCTGTTTTCTGTTTATACCGCTGTTGATGTACCATTTGTGGCCCTCTGTACAAAGAAAAGGATAAAACATATATTGTCTGTATTAATTTTATAATCATCTACCAAGTAAACGTTCTTCTAAATATTTTTCACTTGATGTTTTTGAGTTTTACAAAACTACAACTATTTCACCTGAAAATATTTCTTTTCCTCACATTTCTACACCTTACTTATTTTTATCAGAGTATTATAATCTGACTTGTTTTTAAAAAGTCAGCCTGCCTGCTGTGCTAAGAACATAATATAGGGGGCAAAGGTGAAAGGAGAGAAACTAGTTAAAAGGCTTTTATAATAATGCAGGCAAAGGATGAGGATGGTGGTGCAAAGCAGGGGGCAGATGAGTGCAGCGCTATAGATAAGAAGTTATTGAATACAGGATATGTTTCAAAGGTGGTTCAGTAGGATGTTTGAAAGATTGGATAGGTGCTATAAGAAAAAGAGAAGAATCAAAAATAACTCTAAAGTTTTTAGCCTGAACAACCCAGAAGGGTAAAGTTGCCATCAAGAGAAACAGAGTAGGCTGCAGATGGAACAAGTTTTGGGGAAAAGATAAGGAGTTCAGTTTTGGAAACGTTGAGTTTAGGATATCAAAAAATAAGCTCATTCGTTTAATAAATGCTGAAAGAACAAATGAGATAATCAATCTCTCAAACATGACTGATTCTCCAACATTCCAAAATTGCTATGATTAAAGACACAGAGTTATGCCACAGGACACACTCCACTTCACTGCAAAGAAATGATTCCCTGAAACCTGCAAAAAAGATAGAGACTTCACAACAGGTACTATCTTCCCATGGCAGAAACTGGTTTATATCCTCACTGCTATGTGCAGAGAGAACCAAAATTCAGGCTTTCCTAAGGCAAAACCAAAAGGCTCAAATTCTGTAGTATATTCCATACGATCTTTGTAAATGAATAAAACAAGTAAAGGGCTGGTGTCTTGGTACAGCGGGTAAAACTAAGCTCAAAATAGTTATAGATAGATAGATAGATAGACAGACGAGAAAAAGAAAAAAATCCCGCAGTCCGTGGTGCTAGGGGTATAGTCTTCTGTGACCAAGACCTGACAGGTTTACCTCAAAACAGACATTGTACATCAAAAATCTAAACTCTAAGACCTTAAAATTTCCTATTTTTCAGTACGATATATTTTCTTTATCCCATGCTACCTCCTTTCATTTCCACAAGAAGTCATGAGGAACAAAATATTGTGCAGATGAAAAAATTAAAGTTTGCAATCATTGTTGACATATATAAAAGTGGCTAGAATTAGAATTGGTATCTCCCACATCCTTTGCCAACTATACACTCTCAAAGAATTCCTTCTCTGCCTCCTTCCCCTCCTCCTTTTGAAATGAGGACATAAAGATAATAAAAAACTAACTGAGAAATAAAAATATTAGGCTTCTGGACTGTATCTATCCCTTTTAGGCTGACATCAGGTAACTTCCTGTTCCTACCCATTGGTGCAAGGGCAGGATGCTGCTGGCCCCCATCTACAGTTCCCTTCACCCATCGTGCAAACCCTGCCTTCTCTAATGGAAATTTGCTACAGTGCATGTGAAACCAGGAACATTCCAATGCATCCTCAAGGTTCTTTCTCCTACCCTTCCCACCCTCTCCTCCATCCACATTCCCTACTACAGTGACCAACTAGTTTCCCATACCCTCTCCCAAGCACTAGATCCTAGATTAGGCAGGAGACAATTAAGCCAGATGGTTATAAGCACACACACTGGAGTTAACCTCCCTTCACTGGCATCCAGGCCCCCACTGCTTACTATCTGTATTACTTAGGGTGAGCTACTTTATTTCTCTGTGTTATACTTTCTCTTTTATAAAAGGGGGAAATTAGTAGTACCTACACTGTAGAAATCTTAATAGATTTGATGAGTTAAAACATATAAAGAACTTAAGCAGGGCATCTGAAACAGGAGTTTCGTCTTTCAGGGTATCCTGTTCAATAAATAGCCAAACCGTTGGCAGACACTTTGGAAGAATACTCAGGAGTTTCAAAGTACATAGTGATTAATTTGAACAAGCTTTTAACAGAAATCATCATGATAACCTTGTATACCCATCAACTACAACCTCCTTAAATAGAGTGGTCACATTGCTCTATCTTTTCTACTGTTTCATTTGGTCATTTATACATGTGGGTTCAAGTTAAAAGGGTAAAATTTTGGAGGTGATAAAAGGGGGATACTAGGCAAATCAGAATTCATTTTTCTTAATAAAAATAATTCCCATTTTCATTTTCATACCTTACTGGTTAGGAGTACAAGTGGAAATGGGAGAAAATAATACATGGGTCTAAATTTCACTGATGAGAAGTGAAAGGGAAGAGTTATGGGGTAGTAGTTCAGTTAATGTTACTATTATTTACAATAATAATGACGATGATATCATATAGCATGTGAATGAATGTTCAAGCTCAGTACAAACCAAGCAGTGGGTTTTCTCCCCTCTAAGTAATACAGGTCAACCCATGAGCTTTTGCTAGATTGCAGAAGGGAAGAGAGTTGTTTCTGTTGTGTAGCTTCTCACAGTCCTTATTTAAAAACTGTTCTTATCTGAGGTCAGCAGACCCTTCACTGTGGATCAAAAAATTTCTAATATTGTAAAGTTTTCATACTGAATTACATATGCTGTAACAAAGAAAACCATAAAATTTAGTAGTTTCCAAAATCCTAATGACTTTTTTTCAGAAATAGAAAAAACCCATCCTAAATTCATATGAAATCTCAAAGGACCGCAAAGAGCCAAAACAATCTCTAAAAAGAAAAACCTCCACAGCTGAGGACTTACATTTCCTGATTTTAAAACTTATTGCAAAGTTACAATAATCACAACAGTGTGTCCTGGCATAAAGAAAGACTTACAGAACAATGGAATAGTATAAAGAAGCCAGAAATAAACCCTCACATGTACGAGGTCTGTCCAGAAAAAGTCCAACCATTGTTAATATAACAAGAATGGTTTGTGTGATATTGATGTAACCTGGCAGCCAAGGAGAGTGAACTGGAATGCACATGTGTGAACAATGACAACTACACTGTACTAGTTAGTGGGGGCAGCAGACGTTATTGAGTGAGCATGTGTACTCTGTGGCTGACAAGTTCAAAATAACAGAGCATCAAATTTTGTGTTAAACCTAAACGTTCCTCCACAGAAACTATCTGGATGATTCAGAAGGGTGCAGCTATGGACAACTGGTAATTGGCAGCTTCATCGCAACAATGCACCAGCTCATGCATCATATCTTGTGCAGTTTTTGGCAAAATGCCAAATCATCCAGGTGACTCAACCCAGATTTGGTGCCCTGCAACTTCTGGCTTTTCCCAAAACTAAAATCACCTTTGAAAGGGAAGAGATTTTAGACCATCGATGAGATTCAAGAAAATACAACAGGACAGCTGATGGTGACTGGGAGAACTGTGAGGTCCCAAGGAGCCTACTTTGAAGGGGACTGAGGAGTCATTGTCCTATGTACAGTGTTTCTTGTATCTTATATCTTCTTCAATAAACATCTCTATGTTTTTATGGTACATGGCTGGATACTTCCTGGACACACCTCATATAATCAAAAGATTTTTTACAATGGTGCCAAAACCGTAAACAGGGAAAGGGCAGTCTTTTTAAAATATTGTGCTGAGGAAACTGGATATCTACATGCAAAAACATTAAATTAGATCCTCTCTAACATCATATAAAAAAATTAACTCAAAATAGACAAAGACTTAAATTTTACAGCTAAAATTATAAGACTCTTAGAAGAAAGCATAAGGCAAAACCTTCACAACATTGGGTTTGGCAATGATTTCTTGGATATGGCCAAAAGAACAAGCAACAACAAAATAGACAAACTGGACTTCATTAAACTTAAAAACCTTTGATAATCAAAGGCAATATCAACAGAGTAAAAAGGCAACCCACAGAATGGGAGAAAAAATACATATTTAAAAATCATATGTCTCATAAGACATTAATATCCAGAATGCATACGGCATTCCTAAAACACATCAACAAAAAAAACCCAAACAACCTGATTCAAAAATGGGTAAAGGACTTGAATAAGCAGTTCTCCAAAGTGCATATACAAATGGCCAGTACGCACCAGAAAAGATGTTCAACGTCTTTTTTTTTTTGAAATGCAAATCAAAATTGTAACGATATACTACTTCACATTTATACGCATTAGGATGGCTACTATAAAGATAAAAAATAAAATAAAATAAAACAGAAAATACTTACCCAGCAGGGGAAATAACCCAATGAAAATAAATAAATAACAAGTGTTAGCAAAGGAAATGGAAAATTTAGAATCCTTGTGTACTGTTGGTTGGAATGTAAAATGGTACAGCCACTGTGGAAAACAGTATAGTGGTTCCTCAAAAAATTAAAATAGAATTACCATATGATCCAGCAATTCAACTTTTGGGTATATACCCTAAAGAATTGAAAGCAGAGTCTCAAAGAGATATTTGTACATCCATGTTCACAGCAGCACTGACAATTGCTAAAACATGAAAGCAACTCAAGTATTCATGGATGAATGAACACATATGCACAATGTTGTGTATACATACAATGGAATATTATTCACCCTTAAACACAAAGGTAATTCTGATATATGCTACAACATGGATTAACCTTGAGCATATTATGCTAAGTATAAAAAACCAGTCACAAAAATAAAACAAATACTATAAAATCCTAGATACAAAAAAGTAGAATGGTGGTTCCCAGTGGTTACAGGAAAGGGGGAAAGAAGACTTATTACTTAAAGAGTATAAGAGATTCAGTTTTACAAGATGAAAAGAGTTATGAGGTGGATGATGGTGATGGTTGCACAGCATTATTAATGTATTTAATATCACTGAACTGTACATTTAAAATGGTTAAGGTAGGGGAGTGTCCTTCTAGTTACTACTGGGATTCTGTATGATTCATGAAAAAAGGCCAATCAGGTCTTCAAATGTTTTTTAAAAAATGGTTAACATGGTAAATTGTATGTTATGTATCCTTAACCACAAATTAATATTAGAGAGAAATTAAGATGTAATTTTTCCTTTTTAAAAAATCAATACTTTAATATTCACAATACTTTTCCCAGTTACTGATAATTTTCATTAAGATTTGTCCACTGTTCTATATCTGTACATAAAAGAATTTCATAGAGCTTATCCCGGCTTCCCACTTGTCTATAACTCATAACTATCTAAACAATGCTAAATGCTTTCCTTTTATTATATCTGAAATTATTATTTTTTGTGTTTTTATCAGATGAAGATAATAATGAGCACAATGCTTCTATATCCTTCAGCATATATTTTACATATGGGCAATAAAATGTACTACAAAACACTTTTTTCAAATTTTAAGTTTGTTATTTGGCAGAAAATCTCTCAGTGTCTAATTTATTATTTGCTACAGACTCTTCCTAAAAGCAAGAGGCAGCCCATTTTCTCCAGATGACTCATTATTAACTAAAGACACAGCATAATGAAGTGTTTCAACTTGAAATACCAACAGCTAAATATAACCTCTTCTACATTAGAAAATTCAGTGCCTCTCTTTAGTCTAGTAAGAGCGATCTTAAGGATTCACCTTAAAAAAATACATTTAGCACATTCAGTGATCAGGAGCAAAAAAAAAAAACCTGAAACAATGTAAAGTTGTTGTATTTTTTTTTTTAAATATTAAGCAAAAATAGAGAAAACTTTGTAAATCACAAAAAAAATAGTTTTTTCTCATTCTTTAGGTACACTTATCTCCTTCATATATGTGTTTTAAAGCATCAGAATACGAATACTGGTTACAAATACTAAAATTTATCTAATGCTCTTTTGTGTGAAATGAAAGGGTTTTTTTGTTTTGTTTTGTTTTTTGGCCATTAAACAAATGAGAATCAATTCACAGTTATTTCATTTGAGATTATTCTTCTGAGGAAGAATGGTGAAATGCATAGTAAATTTCATAAAACTATTAAACCAAACTATTTTTTCTGGATCTTTATCTTGCATATAAATAAAATTTGTAAAAACACCTGAAATTACTCATTAATCAACAGTATGGATAGTTTTTCAAATGAGCAAGAAGAAAAGTTAGCACAAGACCATTACAGGCACAGTAAGTCAAAGTAAAAAAAGGAAGAAGTATAAAAATGCAGTCTGAATTGAAGATAACTCTCAGAGACAAAGGAAAGAACTGAAGAAAGAAAATTCTGACAGCTTTCGACTCCTTAGAATTCAGTCATTCTTGAGACCCAACTGTATCCATACCTGTGTGCATCTGTACAGTTTAGTGACTTGAGGTACTAAATTCCTTTTTTAGCCTAAGCAGCACTTGTTAGGTTTCCTGTCACATGTAGCCAAGAATCCTAAGAGTATAAAAATATTTAAGAAAGTGTGTACTATTAATTGTCCATATATCTTCAGAAATGCATCAATTTTCAGGTGTGCTATGACATTATGCATCACATCTTCTCTCCTTTTTCCACAAAGGAGAATATTGTTCCTTCATTTTCAGGAGAGAAGAAGGAGGCCCTTAAAAATCATTTTAAAAGATTCACTACAGGAGATCACTTCAGAGTCAATTTGTTTGAAAGGTGCCAATTTAAGTAAACTGATAGCAACTTTCCTGAAGTACTCATATCTTTTACAAATATAGTACCATTTTTAACTAGTTAGAAGGGATACAAAATAATGAAAGTATTCTATTCATGGTGAAATTACTGGTGATCTTTGTAATTTTCATTTTAATGTATTTTCTCAACAATCCATAAGAAACATGTTATTTTAAATAAGTGTACATTTTAAGTAATTTTAACCTTCATCATAGTTCAAAGGAAATGTTTGATTAGGCTTTATCTTCATATAGTTTTGACAGGTGAAATGTTTATTTCAATTAAACAAATATTTATCAAATACCTGCAATGTATAAAGCAGAGTGTCATAAGAAAAATGATATGTAGTTTATGGAAGTAGCCATAAGAAAGACTTCAGTGAATGTATATTTGTTTACACGGTTGTGTGTGTGTGTGTGTGTGTGTGTGTGTGTGTTGTTAGAGTTGTAATAAATTGGCTTAATCCAGGCTTTATGCTACAAAATTATTCTGGTTCAATTCAGCAATCAAGTATGAACTGCTTAACTCTCATATTTTCATTTCCGAACTACTGACATAATTTTCAAAGTACCCACCATCCCATAATCAGCCTCAATACAGCCTATAAAACATTACATACTTTTCATATAAATAATCTCTTCAATAATTTAAGGCAAAATAAATTCCACAGATTTAAAAAAAGAAATGCTATCAGAAACCTCTGGGACAGCTATAAAAGGCCCAACATAAGAATCATTGGTTTGCCAGAGGGCAAAGAAGATGAACTAGAAATTGAAAAATTAAGTGAAAATATAATAAAGCAGAACTTCCCAAACCTGGGGAAGGAAATAGACTTACAGGTCCAGGAAGCACAGAGAATTCCAAAAAAACTGGACCCAGGGAGAACCACTCCAAGACGCATTATAATCAAAATGTCAAAAGTTAAAGATAAAGAGAGAATCTTAAAAGCAGCAAGTGAGAAGAAAAGAATCATGTACAAAGGGGTCCCAATTAGACTATCAGCTGACTTCTCAAGGGAAACCCTGCAGGCAAGAAGGGACTGGCAAGAAATATTCAAAGTAATGAAAATCCAAAACCTACAGCCACGAATACTCTATCCAGCGAAATTGTCATTCAGAATAGAAGGGCAGAGAAAGTGTTTCCAGGACAAAATAAAACTGAAAGAGTTCATTAGATCCAAACCACTGTTATATGAGATGTTAAAGGGACTGGTTTAGAAGAAGGAGGATCAAAACTATGAACACTAAAATGAAAACTGCATCACAAGAACCAACAACAGAAGCCAGGGAATTGAAACAAAGGCAAACTAAACAGGCAACGAGAGTGGAAAAAGAACTATAGGTATGGGGAGCATATTGGGGGGAGGTCAGCAGGGAGGGGGAAGGGGAAGAGGGAGGGAGATGATATAGGAATTAAGGAGCATGGTAGGAGGGAATGGAATAGACAGAGAGGTTGAGAAGAACTATATGCACAACTAATGGACATGGTCTAAAAGGCGGGGACAACTGGAGGGAGGGGGGCCACCGGGTGGAGGGGAGAAGAGGGAAGGGAAATTGGGACAAATGTAACATTATAATCAATAAAACACATTAAAAAAATAAAAAAGAAATGCTACCCATTTTAGATCCTAGTTATCAAGGTTTCACTCCAAAGGTACAGTTCAACTTCACTGCAATATTTTTTTCTTTTTATTAAGTTTACTGGGATGACTGGTTAACAAAATTATACAGGTTTCAGGTGCACAATTCCATAAAACACCACTTGTGCACTATATTGTGTGTTCATCACCCCAAGTCAAGTCTCCTTCTATCACCATTTATCCCTCTATAGCTTCCGCTCCCTCCCTGCCATTCCACAACCACCACACTGTTGTCTCTGTCCATGAGTTTGTTTGTTTTTGCAATATTTTAATAGTTTATAAATTTGGGCAAAAGAAAATGAAACTTACAGGTGAATGAGTCTACAGTGAAGTTTTAAAAGTTTACTTCCATACATTATTGTCAGGTTTTTTTTAGCCACAATACTTATTTACATGATCTCTAGTTAAAGTTTGTTTTCAGTGCTGAGGAATATAAAAACTGGAAGTTCAGAAGCTGTTTAACTAAAAGATTCAACTAGATGGGTAAGTTCTAGAACTTCCACTCTACCCCCTCCCAGAACCCAGAATATAACTGGGCCCTTGGGCACTCAATTAAGGCTTGATAAATTCAAAGGTCTCAATGCCTACAGTTGGCCAAGGTGTTTAAAGAATTGATTTCAACAAAAAACTTGGAGATGATTTAAAGAGCAGCTTGCCTAGATTTATTCAGAGCCTATTAAGGCCTTAAGGATGTCCTACAATACATTGTACTGTATCATTATTAACATGCTTTACCTCATATTGACACAATCACTCTCTCAAGCTGAGTAACCTGAGAAACCATTTTTCTTGCTCACTTTTTTACACCACTAATTCTGTTGATAACACCTCCCAATTGCCTTGACTTCCACCTCTTTTCCCTTCAACCTCATTGCCTCATTTCTTATTTGGGCTATTCCAACAGTCTAACAGGTCATTTGCAAAAAGGCTTTTCTCTATTCCACTCTCTACACCATCTAATCAATTAACTCGCCTATTTAAAATCATTCCCATCGCATACTAGAAAACAAAACAAAACAAAAAAACTAAACTTCTAAGTAGGATGTATATATAATACAGCCTGGTTTAATGCCTTTATATCTCCTAAAATCACTCTCAATTCCCCAATTCACACACTATGCTTCAATAGTTTTTAGCTATCCCCATAAAATTCTTTATCTTATCTCTGCATGCCTCTTGCAAAAGACTGTCCACAGTATAACCAGGCCACATACATAGTTTCCTACATGTGTCTATCACTGTCTTTGTCTAATTAACTTCATAGTTTGTCTTAAAGACTTAGTTTAAGGTATCATCTTCTTTGAAGCCTGTCTTAACTGTTAATCTTCCAATCCTAAACTAGGTATCTCCTCTATGCTCTCAGTATTTTTCATAACACATATCACATGAAATTACTAGCTGTGTGACTACTCAAAATTCTCTGAGACTCACTTTGCTCATCTGTACAGTGACTTAACAGTATCTACACTGAAGAACTTCCATAAGGATAAGTGCAGGAAGTGCCTAGCACTTAATGAAAGTTCCAGTAAATGATAAATGTACTGTGTCATTAACATTTTTCTCAAAGGCAGACACCTTAGCATTCATCTTCCTTACTCCAGCAGCTAACCCAGTATTAGGCAAAAAATAAGTTACTATACATCTGTAAAGTAAATACATTCACATTTCAGAAAGATGACTCCTATAGCAGTACAGAAGATGGAACTGAGGAAGTCCTGCAACAGACCCTTTAGGACTTCCGAAAGAAGGGAAAGAATCATTTGGGGTGTTTTCAAAACCACATACACACTACACAGAAACCCAGAAGATTTGGCATCTTAATTGAGAATTACTATTGAAGGAAGCTTCTCTTAGTTAAGGGGGATGGGGGTGTTTAGATGGGGCTCTGATCCCTCACATGTTGTTGGGATAGAAAAAGGTAGAAAGAGAGAACCACTGGAGAAATGGAGGCAAATTAAGAGAGGGCTATAGTGCTTAATGCAAAACATGATGGTTAAAGCAACAAACATGAAAGTATCAAAGAGGAATGAGATTTGAGAGCCATGGCAAATGGTAATAAGAGCTAAAGAAGGTTTATTAAGGTTTAAGGAAAGGATCAAAGATGGCTGAAAATGTTTATTATGACTAAATTAATTGTTATAAAAAGTCAAGAAGCAAGGCACACAATTAAAATGACACAGATTTAGAAACTGGCAGGGTAAAAAGGAAAACAGAATTGAAGGTAATGATAAAATGTAATTGAAATAACTGACTATGCCACTCAGGATGGATAAAGAGAAATGTGAAATAGGAAGGAGCTAAACAGGAAGCAGACACAGACACAGACTTTCTGTAAAGCAATTCTGGGCAGAAACTAGGTTCAGAATATGAAAAGAGGGTTGCTCAAGTGGAATGGAGATAGAGGTAGTTATATAACGGAGTTTAAGAAAGGGTGATAACTGGTGCTGGAAATGTCATCCACATGAGAACTAGGAAGGTAGAAAATAGAATATCTGTAAAACAAGCACCTAAGTTTTCAAATAATGTGAAGAGGTTTAACAGGGTGACACTACAAAAGCTTCCCAACAGCCTTTTTCTTAGCACTACCCAGTCTTTGCCTTATTAACTAAGTAAGTTCATTAAAGCTTGCTTCTACTTCTAACTTACTGCTGTCTTCCAGAACAAGACTTCTCTGACTATTTTCTGGTATTTAGTTTCAACAGGTAATTCATAGCTTATCAAAGAGTCCATTCTACACCAGGTGACTTTCATATATTGTAAAATAAATAAATAAAAATAACCTGAATTTACACTAAACAATGCACATTTCATAATCTTATACTAGAAGATACCAATGAACAATTATTCACTCTATACGTTCTGGTAAGATAATGGCTTAAATAAAAACAACAAAAAAAGCTCATGTATGTATTTGATACAACTGTGAACACTTCTGCAAAAAATACATGTTTTCTGGAAAACCTTAACTATTCTCATAACCAGCCCTGGCTGGTTTGGCTCAGTGGATTGAGCGTCGGCCTGCGAGCTAAGTATCGCTGGTTCGATCTTCCAGTCAGGGCACATCAGAGAAGGAAAACTCTGACTCCAAAAAACCTCCGCTGCCTTGTGGCATACCTCTTAGGGGAAAGGCTAAGGGAGTAAACCCCGACAGAAAATCCGGAGCCGGAGTCCCTAAGGCGGTTTGACGTTGTAGTCAACACCGGCAACTCCTGCGGTGCACCTGAAGCCAAGTTGTATTGACTCCGTCTTTCCCTTGGACCCTTCAGCTGCGAAGAGAGGGGGGGTCTGCTGCATGGGCAACAGCAGACCCTCCATATCACCCTGCCCAGGCTCTGTAGCTTCAGCTTCACTGGAGAGGACACTCCAGCGTCATCGCAAGATGTCGATTCAACACGGGAGGAGACAGATACCGTGTCACTCCCGAGTCGGACTGCACAGCCATTCTCGGCGGTGCAGATAGACTCTTAAGAAGCTACACCATCGTCTCTCGACACGGACGGCTGCCAACGAAACAACTGTATCAATGATGGCTCTTATTACTATGTACAGCTTTAAAAGCAACAAAACAACTTCTTATTAAGGTGGTTAAATCCAACAAAGGAATAAAACTAAATCTTACAACCCTTAAAAGCTTAAGGGAATTATTACAATTGATGGCTATTCATAATATTTTAGTACATTTTAAATGATCCAACTACAGTGTCTTTTCATAAGTACGTTGGTATCACCATGCAATTTTAATCCATATGCTTAAACCTCTTTCACAGTTTACAGAACAAAGCAGTTTTGATTCACAAACAATGCCCTGCAGTCAAATACACTCATGAGGTATTAATTTACAACTTCATCTGTGATCAGTTAAACTGCATGTGAAATTTTAAACATCCTTAAAAAGCTCACCACAAATAGTTCAATAAGAGATTTTTTGGTTAACATTACTTTAACTAAAAACATGTAAGATTAAATTCTATTGTAAAATAAAACCAAATGCCACTGCTTTTAAGGATAAACCACTAACAAAACAATCTTTTAAACTGTCACCTTTGCATCTAAAATATTAATTAAAAATGCAAAGCTGTTTCGAAAACATATGCTTCAAAACTGCTGGCAAGACAAGTCACAGATAAAAAAGAAAATCTATTTGATGAAGAAAATGTACATATTTCAACAAATAAGCAGTTTCTGTAATCAGTCCTAGGAGCCAGATTCATTAAAATGTCAGGTCAACCTGAATTATATCAAAACAAAAAATTAAAATGACCAGTTTTACCTAATAACTAAAATGTCAGATCCATACAAATAAAAGAACAGGATTTAAGTTTCCAATTCAGCTGATTTTAGCAAAAAAACAATAATCACTAACTTCTCAGAAACCCACAGTTTTGAGCTTTAATATTTATGAATTTTGAGTCTTAGAATGTTTATTTACTTAGGATTTTTTTTAGCTAGCTACAAGTAATGATTATGTTGATTGCTTTTCTATTACAAAGGAGTTACGATGTCATATAACAAAATGTCCAGAGCCACAGCAGCTAGAGGATTAATTAATTTATAACTCAACATCGTCATGTACCTAAGTTCTTTCCATATTTTCCCTGCGCCATCCTTACTGTGATGACTTCTGTGCCTTTGTTACAGAGTAGGGTCCCCCAAATTCCCTAGAGCCTAAAATTAGGGGATGAGGGAAGAGGACAGCTTTCAAGATGCCTTTGCTTATCTATGGCTGGTAGCTAGTGTCTTAGTTATGCAAATAGCTTTGGTTCTTCCAAGGCCCCAAGGACATGGGAGGGGTTTTGACCATAGAATGGTGAGGAAAGAGCATACGGGGCCTACACAAGGTTCTGTGAATAGTCAGAACTGGTTACTATGCCCACTGCATCACAGGCCACAGTCAGGGATTTGAAAATAAGGCAGTAGCCATTTGTAGAGAGAACACCATGTGGTTTTAGAAGGGGAGAACACTATGCGGTTTTAGAAGGGAGAAAGCACCAGGCAGTTTTAGAAGAAAAGAGAGACCCACGTGGCTTTGAAAGGGTAGAGAGAGAACCATGTGTGATCCAGTGCAATACGACATGTTTTCCTGGACTGTTATACAGAGGCTGATGACATCGTACCCCAGATCCTGAAGGAGACAGCTGACAGATAAGGGATGGGGAACTTCTGGGAATGTTTTTGGCTTATAGCCTTTTGGGGAGCAAGGGAAGTGCTGGGTCCCATGGGAGAACAGGGCTCTGAGCAGGAATGCTCACTGTCCTCCTCAGGTTGGAATGTTGTAAATAAAGACCTGTTTTCCTCAACACTAGTTGTTGGGTTTTACACCAAGGTGCCACAGGAAAGAACCCCCTTTTGCTCAGTAACACCTTAACAGGTAAAAATATGTGCAATAGTTGAAAGTTTCACTTTATCTAATGTCCAATGATTAGAAGACAGATTGCCCAAACTTCTTCTTGGGTGTTAGTGGACACACATTACTAAATCAATCACTGGAAAAAGGAATGAAATAATCATGATTGGCTTAGATTAATTCAGATTCAGTACCTGAAGGTAAAGAAGAACCTAGCTTCCCATAAAACACATGGGTGATGAGTGATTAAAAACTAAAATATCACGCTGAATGGTGTGGCTCAACTAGTTGAGGGTTGTCCACAAAGCAAAATGTCGTCTGCCCAATTGCCTGCCCAGTTTGTTTCCCAGTCAGGACACAAGTCTGGTTTGAGGGTTCGTTCGCCAGTCGCGGCGCATATGAGAAGTGATCTATCAATGTTTCTCTCTCACATCTCACCTTGATGTCTCACTCTTTCTTTCTCCCTCCTGTCCTTTCTCTCTAAAAATAAATTTAAAAAAAAACCAAAAAACACTGAAGTATCAAATCAACCATATCAAAAGTGAAGAATCAAATCAACACTATTTTCAAGCACTGCATATGATAATATACAATATTCAATGATTCTTTACATGTTTCAAATGAATATTATATATACCAATGTGGCAAACCCTTTTTGTAACCCTTAATGTCTCAATTATGATAAACTAAGTAACTCACTAGAAAACATAATTATATAATGCAATAATTTTCCATCTAAATTAAGAAGTATAAAAGCAATAATTCAAAATATATCTCAGACTTTCAGTAAAAACCAAGGCACTGGACTTTTGATTCCTCCTGAACCCCACTAAAACTACTATCAAAGACAAAAATAACAGAAAAGGAAACAATGATGACAAAAATTTGGATACTGGAAAACAGAGTGAGGAGTAATAATTAACTCAACAGACGCAAGAAAGCTGAATCCTAAACAGCAATGCAGAAAGACAGAAGAAAGCTGGGAAGCAATTAAACTTACACTGTCATACCATCAAAAGGCACCAAAATGGTTGACATTAGGAGTGTCTAGGAATGAGAGTAAAAGTAGGGCATAAAAGTTTGTATGAAGAAGCTAGACTTCCAGATGCTGTCCTGTAACTCTGAATATCAGGGCAAATGTCCCTCTTTCTCATCCAGGCAGAATAACTGAGGTCTGTTTTCTAGAGAGTATTAAAAAGGGGTTGGAGGTTGGAAAAACATATTGAAAACATAAAGATTAACTGCAAGTTGACAAGAGTAAACTCTGAGATCCAATTTTCTTCTCCTTCTTGGCTCCAGAATCCAGGAAGTTGGAAAAGAAATCTCACTATATAATCAATCTAGTCTAAAAAACAATCTAATGATATCAACATGAAATTCTGCTACAAAAAGCCCAACCAGATCATTAAATAGTGACATAAACAGCTGACAACTCCTACCCATGCACAGTTAACTGTCTTTCATTTTCCCAAAGAGGCAAATATTGCCAGATATTTAAAGAAAATCTCTACAGCTAAAAAAAAAAAAAAAAAAAAGCCAAATTAAAAATGACAACTTGGAGGAAAGGATGACATGCATTAGAAAAACAGCTTGAGAAAAAAATTTATTTTACCATTTTTATCCTCAGACACATGAGAGAAAATACTACATCCATGAGACAAGAACAGACGCTACTAAAAAAGAGTACCAGAATAAATAAGAACCTTTTAAAATTAAAAATATGACAGTAGACATAAAATTTTTTCAACAAGTAGAAGAGAAAAAATAATTTAGAGGACCAATCTGAGATGTCAACAACTAAATAATTGGAGCTCCTCCCAAAAAAAGAGAACAAAAAAAGTTTTTTTAAATCAAATATGCAATTCAAGAAAAGAAGTGAAGGACATAATCCATAACAAAAGAATCCCCCACCAATGTGTCCAGCAAAATGGATGAAAAGAGACCTATACAAAAACATTATCAGGATGAAGAGACTAAAGTTTTTTGTAAAAAATAAAAAAATGTTTCAAAGAATCAAGAATCAGAATGACACCAGATTTCACCACAGCAACATTAAAAGCTAGAAGACAATGGAGCATTGCCTTGAAATTACAAAGGCAACTTTGACAAAAATAAAAAATGAAACACACTACTGCAACCAAAATGTCTACTTTAAGTAAGCTGGTTTTATTCTAGCCAGTACCCCAAGAGAAGAATAAGATCATTCAAATCTGAGCAAGTCTATAAATATTTCAATCAGTACAGAGACCAAGAAAAATGAAAGTGTGGTTTAAGTCAGAAAGTTCCCAAATCTCAGGCTGAAACTTCTAACTAGAACTTCTAATATTCATGAAACACTTTATTCCTCCTACTGGAAATCATGCAGAAATTAAGAGTAATTAAAACGGCACTTAATTACTGGTAAAATTAGGAGGAAAATATAGTAAGTAAATACTGCAAGTTAATAAGGAAAAGATGGAGTAATCAATGAGGGTATGGAACAACATACATGTAGATTGTAAGCTCTGTCAAAAGTAGTTGTCATGCAGTAGGAAAAACAAATACAGAGCATGGAAAGGAGGTACAGAGATGGAAATTCAGTAAGAAGAGCCTACAAAAACATACCTTTTGAAGGTAAGAAAAAACACCATGAAATGCATAACTGTGCCACTACTTTGCCAAGTTAAAAATAGGACAAGACAATCCCCTATCACCACTATCATTTAATATCATATTACCATACTAATGAACACCATTAAACAAAACGAAGAAAATAAGAGGTATAAATATTCTGAATTAAGAGGTAAATCTATTACTACATAGATAATGCATAGATAATTTTTTTTAATATGTAACAGAAAATTTACAAACAATAGGAAATGATGCTAAGGTATAAATGAGTAAAAAAAATTAATATATAAAGCCAATAACTTTCATTTATTAATATATAAACCAAAACCAGTTTTAAAGATCCTGATTCAAAAAACCAATAAAAAAATAAACTTTATAAACATATAACACCTACAAGAAAATAAATGTAAAATACTTGTAAACACATTAATAGAGGGCTTGAAGCAATTAAAGGACAAACCATGCTCTTGCTTAGTTGACTCAGTATTAAAATGTCAATTTACCTTCAGTTAATTTCTTACTTCATTGTAATAGCCATTTCAAGAGCAACAAGTTTCAGATTTCTTTCTGGAATAACTGCTGCAGATGAAACATGATAAAATGTTGAAAAATAAACAAATAAGGATAAACTAGGATGTTCAAAAAAACTAAAGACATTGAGGGAGAATAGCCCAATTAAAAAAGACTAAAACTATTATAATGCTTCAATAATTAAACTGGCACATGAATAAAAAGGCATGCCAATGCAACATGAAAGTCCAAAAGCAAATCAGAATAAACATGAAAATTCAGATGTGACAGTAACATATGGTTAAAGTGGCATTTCTCAATAATAATAATGAGGTGGAGTAGTCAACAAACAGTATGGAACAACTGAATAACCAGTTATAAATAATAAAGTAGGATCCACATCCCATACTGTGTAGGAGGATAAATTATAAATAAATATTTAAGAGTAAAAAACTTAATTTTGAAATCTTTAAAGAAATAATAATTTCCATTTATAACAATAAAAATAAAATCAGCAAAAAAATAAAAAATAAAAATTATAACCTTGTAAAAATGTTTGCAACTTGTATCACAAAGGGCATATGTTCCAATGCATATAAAGCTCCCCTAACTCACTAAAAACACGATCCATCCCCCATAAAGGGAAGCATGGGGCATAAGATTAAGATATTAAAAAAAAGCAAATTTTTTTAAGAAAGTCTCAACTTCATTAAAAAAAAAACAGAGATAGACTGAAACACCATTATTTATGATCAAGCTAACAACAACAACAAAAAAAGTTTAACAGGTCTGTTGGTGACGCTGCGGGTAAAAGGCGCTGAATTTTTTTTAAGCAAGAAAGGAGAACAAAAGAGAAAAAAGTAGGCAAATTATTTTACTCACAATTATTCTAAAAGATAAAGATTTTAAGGGAAAAACAAAAAATCTACCCTGACCAGTGTGACTCAGTGGGTTGGGCATCTTCCCACAAATGGAAAGGTTCCCTATTCGATTCCAGGTCGGGGCACATGCCTGGGTTTCAGGCCAGGTCCCCAGCTGGAGGCATGCAATTGATGTTTCTCACCTTCTCTTTCACCCTCTCTCTAAAAATAAATAAACTTTTTTTAAAAAAAGAAAAATCCAACTAATGGTTGTTATAAAAGATATATCAAAGGCATATAGACAGCCAATGTTCTAAAGTGAAAGGAGGAGAAAGATACACTGGTCAAATGTTAATGAAAGCAAAGAAATAAGGTATCAAATAGGATAGAAAAGGTCACTATATAAGGATTTAAGTTCAGTATACTGGGAAGACATAGTAATTCCAAAAGTGTGTGCACTTAATAAAATAATCTCAAAATATATTAAGCAAAAATAAACAAATCTGAAAAAGAAAGACAAATCTAGCATTTCACAATAGATTTCTACATATCTCTTCCCATTATTGACCAGTCAAGCATATAAGTAAACAAAAAAGTATATGAAAGAAATAACAAGCCAGATCATAAATAAATCATATGACACAGGAAACATGAGGAATTCTTCATCCAATAATTAGAGAATATATATTCTTACAAGTATACATAAAATGTTACAAAAACAGTTATGTACTGATATATAAGATAAATTTCAAAAAAATTTAAGAGCAGCTATCACACGGAACTTGTTCTCTAACACAATGTGTAATTAAATATACAAAACAGACTTCCAGTCAAGATGGAGGCTTAGACTGACATGCTCGGTCTCCCTCTACAACTAGAAAGGAATACAACTACCTCAAAACAAAAAATAACTAGAAATTCCAGAAAATAAAACTACATGGAAGCCCAACGTACGAAGTTATAAACCAGCGGTGCTCATCAGACAGGTAGGAAGAGCGAAAAACAGGCAGTGCTATTTGCAGTAGCACCAGGGACAGCGGCAGGGAGAGCAATCCCGGCTGCAGTGGAGCCATAGCAGCTCCCGACACCAATGCTAGGAAGGGCAGCCACCGCATTGCCTTGGATGGTGAGGCCCAGAGGGCAGGAGGACGAATCCCGATCTCCCATCTTGGACCCCCGCCCCCACACAACGCGCCACAGCGCTGTGAAAAAGGTTGCAGATCACCACTGGTCAATGGGTAGCGACAACAAAGCGCCACAGCGCAGAGAAAAAGATAGCGAATCGCCGCAAGCCGCTGGGTTGTGACTTGTGATGAGTACACGGGCTCCGCCCCCTATACCCTGCCCCAGAAGCAAAGCAAAACGCAAATCTGTCAAAATGAGGCAGACAACTATAGAAATCCCAGAGACGCAGCTCACCAGGCAACAGATGAAGAATCTGACAGACGAACAAATAAGAAACCTGTCAGAGGCTCAATTCAGAGCTATAGTCATTAGGTGGCTTACAGAATTAACAAGAGATTAGGAACAAGACGAGAAAGGATTGAAAGCCACTCATACTGAAAAGAACAAAAACACATATGAGACAAGTGGTGAGGAAATAAAATCCAGAGATTGAATCAACAAACCACAACATAGAGAAGGACCAAACAGTCACAACCAGTGCAGAAAGAGGAAACAGAAAGCAAGGAAAGTGAGAAGAGGATCAGAAATGTCTGGGACAGCTATAAGAGATCGAACATACGGATTGTAGGATTGCCAGAGGACGAAGAAGAACTAGAAATTGAAAAATTAAGTGAAAATATAATAAAGCAGAACTTCCCAAACCTGGGGAAGGAAATAGACTTACAGGTCCAGGAAGCACAGAGACTTCCAGAAAAACTGGACCCAGGGAGAACCACTCCAAGACACATTATAATCAAATTGTCAAAAATTAAAGATAAAGAGAGAATCTTAAAAGCAGCAAGTGAGAAGAAAAGAATCATGTACAAAGGGGTTCCAATTAGACTATCAGCTGACTTTTCAAGGGAGACCCTGCAGGCAAGAAGGGACTGGCAAGAAATATTCAAAGTAATGAAAATCCAAAACCTACAGCCACGAATACTCTATCCAGCGAAATTGTCATTCAGAATAGAAGGGCAGAGAAAGTGCTTCCAGGACAAAATAAAACTGAAAGAGTTCATCAGATCCAAACCACTGTTATATGAGATGTTAAAGGGACTGGTTTAGAAGAAGGAGGATCAAAACTATGAACACTAAAATGAAAACTGCATCACAAGAAACAACAACAGAAGCCAGGGAATTGAAACAAAGGCAAACTAAACAGGCAACAAGAGTGGAAAAAGAACTATAGGTATGGGGAGCATATTGGGGGGAGGTCAGCAGGGAGGGGGAAGGGGAAGAGGGAAGGAGATATTACAGTAATTAAGAAGCATAGTAGGAGGGAATGGAGTAGACAGGAAGAGGTTGAGAAGAACTATATTCACAACCAATGGACATGGACTAAAAGGGGGGTACAACTGGAGGGAGGGGGGCCACCGGGTGGAGGGGAGCAGAGGGAACGGAAACTGGGACAAGTGTAACAGTATAATCAATAAAACATATTTTTTAAAAAATTTACAAAACAAATTTTACAACACAATTCCAAAATAATGAGTCAAAGAGATATAAAGTGAAATGTAAAACACTTAGAAATAAATGATAGTTAAAACACTGTCTCTCAAAATCTGGATGATAAAACATAAAAGGTGTCTTGAGAAAAATGTATAACCTTAAATGCAAATATTACAAAAGGAAAAAAAGCTATAAATGAGTGAGTTAAGTGTTCATATTAAGATATCAGAAAAGGAACAATAAAGAAACCCAAAGAGGTAAAAGGAAGGAAATAAGAGCAAAGCTCTATGAAGTAGAAAGCAAAGATACAACAGAGGTCTGTTCTAAAACACACTCATGTAAGTACACTACAACAGACACAGATAAAGAAACGATGACCAAAAGCTAGCAAGCTACAACTCCAACTGAATTCAGCCAACAACTTAAATGAGCATGGAAGCATTCATTCATCCTTAGAAGCCCCTGAGAGGAACGCAGGCCTGCCAATGTTTTGATTTCAGTTTTGTGAAACTTGAAGCAGAGAACCAACTGAGTGAGACACACTGTATACCAACTTCTGACCTGCAGAGCTATGAGATAATAAATTGGCATTGTTTTACACTGCCAAATTTGTGGCAATTTGTGCGGCAGCAACAGAAAACTAATCGCCTCCTTGCTTCACAGTTAAGTGCTGCTCCTGAGCCTTTATTATTCCAGAGTTCTATCATATCCCTTCTTAGTAGAGAGTCCAGTTTTATAAAAGCATCTACAACCATCAACCCCTATATACAGTAAGCAGCCACTCTTGAGATTCCTCTATGATTCTGGTGCTGCCCTCATTATCACACATTTCCTTACTGCCTTTATTGATAAACAGGAGTCTGGTAGAGTAGATCCATTCTAACAGGTTCACTTCTTTGAGCCTTTTGATCCCTGGCTCCACTGTCTGCCAAACAGCTCTTGACATCTCTATTCACTTACTATGGCCATCACTTTTTCCAAGTTTCCAAGCAAGATCCATTGCAGCAGCAAATGAGTACCAGCTCCAGTGGCCTTTGCCACAGTGTTAATTGCTGTGTCACTAGAGAGGAAATGCTTCCATATTTCACTTGAATGTTGACAGAAATCACTGAAATCACTATCACTTAAATAGGTTGGGGTACACGGTGTTTACTAGGGATCAAACCCTGTGAAAGGAAGGGGGAAAGCAGGATTGTAAAGCAGGAAGTCAAGTTATGATACAGGCCTCACAAAGCCTCAGGCAACCTAAAAGGGATCTCTGGGGGTACATTACTTGTCAGAGTTTGTCTCAGCTATGAACAAAATGGCTGGACTATTATACCTCCATGTGGATCAGTTGCATAAGAGCTCCCCTGGGAAGGGCTGGACCTTAGGCAAGGAGACTTCATGTAGCAGAGAGGCCAACCTTGAAGGAGCTGCCAGCTGAAAGCTTTCTGATTGCCTTCCTCCTTGAAGGCTATCTTCCTTGAAGGAGGATCTGGGCTACATTCTTCACAACTACCATGCTTTCACTTAGAGACCTGTTTCATCCATTCTAAAAAGCCTCTCCTCTTTTATACTTCCTACTTCTGTTTTCTACTTTTTCTAAGTACACCAGTGTGCTTGCTTAAGGCAAAAGCCCAGGCGTTTGTAGCAGAGAGGATGTGTACCATAAAGACCTCACAAGCGGTGACTATAGATGATGGTCAGACTAAAGATGGACATAGGTAGAAGAAGCCCCACTCAGAGCAAGGGGAAGCCCCATGGACCTACGTTTATTTGTAAATTGCTACTAAATCTGTATGAAATAAGTAATTACATAGGAATAATTGACAAAATGATCTAACAGCAACTTTCTGTAAATAGCATAATTTTTCCACCAAACCCTACTGAAATTAAACACAGACTAGTTTATAATTTATCTACCACAACAAGGAGCAGTAAAATAGTACGCCTTGAGGGCTATAACATTAATCACTTATAATATTATCTTTTTAATTATAACGATTAGAAAATAAGCACAACATTTTTTAATGTTTTTAATTATTTAAATATAACCTTCCTTCATACAACAATATTTAAAGTCTTACTGTGTGCCAGTCAGTATTTAGAAGTTGGATATATAAGTCAACAGGATCAAAGCTCCTGCCTTCAAAGAGCTTACAGTCCATTTAGAAGAAACAAATAATAAACAAGGACACAAGATCAATTCAGATATTGATGGGTAAGTGCTATGGCAAGTGTCAGTTGAATTGAGAACTGAAAGAAACCCAAAAGAACCATAACAAAGAGCATTCTAAAAAAGAGGAAACAACATATGCAAAGGTCTCAAGGTAAGAATGAGCACCTGTTCATGAAACAAAACAGATCAGTGTCATTGAAGCATTGTGAGCAAGAATGCTCTTAGGTAAGGTAAGAATGATACTCAAAGTGTCAATAACAAGATCATCCTTCTTCCTATTTAATTTGTTATTTACATTTAGAGAATTATGTAAATGCTGATAAGCAAACATTTTCCCAGTAACTAATGCTGCTTCCCAGCATTTGTGCCACTCCCCTTGTATTATGAAAAGATTAAATCTACATTTTCACAGAAACTGAAGAAACAGAAGAGATATGAAAAACTTTCTCACATCCAAGGAAAATTAATTTTATATGTAACATTCAGTAATCCAAAAGATATTAACACTTCCCCTTTATGTAAATATTATATGTATTTTGATGGAGTCCCATTAAAGACAGTGAACAAATCATCTACACATCATAGCCTAAGTATATTCTGAATAATTAAGGCTTTCATACATGTTAAATCTCAGCAAACAATATCAGTGGATTGGCAGCACAGTTGGTTTCTACTTATAAAAAACAAGTGTTTGTCTGCAGGACTTATAAAGAGAATTGTAAGCTGATATGACAAAAAGGTCTTTCTCATACCAAATAATTACAATTTTGAAAAACACTATTAGAAAAAAACCAAATGTTATATTTAAAACAAAACTGCTTTAGGGAAACAAAAGAAAAAATAAATAAATGGGACTATACCAAACTAAAATGTCTTTATCACAGCAAAGAATCCATCAACAAAATGAAAAGCAAGCTCACTGAACAGAATATATTCACGAATGATACACCCAGTGAGGGGTTACTATCTATAAGTTATAAGGAATTCATATGACTCAATACCAAAAAAAGTCCAATTCAGAAATGGGCAAGGAACCTGAACAGACACTTCTCCAAAGAGGACATACAGATGGCCCATAGACATATGAAAAGATGCTCAACATCACTAATCATCAGAAAGATGCAAATTAAACCGCAATGAGGTATCACCTCACACCTGTCAGAATCACTACCATCAATAAATGAACAAAAAACTACTATTCACAAGTATTTGGAGACAGGGAACCCTAATGTACTGTTGGTAGGAATGCATACTGGTGTAGCCACTATGGAAACCAGTATGGAGGTTTCTCAAAAAATTAAAAATAGAACTGCCTTATGACCCAGCAATTCCACCTCTGGGGATTTATTTGTAGAAAACCCAAAACACTAATTAAAGAGAATATACGCACCCCTATGTTCACTGCAGCATTATTAACAATAGCCAAGATACAGAAGTAACCCAAGTGTCCATCAATAAGCAAGGGAGCCCTGGCTGGTGTGGCTCAGTGGGTTGAATGCCGGCCTGTGCACCAAAAGGTCACCAGTTTGATTCCCATTTAGGGCACATGCCTGGGTTGTGGACCAGGTCCCCAGGTGGGGGCGGGAAAGAGGCAACTGATTGACGTATCTCTCACACGTCGATGTTCTCTCCCTCTCTTTCTCCCTACCTTCCCCTCTCACTAAAAATAAATAAATAAATTATTTTTTAAAAATAGACAAGTGAAAAAAAAAGAAGCTATGGTACATATCTACAATTGAGTATTACTCAGCCATAAAAAAGAATGAAATCTTAATATCTCTGACAGCACAAATGATCCTAGAGAGCATTATGCTAAGTGAAATAAGTCAGTCAAAGGAAGACAAATAAAATATGGTTTTACTTATATGTGGACTCTGCAGAAAAATACAAATGAACAAACAAAACAGAGACAGACTCAGAGACAGAGACTAATGGTTGCCAAAGGGGAAAGCTTTGGGGGACTGGGTGAAAAAGGTAAAGGGATTGAGAAGTACAAATTGGTAGTTACATTTCCCCTTTTTATTGAATTTATTGGGGTGACTCTGGTTAATGAAATTATACAGGTTTCAGGTGCACAATTCTACAACATATCATCTATACATTGTACTGTGTGTTCACCACCCCAAGTCTCCGGTCATTACCATTTACCACTTCCATGCCCTTCTTCCTGATCCCAGAACCACACTACTGTCTGTGCACATGAGTTCTTCCTCCTATCTTTTTTCTCTTTTGCTCAATCCCTCCACCACCACCCCTACCCAGCACCCCCGCTGTGGCTGTTACAAAACAGTCATTAGTATGTAAAGTACAGCATAGGAAATACAGTCAATAATATTGTAATGACTGTGTATGATTCCAGGTGGGTAACTGGAAATATTAGGCGGAACACTTTGTAAAGTATATGATTATCTAACCTCTATCTTGTATACCTGAAACTAAACTAAATGTAAAGCGTAATTGAAAAAAAAATTTTTAATAGAATTTTTATTTTGTTTTTCAATTACAGTTGTCCCATTTTTGCCCCCATTACTCCCCCCTAACCAGCCCACCCCTTCTCCCACAATCATATCCCTCCCCGTTGTCCATGTCCATGAGTCATTTATACACATTCCTTGACTAAGCCCTTCTCTTACTTAGCCCCCTTCTTTCCCTCCTCCCTCCCCACTAATAACTATTCTGCTCCTTGTTCTATTTAGTTCATTTGTTTATGTTGTTCTTTAGTTTCCTGTATTAGGTGATATCATATGGTATTTTGCTTTCTTTGCCTGGCTTATTTCACTAAGCATAATTCACTCCAGATCCATCCATGTTGTCGCAAATGGCAGGAGTTCCTTCTTTCTTTCTGCTACATAGTATTCCATTGTGTAAATGTACCACAGTTTTTTGATCCACTCATCTACAGATGGGCACTTGGGTTGTTTCCAGCACTTGGTTATTGCAAAGAGCGCTGCTATGAACATAAGGGTGCTTAAATTCTTTTGAATTAGGGTTTTAGGAGTTTTCGGGTGTAATCCTAGCAGTGGTATCGCTGGTTCAAAAGGCAGTTCCATTTTTAGTTTTTTGAGGAAATTCCATACTGTTTTCCACAGTGGCTGCACCAGTCTGCATTCCCACCAACGGTGCAGTAGGGTTCCCGTTTCTCCACATCCTCACCAGCACTTGTTGTTTGTTGATTTGTTAGTGATGTTGAGCATTTTTTCATGTGTCTATGGACCTTCTGTATGTCCTCTTTGGAGAAGTGTTTGTTTGGGTCCTTTACCCATTTTTTAATTGGGTTGTCTGTTTTCTTGATGTTGAGTCGTATAAGCTCTTTTATATATTTTGGAGATCAGTCCCTTTTCTGAGGTATCATTGGCAATTATGTTTTCCCATATGGTTGGTTTCCTTTTCATCTTGCTGATGTTTTCTTTTGCTGAGCAGAAACTCTTTAGTTTGATGTGGCCCCATTTGTTTTGTTTTTTTTTTGTTTGTTTGTTTGTTTTTCCTTTATTTCTCTTGCCTTAGGAGATTTATCTGTGAAAATATTGTTACTTGGGATATCTGAAATTTTCCTGCCTATGTTTTCCTCTAGGACTTTTATGGTGTCACGGCTTACATTCAAGTCTTTGATCCATTTTGAGTTTATTCTGGTGTGTGGTGTAAGTTGGTGGTCTAGTTTCATTTTTTTGCAGGTCCCTGTCCAGTTCTCCCAGCACCATTTGTTGAAGAGGCTCTTCTCACTCCACTTTATGTTCCTTCCCCCTTTATCAAATATTAGTTGACCATATTCTCCTGGATTTATTTCTGGACTTTCAATTCTGTTCCACTGATCTATATGTCTGTTCTTATGCCAGTACCAGACTGTTTTGATCACAGTGGCTTTGTAGTATAGTTTGATGTCTGGTTTTGTGATTCCGCCTGCTGTGTTCTTCTGTCTCAAGATTGCTTTGGCTATTCGGGGTCTTTGGAAAAAAGTCTTTAATGTGAAATAAAAAAAAAATTATCTTGAGGATTAATATTCATTGTAAAGAAAAACTGCCTATGTTACATTTAATAAAAAGATTACAAAACAAAGATGCTTTATAATATGCCTAAATAAAAATTAAAAACAAATTATTTTACTCTCCAAGCATCAAGCATGGAAACATAAATGGCTAAAGCACTTTATCAGTAGTGTTAGAGCTAAAATTTCCAACATTAGAAATGAAAATTATTACAAAATACTTATCAAGGTCTGTCCTGTCTCCATGCCTCACATGAACAAGTGCTAATATAATGGTATCAAATACCTCCATAACTTGATAATGGGGTAAATATACATTATACTAAGAAAAATTCTCAGTACAGAAGCCACATTTCTAAGTAGGTTAAGTCCCATTTCTTCCTTAATCTTACATGGCTAGTCCTGTCTAATGGAAGATTACATGGTTATCCTGTATTCCTAACTTGCTGGTACATTTTTTATCCAAAATATTCTAGTGTTGTTTACATTAAAAATTGGTCATGAGAGATTTTTTTTTTCTTGATATTCTCTGCACAAGTCATATGAAACTTTTTATCAGCTACGGTATATCCATACTGACACTTACTTGGAAATCACAAGAATTTAAAGGGTGTTGACCCTACAGAACTATCTCTGCCTGTGACAAGTTTGATCAACAGCGCCTACACATTGCTTTAGATTTTAAATTCCCCAACTCTTACTCTTTTAGTATAAGGTAAATAGACATCTGGTACTGATGCTCAGATTTTGCTGTAAATTCAAAAGAATTTCTGCCAATTTCTCTTACTGATTACTTTCAATCATGTAGGATAGCAGTTCTCAAAGCGTGGTCTATAGATCACAGGGGTCCCTAAAATTCTTTCAGGGAATCCACAGGTTAAAACTATTTGCCTTTTACAATGTTACTCTTGCATAACTGTACAGCAAAGTTTTCCAGAGACTGTATAACATGTGATGACATCGCACTGGTGGGTCATAAAATGGATGCTTGTATGTTTTGTTTTCTTTTGAGAATTTTTTTAAGGAAATAGATCTAGGATATTGATATATGTGTTTTCAGAGATTAAGTTTGTTCTTGGTACTTCTACTGTGCTGTTCCTAGCTATACCTGCTATAATCTACACATCTGTGTGAGGCCACAATGCATTTATATACTTCAATCCAAACAATATCTTGCAACAGATTGAATGCAGAAGCAGATGAGACTCCACTTGCTTTCCATTAAGTCAGACTTTAAAGAAATTTGCAAAAAGGTTAAACAATACCACTCTTTTTACAATACTTTTTGGTTTGGAAAATATAGTTATTTTTTACAAAAATATATTACTTATGTTAACATATATTTATTACAATTATCTTGAAATGTATTAATAAATATTTTCAAATGTCTCTCTTTTAATTTTTGATAGGGTAAATATAAATACATATAATCCACTAAGCAATCGCTCTCTGAGGCACTGGCACACTACTTAGCTGGCTTTGTCTTCAAAATAATTACTGTTGTCACATACCAACATTTCACCATTTTCAATTTTTAAAAAATTTGTTCTACTTTTAATTAGCATCAGATTGATACCTCTTTTCCTATGAGCTCTTCATATTCTTACTGCTTTTACACCTACATAATACAATATTTTAAAAAATAAATTATAATAAATAAGTAGATTGCAATTAGAATACAAACAAAGCAAACAGAGATTAATGAAGACAATAAACAACAATAAAATGATGGGCCAAACCAGTTTATAACATTCTTTGGTATGATGTGGATTTATTTTTGTTTATAAAATTTTATATGGTGAAAATGGTAAAAATAAAAAGCTTTTTTATATTTTACATTTATATTTATCAATTTTGAATAGAAGATACCAGTATAACTCAGCTTATTGGCAGCCACATCTAAATATGCCTTATGTCAAATAATGATGTACCAAACCACTGTTATTTTATAAGGAAAATAACAAATTCTATTCCAACACTATCAAGAGTTTCATGTGTATTGCTAGTTGTTGGAAATGTGGGTTACCAAATATCTAATATCCAAATAATTTAAAGACCATTATGAAGATTCTTTTCTCAAGATTACACACAATTAAGCCTAAATGTATAAAAACCTTATCATTGGTGAAAAAAATTATGATAAATATAAGCAATGTTTTCTAATAAAGAATGGTAATTCAAAAAATAATGTTATATTTAAAATACATTTCTGAATATTGTACATAGCAATGAAGTAGTTTAATTAAAAAAGCAAGTTTAAACCATATTTAATCATTCATCTTTCTCTCGCGTTGCCAACTTCTTTCTATTCTTCAAACACATGAAACAGTTTATATTATTTCCCAAAACAATAAAGCCATTTATCATAATTTCACTATATTTATTTCTGTCTTTAAATATAATTTATAATGCCCAACATAGATTAATTACAAAAACTTTGCATGAGCTAAATCTACACATTCAATGCAAGTATAAAAATCCAAGTAAGTCACGTATAGGATGGAATCTATCAACTGTCATTTTAGGCATATAGTAGTAATCATCAAATTAAATTAATTTAAAAATTTATCATTATAAAGCTACTACCTTTTAAAAGAGATTATAGATTAATAAGACATGCAGCAAGTGTTGATAAAATTCAAAAATGTCTAGCTAATAACTACACTTAGAGGTAAGCTAATTTCTGGTATTTGACATATCTTATTTCATCATCATACTATATCAATAGATATTATATCCCCACTTTTGCCAATGAGGAAATGGATTCTGAGAAGTCACACAACTAAAAAGCAAGAGATGGGATTAAAGTAAAAACAGATTCTAGTAAAATAAAATAAAAGGAATCAAACCAGTTTTCAGACAACTTTCTTAGAGAAATGGCAGTCATTTTACAACCATTCTTTATATCTATAACAAGATGACAAATATGCTTTTGGGGAACCATCCTTCCAACACTCTTAATCCATAAATTTCCAGCAGTGCTAACTCTATCTCCAATTACAGGGGTGGGTATACAGCCCAAGCCAAGCCAAACAGACCTAACATATGATCTAATATCACAACTTTTCTTGGAGTCACTAGAACAGATGCAAAAAAGTGAGAAAGATGTAAGCCTATAGCTGCTGACAGCTACCCTACCTCCAGGAGATGAAAGCCTATTTGCAAAAGGAGCCAATACCAAGAGAAACTGAGCTAACAGCTGAAGAGGGTCCAAATAACAGTTTGAGCCACTGGATCAAGCTTCACCTGAAATCAGCCATTCCATGATCTTTTTAATTATATGGCCCAATAAATTTCCATTTTGCTTAAGTCAGTTTGAGTTAAGGTTTCTGTTACTTATTCAATGCACCCATCAGTAAAATTTTAATGGCATGAATCATCTCCAGAAATCAAATCATGTATTTAATTATTCTCAATAAAGAAACTAAAAAAATAATAATAACAACAGGAATCAAGGAGCTATTTTCAGGATTTCAAAAAGTTTAAAGGAGTTGTACACTGATCCAGGCTAAGATCACTATAGCTTATTAAAACGTGTTCTTTCTAACTGCATCATTTCAACATGAAAACTTCAGTTATCTTGTTCTAATATGCGTTCTAAACAGAAATATATTTTCATATATAATCTTTCATTTTAAATTGGAAATACATAGTTACTTTTTAAATAGTTTGGTAGACAAACTGCTTTAAGATAGGAATTTTTTCAAAATGATGACGAAGAGAAAATATCAAGAACTATCACATTATTTTTAAACATACTCAATAAAACAATTACTACCTTTAATACTTGAATACAGAAGCAACTCCTAGCCCCTTAATTTGTGCCGGCTTTTAGACTAATGGCACCACCTAGTGTCCTATACTGGTCACTATCTGACACACTTTTGCTGATGAACGAACACAGGCTAGTTAGTCTCCCATTGTTCTGTCTTTAATAATTCTTCCAAAATCCATTTCTTTCTTATATGTACATACACATTGCCCTAAATCCCCTGATCCCTCTCTCAACAACTTCCAGTTACTTTAGGAACACCTATTTAGTATGCCCTTGATCTTTGCCAGGTACTTGGTGCTTAATGTAGCGAGCACTTTGTACAGTTACTACTATGAGGACCTTTGAGTATCCCATTAACATGCCCAAAATCACAGATCACTGGACAGGCAGAATAATTCCAAAGCCCATTCGCTTAATTACTACTCCTAAGGCCCATACCACCTTTTCTTAGTTCTTCTTTTCATACTATGGCCAAACCACAAAACCAATTTATAAAACTGGCAGTGATTCAGCTGTATCTCAGAAAGAAAAAAAATAGGCCTTAAAGTAGAAATTATATTTTAAAAATTTAGTCTTAATCCACCTCTTGAAAGCATCTGGAAGTTCTGACTTTCAGAAGGTTATCATCCTTTTTTATATCACCCTTTGAAGATTAAGACAAGATTTCCTCAAATATCATCACAGAAAAAAAAAATGTTCCTGTTCACTTCTGCTGGTTGTACTAATATCGTACTTTAATATTGTGTATTATAAATAATATTCCTCTAGTTTATCATCAGTTAAATCTATTTTGGGGGAAGACTGAGACCTAACCACCATTGCTTTTTTTATTTTAAGAAAATTCTAATAAAATATTAGTATAGGAATAAATAGATGAATGGAACAGAATTAGAACCCAGAAATAGACCCCCACATAAACAGAAAACTCAATATACAACAGTGAGCTGTTCAAAACATTATGCCAGGATAACTGGTTATCCATATGCAAAGGAATTCAATCTCAAATTCTACCTGACACCACACACAAATATTATATTCAACTGAATGAAAGATTGAGCACATATAGGAAACTCTTTGATGCTGGGGTAGGAAAGAACTTCTTAGAAAATGCATAAGACCATAAAGCACAAAAGAAAAAGATTCATTATTTGATTACTTCAAATTTCTGAATACTTGTATGAAACAAAAGACACCACAAAGTTAAAGTCACACAAAGGGCACAGATATATACAACAAATACAATCAAAGAATTAATATCCATAAAATATCAATAACTTCTATGAATGAGTTCTTTTAAATATTCCAATAGGAAAAAAATGAGCAAAAGACACTAAGACACAATCACAAACGAGCTGCCTTTAGGCAAATAAGCATACAGGAAAATATGCTCAACATTACCAAACATTTTTAAAGTACAACTTACGACCATAATGAGATATGTTTCACATCTATTAAAATAGAAATAAATTAAAACTTCTATTGATACCAATCCTTAGCAAGACAACTGAGGAAGGGAATGCTCAGACACTGCTGGCAAAAACCATTCAGCAACATCTAGTAAGTGCAAGATGTGCATGACCAACAATTTCACGCACAAGTACAAATCCCAGGCAGCTCTGTCCTCAAAAGCTTTCTAGAATAATAAAAATATTCTGTATCTACAATACCCAATACATTAGCCACCAGTTACATGTAGTTAGTGCAACCAAGGAACTGAATTAATTTTATTATTTCCAAATAATTTAAATTTAGATATCCACATGTAGATAGTAGCTACTGTTTTGAGCAGTATAGCTCTAGAGTATCTTTCACATAAGCATCACAGACAACAATTAAGGTTATCTGTGTAACCTTAATTGTAGTAGTGTTTCTAATAACAAAAATCTTGTAAGTCCCCGAGCAGAGAATAAATTGTGACTATTCATACAGTGCTCAACAGGAGAAAATAAATTTACATACATACACAAAAGTATGTTAACATATATATATATATATATATATATTTCAAAAAATATAACACTGCACTAAAAAAGCAATGAGAAGGATACACAATAAACTATCACTAACATGTTTTAAAACCAACAAGTCCATCCCTCATATTGTTTATGGATATTTATATGTGTATATATGTATATGTGTATACATTACACACAGTTTCAGCACTAAAAAAGGCATTACAGCTAAAAACAACAAAAACAGGTAAAAAGAAATACCAGTGACCGTTGGAAGGAAGAATGGGATTGCAGAAAGGTTTACAGCAGCCCCCAACCATATCTGTAATGTTTTATTCCCTCCCCCCATCACACTCAAACCTTCAACAAATAAAGCAGTGTTAAGATATTTGGTACATGTGTGTTTGTTTTATTATTGTTAAATTTTCTATAACTTTATAAATATTTCATTAAAAAATACGAAAACAAGAAAACCCAGGCTACAAACTGCAGAATGCAACCACTTGAAAGTTTGAGAGTTCCTTTTATTCTTTAATTTCTCCCCATCTCATTCAGTTTATTAATATCCATCACTAAACAGAATGAAATCAAATTTGCAAAGGCCTTAATTACCCAATTGTATTTTCATGATGAAACATAGCCTGTCACTAAAAATGTATTCTACTTTGTAGTAAAAGCAGTAAAAAGCAGAGGTTTCTCTTTTTCTTATGACTTCTTAACTTCTTATTCAATTCCCCTACGAAGTATTTGTGGAAATCAAGTATTTCAGCATGAAAAAAAAGCAACAAAAAATTGTGCTATGTAAGAATTACCCTTGGAATAATTCATGGATTCTTGAACCAGGCCATTTAGCCATGAGGTCAACTATAACACATGTTTTAAATAACATTTAATCTACTTTGCTGAGCCCCTTATTAAATGTTTATGTTTTGCAACAACTGAAGAACGCATAAGAATGGCATATGAGGTCTTTCTGCCAAGACATTCTGTTCTCTCCTACTTTTAAAAGTCAAAAGAATGTGTTTATAAAAATAGAAACAAGCAGGTATTGATCGGATCAAGATGGTAGCGTAGGCAGACATGGCTCACCTCTTTGCACAACCACATCAAAATTACAAATAAAAAAAACAACCATCAATCAGAATCGTCAGAAATAGCATTGAATGGAAGTCTGACAACCACATAATTAAAGAAACCATGTATCCATCAAGATGGGTAGGAGGGGTGCAGAGGTGGAACCAGCTAGTCTCTCACCCACATGTGATGAATAAAAATTTGGGAGGATATCTCAGGAGTGAGGACCCAGTCCCACACCAGCCCCCCAGCCCAGGGTTCCAGTGCCAAGAAGATAAGTTCCCACAACTTCTGGCTGTAAAAACCAGCAGGTATTGAGTCGGTGGAAGAACCTCCTAGAGCCCCAAGCAGTTCCTCTTAAAGAACCCACGCATGAACTCACGTACTCAGGCTCACTCCCTCTGAGCACCAGCACTGGGGTAGCAGCTTGACAGGTACCAGTGGAATACAGGTAGAAGCTAAAGTCTCTGGCATTAAGGTAAGCGGAGGTCATTGACTCTTTTCTAAACTCTCCCCTCAACGAGCTGGCAAGCTGGTGCCATATCTGAGACTCCATTAACCTTGCTAACACTTTCTGTCCCACCTTGGAGATCCCTAGAGATTCCACCCCACTCAATTTAAAGGCCAACCGGAGCTGCTTTTCCATATGAATGGCTGATCTTACTCGTGCTTCACAACTTCCTAAATCCTACCAAACAAGCAATGGCTGGCCTCAATGAGCTCCAGGCCTGGAACTAGCAGCAGACAGCCTAAATTCATAGATTGGCTTTTCCTGGGAATCTGCAAGCCCAGCACAAGGAACAGCCACTCAGATTGCTTTATAACTCAGGCAGGGTAGCCCTGGGAAAAACACAGGTGAGAGCTGACCCTGGTCTGCACCATCTAGGAAACCCCAGAGCCAAGTCACCCAGTGGACAGCTAAAGACCACACTAGAGCACCACCACCCTGCCCCTGCACTGATGATCCTCCACAGAGGGCAAGGTTGGTGATCAGTGATTACAGCCAGTCCTTGCACCTGACTGGCCTGGGTAAGTCTCTCGCATTAACCTACCAACAGCAACAAAAGCTCAACTACAAAAGGAAGGTGTACTCAGTCCACATGAAGGGTACACCTCAAGTACTCAGCTTGGGTGGTAGGGGAGGCTGTGCCACTGGACCCTACAGAACACCTACTACATTAGGCCATAGTACTAAGACACAGAGTCAAAGAAGCTGTACCTAATACACAGAAACAAACTCAGGGAGGCTGCCAAATTGAGAAGGCAAAGAAATATGGCCCAAATGAAAGAACAGAACAGAACCCTAGAAAGAGAACTAAATGAAATGGAGATAGTCAAGTTATCAGATGAAGAGTTCAAAACAATGGCAATCAGTATGCTCAGAGAAATGACTGAGTGTGGTCACAAAATAAAGAAAGAAGTGAAGTTACACAAAATGAAATAAAGAAAAATATATAGAAAACCAACAGTGAAGGGAATAAAACTAGGATTCAAATGAACAATTTGTAACAAAAGGAAGAAATAAATATTCACCTGGAACAGAAAAAAAGAAACAAGAATTGAAAAAAAAAATGAGAGGATTAGGAACCTCTGGGAGAATTATAAACATTCCAACAACCAAATTATAGGGGTGCCAGAAGGAGAAGAGGAAGAGCAAGAAATTGAAAACTTACTTGAAAAAATAATAAAAGAAAACTTCCCTAATTTGGCGAAGAAAACAGTCATACAAGTCCAGGAAGCACAGAGATTTCCAAACAAATTTGACCCAAAGAGGTCCACACCAAGACACATCATAATTACAACGCCAAAGGTTAAAGATAAAGAGAAAATCTTAAAAGCAAGAGAAAAGAAGATAGTACCTACAAGGCAATTCCCATAAGACTATCAACTGATTTCTCAAAAGAAACTTTGCAGGCAAGAGGGGCTGACAAGAAGTATTCAAAGTGATAAAAAGCAAGAACCTACAACCAAGATTACTCTATCCAGCAAAGCTATCATTTAGAATGGAAGGACAGATAAAGTACTTCCCAGACAAGGTAAAGCTAAAGGAGTTCATCATCACCAAGCCATTATTCCATGAAATGTTAAAGGGACTTATTTAAGAAAAAGAAGATTAAAACTATGAACATTAAAATGACAACAAACTCACAACTGAATCTAAAAAATAAAAACAAAAACAAAAGCAAACTAAGCAAACAACCAGAACAGGAACAGAATCATAGGTATGGGGATCACTTGGAAGGCTATCAGCTGGGAGGTGGAAGGGGGAGAAATGGGGAAATGGTGCAGGGATTAAGAAGCATAATTGGTAGGAATAAAATAGACAGGGGGAAGTTAAGAATAATATAGAAAAGGCTGAAGCCCAAGAACTTACATACACAACCCATGGACATGAACTAAGGGTGGGGGGCATTGCTGGAGGGAAGAGGGATATTGGGTGGAGGGGTGCAAAGGGGAAAAAAATGGGACAACTGTAACAGCATAATAAAAAAATATACTTAAGAAAAAAAAGTAGAAATAAACATCATATTCCAATTTTTTCTTTTTTTTTTTATATATATATATTTTTAGGTTTTTCAATTACAGTTGTCCCCTTTTCCCCTAACTTCTCTCCCCCACCCAACCCACCCCCTTTTCCCTTAATTTCTCTCCCCCACCCAACCCACCCCCTTTTCCCCTAATTTCTCTCCCCCACCCAACCCACCCCCTCTCCCGCAATCATATCCCTCCCCATTGTCCATGTCCATGAGTCTTTTATGCAGGTTCTTTGACTAAACCCTTCCCTTACTTATCCCCCTTCTCTCCCTCTACCCTCCCCCCTATTGACTGCTATTCTGCTCTTTGTTCTATTTAGTTCCTTTGCTTGTGTTGTTCTTTAGTTTCCTGTATTAGGTGATATCATATGGTATTTTTCTTTCTTTGCCTGGCTTATTTCACTAAGCATAATTTAATCTCCCCTACTTTTAAAAATCAAAAGATAATAAATGTGTTTATAAAAATAGAAACAATTAGAAGACTGAGAAATAGAAACTTCAAGCCAAGATGGAGGCTTAGACTGACACACTCGGTCTCCCTCTACAACTAGAAAGGAATACAACTACCTCAAAACAAAAGATAACTAGAAATTCCAGAAAATAAAACTACACGGAAGCCTAACGTATGAAGTTATAAACCAGCGGCGCTCGTCGGACAGGTAGGAAGAGTGGAAAACAGGCGGTGCTGTTTGCAGTAGCAACAGGGACAGCGGCAGGGAGAGTAATCCCGGCTGCAGTCGAGCCCCAGCAGCTCCCAACCCCAATGCTGAAAAAAGCAGCCCCCGCATTGCCTTTGACAGTGAGGTCCAGAGGGCGAGAGGACAGATCCTGGTCTCCCAGCATAGAATAAAGGCAGGAATCCATCTTGGACCCCCGCCCCCACACAAAGCGCCATAGCACTGCGAATAGGTTGCAGATCGCCGCCGGTCGCTGGGTTTTGACGAGTACACAGGCTCCGCCCCCTATAGCCTGCCTCAGAAGCAAAGCAAAACGCAAATCTGTCAAAATGAGGAAGACAACTATAGAAATCCCAGTGACGCAGCTCACCAGGCAACAGATGAAGAATCTGACAGATGAACAAATAAGAAACCTGTCAGAGGCTCAATTCAGAGCTATAGTTATTAGGTGGCTTACAGAATTAACAAAAGATTTGGAACATGAAGAGAAAGGACTGAAAGCCACTCATACTGAAAAGAACAAAAACGCATATGAGACAAGTGGTGAGGAAATAAAATCCAGAGATTGAATCAACAAACCACAACATATAGAAGGACAAACAGTCAACCAGTGCAGAAAGAGGAAACAGAAAGCAAGGAAAGTGAGAAGAGGATCAGAAATGTCTGGGACAGCTATAAGAGATCGAACATACGGATTATAGGATTGCCAGAGGGTGAAGAAGAAGAACTAGAAATTGAAAAATTAAGTGAAAATATAATAAAGCAGAACTTCCCAAACCTGGGGAAGGAAATAGACTTACAGGTCCAGGAAGCATAGAGACTTCCAGAAAAACTGGACCCAGGGAGAAACACTCCAAGACACATTATAATCAAATTGTCAAAAATTAAAGATAAAGAGAGAATCTTAAAAGCAGCAAGTGAGAAGAAAAGAATCATGTACAAAGGGGTCCCAATTAGACTATCAGCTGACTTCTCAAGGGAAACCCTGCAGGCAAGAAGGGACTGGCAAGAAATATTCAAAGTAATGAAAATCCAAAACCTACAGCCACGAATACTCTATCCAGCGAAATTGTCATTCAGAATAGAAGGGCAGAGAAAGTGTTTCCAGGACAAAATAAAACTGAAAGAGTTCATTAGATCCAAACCACTGTTATATGAGATGTTAAAGGGACTGGTTTAGAAGAAGGAGGATCAAAACTATGAACACTAAAATGAAAACTGCATCACAAGAACCAACAACAGAAGCCAGGGAATTGAAACAAAGGCAAACTAAATAGGCAACGAGGGTGGAGAAAGAACTATAGGTGTGGGGAATATATTGGGGGAAGGTAAGCAGGGAGGGGGAAGTGGGGAAAGGGAGGGAGATATTACAGAAATTAAGAAGCATAGTAGGAGGGAATGGAGTAGACAGGAAGAGGTTGAGAAGAACTATATTCACAACCAATGGACATGGACTAAAAGGGGGATACAACTGGAGGGAGGGGGGCCACAGGGTGGAGGGGAGCAGAGGAAAGAAAAATTGGGACAACTGTAACAGTATAATCAATAAAACGTATTTTTTAAAAAAAGAAATTAAAAAAAAAAAGAAACAAGTAAACTTCACATTCCATGTTTTAAAATGCCTGTTTCTGATTCAAAAGTTTTCTTGAATCAGTCAGTACTTCTATTGTTGAAAAGCACATGTTTTATCAACTAGACTCCTACAAATCCCTGGGAAAGTATGTTCCATGAGAACAAGTATAATGTCACTACTATATCTACAAAGATAAATCAATATGATGAATAAATGAAGAATCAATGAATGAAATTACCAACTTATCATCAGTATCAAATGTGTTCAAGTTGGTTTGTTATGCTTCACAGCTAAGTAATAGAAAATAATAAAAAACACTGGAAATAAATGTTCTCAAAAAGGCAACTCTAATTCAGTGTTGGAGCATCACACCAGAATTTGAAGTTCAAGTAGTAGAGTCTCAGTTCTTCTCCCTCCCCCTGCTTTATGCACCCAACACCCCCCATCCCTCTGAGAAAACAGTGATAAACAGGATGAAGGTCAAAACCTAATTTTAAGGTTAAAATCATATGTCTTATGACAAGGTTTTCTCATTGCTCCATTTGGTTAGTGTACTTAAGCATGGGAACAATCCCTCTGTCTGAAAAATGACAAAGCCAGGAGAAAGGCTTGAAGTGAATGGTTTAGACCAGCCTGTCTCAGCCTAAAGGAACAGGGATCTTTTCCTTAACCCATTAACCCTTGTATTGATTCTCTCATATTGTTTGTCCTCATTAGGATCCTCAGATGGTGAAAGACCAATATCAGAGTATGAATGTAGAAGAAAATGGTCAAAGAGGTCCACCTGAAGCACAATGAATATAAAAGGAGCCTTTTCAAAATATGAGAATACAAATGGTCAATACACACATACCTCGGAGATTTGCCAGTTCAGTTACAGGCCATGACAGTAAAGCAAGCGACACAAATTTTTTGGTTTCCCACTGCATATAAAAGTTATGTTTATACTATACATAGTCTATTACGTATGCAATAGCATTATGTCTAAAAAATGTACAGACCCTAACTAAAATATACTTTACTGCTTAATGCTAACCATCATCTGGGCCTTCAGTGAGTCATAATCTTTTCATTGGTGGAAGGTTTACCTCCATGTTGATGGCTGCTAACTGATCATGGTGATGGTTGCTGAAGGCTGGGATGGCAATTTTAAAAATAAAACATCAATGAAGTTTGCTGCATCATATGACTCCTTTCATGAACAATTTCTCTGTAACACGTGTTGCTGTTTTGATAGTATTTTACCCACAGAACTTTCAAAATTGGAGTTAATCCTCTCAAACCCTGTAGCTGCTTCATCAACGAAGTTTATGTAATATTCTAAATCCTATGTTGTCATTTCAACACCTGCACAGCATCTTCACCAGGAATGGATCCCATCTCAAAAAACCACTTTCTTTGGTGATACATAAGAAGCAACTCCTCATCCATTAAAGTTTTATCATGAGATTGCAGCAAGTCAGTCACAACTTCAGGATCCACTTCTAATTCTAGTTCTCTTGGTATTTCCATCACATCTGCCGTTACTTCCACCACTGGCATCTTGAATCACTCGGTCATCCATGAGGGTTTGGATCAAATTCTTCCAAATTTCTCTTAACATTGATATTTTGACCTCTCCCCATGAATCACACATGTTCATCATGGCATCTAGAATGGTGAATGCTTTCCAGAAAGTTTTCAATTTACTTTCCCTGGGTCCACCAGAGAAACTACTATCTATGGCAGTTATATCCTTACGAAATGTATTTCTTAAAAAACATGGTTTTAAAATCAAAATTACTCCTTAATCCATGGACTTCAGGGTGATCATTGTATCCTCAGGCATAAAAATACCATTAATCTTGTATATCTCCATCACAGCTCTTGGGTGACCAGATGCATTGTCAATGAGCAGTCATATTTTGAAAGGAATCTTCCTTTTCTGAGAAGTAGGTCTCAACAATGTGCTTATGATATTCAGTAAACTATATTGTAACCAGATGTGTTGTCAATCCAAGCATTGTTGTTCCATTTTTTAAATCCAGGAGGAGTAGGTTTTTCCTTTTTATTGAATTTATTGGGGTAACACTTGTTAACAAAATTATACAGGTTTCAGGTGCAAAATTCTCCAACACATCATCTGTACACTGTATTGTGTGTTCACCACCCTAAGTCAAGTCTCCTTCCATCACCATTTATCCCTGACATACCCTCCACCTCTCTCCATCCACTCCCTGGCAATCACCATACTGTTGTCTGTGTAGATTTAGCAAATTCTTAGGAGCCCTGCGATTTTTGAAATTATAAATGAGCAGCGACTTCAACTTACAGTCACCAGTTGCATTAGCCTCTAACAAGAAACCCTGTCCTTTGAAGTTTTGAAGTCAGGCACTGACACCTCTCTAGCTATGAAAAGTTCTAGATGGCATCTTTTTCTATTATGAGGCTGTTCATCTACACTGAAATCTGTTGTTCAGTGAGGCTACCTTCATTAATTACCTTAGCTAGATCTGGATAGCTTACGGCTGCTTCATCTTGGCACTTTTTGTTATAGGGATGGCTTCTTTCCTTAAACCTCATTAACCCAACTCTGTTAGCTTCAAATTTTTCCACTGCAGCTTCCTCACCTCTCTCAGCCTTCACAGAATTGAAGAAAGTTAAAAAGGCCTTGCTCTGGATTAGGCTATCGCTTAAGGGAATGTTGTGGCTAGTTTGATCTTCTATCCAGTCCACTAAAACTTTGTCCTTATCAGCAAAAAGGCTGTTTCACTTTCTTAACATTCATGTGCTCACTGGAATAGCATTTTTAATTTCCTTAAAAAACTTTTACTTTGTATTCATAACTTTACTATATGGTGTAAGAAGCCTAGTTTTCAACCTGTCTCTCCTTTGGACATGCCTTCACCAATAAGCATAATCATTTCTAGTTTTTTAATTCCAGTGAGAGACATCCAAATCTTTTCATGTAACACTTACATGCCATTGAAGGATTATTAATTAGCCTAATTTCAATTGTTGTGTCTCAGAAAATAGGGAGGCCAGAAGAGAGGGAAAGAAGCAGAGCAATGGCTGATTGGTGAACACACACACTAAGTTTTCTGTCTTATATGGGCATAGTTAATGACATTCCAAAACAATTACAACAGTAACATCAAAGATCTAATCACAGATCACCATAAAAAATACAATAATAATGAAAAAGTTTGAAGTATTGTGAGAATTACCAAACATGACACAGAGACACAAAATAAGCAAATGCTATCGAAAAAAATGGTGCCAATAAACTTGTTCAACACAGGGTTGCCACAAACCTCCAATTGTAAAAAAAGAAATACAATATTTGGAAAGCACAGTAAAATGAAGTTCAATCAACTGAACTATGCCTATAAAACAAAAATGGATCAAGATAAAAGAGAGACTTCCGGCCAAGGTGGAGGCGTAGACAGACATGTTGCATCTCCCTCCACAACTAAAAAATAAAACTACCTCAAAACTAGAAACAACCAGAAGTTCCAGAAAATCAAACTGCATGGAAGTCCAAGAAACAAAGATATAAAGAAGAAATACTCATCCACACAGGTAGGAGAGACGGAGCCGGGGCGGAGGACGTGGTGTGGTGGCAGCAGCGGCGGCAGCAGAGGCGGGCTGGCAGAAAGCGCAGTCACATGTTTTAAAAAGTCAGGAGGGACACCTGGGGAGCGTTCCCAGCTCCTCACCAGACCTCACAGCTCACGGTACCAGCACTGGGGAAAATCAAGCCTCATTGCTTCTGACTGTGCAAACCAGTGGGGGTTGGGGTGGAGGCAGAAACTGGTGGTCTCTCAGCAGAGTCCACTTGTTTAAAGGGCCCCCACGGTCCTAGAACATTCACAGACCCACCTGCTCTGAGTACGACAGCCAGGGAAGCTACTAGAGGGGTGCCAGTTGGGTGTGGAAGTGGGAGAGGTGCCTGGAAAAGGGGCCAGTGCTGGGCTGGCAGCACTGTTCCCTCTCAGACCCCTCTCCCACATACAACGCCACAACGTGGTGAAACAGGTCACCCTATACTGATGAATCCCTAAGGCTCCGCCCCTTACAACGTAACAGGATCGACAGCTTTACCTGGGACGCAGAGGCAAACAAACACAGGAGCCTGTCAGAATGAGGAGACAGAGAAGTATGGTCCAAAAGGGGAAACGGATCAAGGTTCCAGTGGGAGAACTAAGCGACGAGGAGATAGTCAAACTAACAGATGAGGAGATAGACAACCTAACAGACGTAGAATTCAAAACACTGGTGATAAAGATGCTTACAGGCTTGACAGATATGCTTGAGTATGGCAAACGCATAAGAGAAGAAGTGAAGGCTATGTTCAGTGAAACGAAGGAAAATCCACACAAAACCGATGGTGAAGGGAAGGAAACCAGGGTTCAAATCAATGATTTGGAACATAAAGAAGAAAAAAAACAGTCAACCAGTGCAGAATGAGGAAGCAAGAATTGAAAAAAATGAGGAAAACTTCCCAAATTTTGCGATGGAGATGGACATACAGGTCCAGGAAGCATGGAGGGTCACGAGTGAGCTGGACCCAGAGGGGATCACACCAGGACGCATCATGACTGAGATGCCAAAGGTGAAAGATAAAGACAGAGTCCTGGGGAGCAGCAAGAGAGAGGCGGAGAGTTGCCCACAGGGCGGTGCCTATAGGACTATCAGCTGATTACTCAGAGGACACTTTGCAGGCAGGAAGGGACTGGCAAGCAGTATTCAATGTGATGAAAGGAAACTTGCAACCAGGATTACTCTATCCAGCAAAGCTATCATTTGGAATGGAAGGGCAGAGGAAGTGCTTCCCAGACAAGGTGAAGCTAAAGGAACTCATCATCACCAAGCCATTATTATATGAAATGTCAAAGGGATTTACTTAAGTAAAAGATCAAAACTATGAACACTAAAATGACAAAAGAACTCACAACTATCAACAACTGAATATAAAAAATAAAAAGAAACTTCAACTAAGCAAACCATAATAGGAACAGAATCATAGGTATGGGGATCACTTGGAGGGTTATCAGCTGGGAGGTGGGAAGGGGAGAAATGGGGAAATGGTGCAGGGACTAAGAAGCGTAATCGGTTGGTACAAAATAGACAGGGGGATGTTAAGAAAAATAAAGGAAAGGGTGAAGCCAAAGAACTTATATGCTCAACCCATGGACGTGAATTAAGGGGGGTAGGATTGTTGGAGGGAAGGGGAGTACTGGGCAGAGGGGAGCAAAGGGGAAAAAAATTGGGACTACTGTAACAACATAATCAATAAAGTATACTTTAAAAAAATGTTCTCAACCTCAGCAATAATCAGGGAAAAGAAAGCATATTAGAACTGTTAAATGTCACATATCTACTTATCAATTGGTAGCCTGTGTAAGTAAACACTAATATACTCTATTACATCTAACTTTTATAAAAAAATTTTTTTGGCATCTCTCAAAAATTAACGTTTGTATTCCCTTTAGTTATATCTACTTTAAAATCTGGCACAATTTTGTAAAAGTACTACAAAACAATGGCAAATGTGAGTAGTTTTGGTAGTGAAAAACTAGCACAATCCAAAGTGTTCATTAATAGGAAACTAGGGTAATAAAAAATAATTCAGTTTTAGAGAGAAAGAGAGAATAGTAGAGAGGAGGTTACCAAAATTGTATAACAAAAATGTACACTCTAGAATGTAACTGCCAATAACATGCTCAGCACAATGAAAATAAGAGCCATAATAAGAAAAATCACATAAAGATAATTCAAAATACCAGGGGTAAAAAGAAGATACTTTCAAAGAGTTTCCAAAGAGAAAAAACAGGTCACATAAGAAAGCTCAAAATCAGCATATCAGTCTTCTCATGGGCAACACTGGCTACTAATGGAGCAAACACTTCAAATATTTGAGGATAATTATTTTTAACTCACAATTTCATACCTAGTTGAAAATCAGTCTAGTGTAAAGGCAGAATAAAAGACATTTTAGAGTTTCCAGTACTCAAAAGTTTTATTTTCTACCCATTCCTTTTTCAGGAATCTCTGGAGGATATGCCTCAGTAAAATGAGGGAATAAAACATAAGAGGGAAAACAACCAAAAAAAGTAAATTCATCCAACAAAGGAGCAACAAAGAGAAATCACGGGATTAGAGCTGTGGAGAGTTTAAAAACAAACAAACAAAAACCCTGATTAAGGCAGAATAGAGGGTTGAAAGAGAGAAGTTTTCAGGAAAAAAAATATTAATTGAGCTTTTTAAAGCACTTGAAAAAATTAATAAACAGTACTTGGGAGATCTGTTTAAACAGAGAGGAAAATAAGCAATTCAGCCCATAGAATAATAAGCAAATGAATAAGCAAGGCAATAAATAATATGGGAGGTAGGAGGACACAAAATTTAAGTAAACAAATGTAATATAATGCATTATTATTCAATACTTATATGGTCATTAGTGTAAATATTGAGTATAGACTGCTTATAAATTTAACCAAAATTATTATACAGCTTTTCAAAACTCAAGAAGTACATGTATAATATGAATACCAAATTACTATAAAAAGGTTAGCAGATAGCATCTAAAGTTGTTTAATCAAGAAAAGCTGAATAAGCATATTATTTACAAATAAGGTACGATCAGAAGGAAGAAACTAATAGTTTTGAAAGTGGTTGCTTCTAGAGAACCGAGGGGAGGGCAGGAGACAGCTATATTTTTTTGTAAATTTGTTGGCAATAATGGGTTTTCTTACCCATATTCAATAATTAATACCAAAAAGTTCCTAGTATCAACTTTGATGGCACTAAAATTAAAAGAAGCTGAGTGACAGAGGGCAGGGAACACAGCTAATAAAATATGAAATATATGTTTCCCCTTATCATTTAGAGATACAAAATAACCAATTTAGGAACTGAAACAGTGATCAAAACTAGGAATGGTGAAGAAAAGGTAAAGGCGGTGTAAAATGAAGATTCATCTAATTACAGAACATAGAAAAGCAGAAATAAAAAAAAAACAAAAAACACAAAATCCTACTATACTAGAGGTAACCACAGTAAGCATTCAAAACAGAATTAATTAAAAGCGACTGCCTTTGGGAGAGTGGCAAAAAGAAATGTGGAGCAGGATTTCTCATGCTTTTCATTATAAGACCATCTGTTCTATTTGATTTCTAACCATGTGCATATATTACCTTTGAGTTTTTAAAAAGGGACCCTGAGATATAATGGATAACAGGCCCATGGGGTACCCTGAAACTTACCAAAAATAACTTTCTAAAAAGGGTAAAATGCATTTACCATAGTGTTCACAACCTAGAAAAAAAATCCATCCAGAACATTATTATACAGAAATACAAGGTAAGTGAACAAAAAATACTAATTTATTGCGAAGAAAGCTGGGCAGGGCAAGGAGTATTCCCAGTAATATAAACATGCAGATTAAAAATGAGTTATGAAATTTAATCTGAATCATTTAAATGAATAAATGATCAGTTAATTGGGAAAAATTATAACATAGAATTCATAATTCACGCTAAAGAATTTTGAGGCACACTAAGTCACCACCTCAACAAGAGTAAAACTACAACAAAAGATTACTTTTCTAAAAATTTTCAAGTTAATTATATGCAATCATCTATTTCTCTAATGTAATTCTGAGAAAATGCACTTGAGGACATGCTTATATGTTCAAAACAAACTACTAATAAATATTTCGTGTGGGCCATGACAAGGAGAAGGTTGAAAAGCAATGAACTGGGATAAATCCTTATGATACATGTTAAACAACCATGCTATAGAAAATAATTTTGTTCTTAACACTAATAAAGGTAAAAATTTAAGGAAAAGGTAGGATATAAACCTATTACCTTATTAAGATCTAAAGATATTATAAAACCACCATCACAGCCTTCAGCACTCAATAATGAACATAAGTGGCAGCTGTATGCCTTCATTTTTAAAGAGATGAACCACAGTATGTGAGAGTTGATATGTGAATTACTTAACATTATGATCCTTCCATTTTTCCCAGCTAAAAAAATATCTTCAAATTTTGATTACATCTAAATCTGTTGTTTCAAGTCTGAAACCCATTAATGATGTACTATACCCTGCTAAGTGGAATTAAATCAGTGTATAATTGATTAGTGTATAATTGAAGCAGTTGTAGATTTACCAACTTTAATTAGAATAGCTTATTACACATAATTTACACTACAGAAACAGGGAGTTCACCAAAACCTTATATTAAATAAGAGCTACCTGTTATGGATTAGAAAGGGCTATATGCTAATACTAAGTACTCTAAAAGTAAACCATTTTTAAGAGGTTAACCTAGATTTCTCAAGTAATTACACTATTTATAGTAATCTACTATAATAGTTGATGCTAACTCATATAAGTGAAAACGCACATCCCAATAATAGTTTGTCTACCTACAACACCCAATAACACAAAAAAAACTTATTAAAATACTTAAATGTACCTTAAAACTCCTTTAGAATGTATTTAAGCAAAATAAAATCCCATTACATCTTACTTTTAAAAAAAAATGTTTTTAAACTAATTGACCAACAAAGAAGCATGAAAGGAGAAAGATTATCTCAGCAACAAAACACAGAAGTAATGTCTTTAGTTCTCTTAATACCCTTGTGGGTGGTAACTGCAGCCCAGAAAGTTCCACATATAAATTGCTAACTCCCCTGAGTTTAAAGCCATGGTAATTAGGTTCATTATCTTACATGCTAATGATACATAGATAATAAATTTGCAGTGAATAACTCATATACTACCAGCTCTTACTGTGATGCTCATTGCTAATAGTTTATTTACAGTACAAGTTACACTGCATTTTTTCTATAGTTTGAATTTATTGCCTAAACAGGAATCATTTAGTGTGGAAATCTAATTTACTATCAGTAAATGATAAGAATCTTAAGCATATGTCGGTATGTATATTTGTAGTATAATTTCTATTCATTCATAATTAGTTATGATGATAAAACACCATAAGAATATCTTAAAGAAAGATTAAGGTACTTATACTGATACAGAAAATTATTCTAATGATACTGGGTAATAATGATTACCCAAAGTGATTAATTTATATCAGTAGATTATTAATTGCTTTAGTAACTAATATTTTCAGGTAAGTATTAGTGTCACCACACTCCTTACTTAAAACCACATATATACGGTTTTCATCTGAAGAAAAAATGTATATATATATATATATATATATATATATATATATATATATATATATATTTATTTTGGAACTTTGAATATCCAATACTAGTAAAATAGTATCAAATGTAAGATTAAATTCAGTGACCTATAGAATTGCAGTTGTTCTTGATTTTTACCCAGCTTTATAATGGATTAATATCACACTAGGTGTATTTATGCTACCAAATTAAAACTAAGGTAATGTTAATCTCTTTCAAATGACTTTCTTATAGATACTTGTAAAAATTCATTTCATAATGTACGAGGGGGGACCCCCCAAAAATGTTATTATCTTCTGGAAGGCATGCCCCTTGTAGAACAGGCTTCTCCCACTAGTTGAGCATTCCAGGAACCCATCTGTATCAGTGTATCAGTCGGCATTATTGTGAGATGCTGTTTTTGGCTTCAGTGAATTTTTCTGAAGACTCAACACATTTGCCCATTTCATGATGGGAGATTTACAAGTGGACCTGCTCACACTGCAATGACTGTTCAGTTTTTGACCAAAAACAGCATGACCCCTTTGCCTACAGTCCCTATTCACCTGATCTCACCGAGTGACTTTTTTTTGTTTGTTTCCCCAGATGAAAAACATCTTCAAAGGGAAACATTTTGCCAATGTGGAAGAGGTGAAACAAAAAATGGCAAAAGCACCAAAAGACATAAAAATTGATGAGTTCAAAAACTGTTCTGAACAGTGTAAAAAACATCTCGATAGGTGTATTGCATCAAATGCAGAATATTTTAAAGGTGACTGAAGCAGTTTAAACATATAAGAATAAATACACAATTTTTAATAAAGAAATTGCAGGGGGGGTTGGGTTCTCCCTCATACATATGGTATGTAAACTTTTACATTACTATGTGGTTTCAATACCTGTAAATCAGATAAGTCAATTTTTTCTATAAATTTTATACTTCTACAATGATTCCTTCTAAAATAATTGTATTTCTAAGTTAAAACTGTTTTAATATGCAGGTTGCATCGATGAGGCCAGGTCAGGTAAGGTCCAGGTAACAACTGCAAAATCGCAGAGGCTTACAACAATAAGGTCTTTTCTTGCTTATGCTAGATTCATGGGTCATATAAAGGCTCTACTCCATATTCAAAATGATGCAGCAATGACCACTGCAAATTCTGCCAGTCATCACAGCAGATGGAACAAGAGCTCTGGACAGTCTTCCACTGGTAATTAAATGCTCTAGCCCAGGAAAACACATTTCACTTCTTTTCCTAACTCATTAGCCCCATTATCTGAAAAAGTTAAACTTTGGAAAAGTCTAAATCTTTAAAATTTCAAACACACACTAAGCTCTACATCTGAAACTAATGCAAAATAATGCTGAAAGTAAGCTGTAACTAAAAATTTTTTTTAAATAAAGACAAAATTTCAAAAACAATTTTTTTCCCTCAAAGATATCTACTTCACTAAGTAGGTTATAAAGAAAGGTTAGAAAATATTCATGAAGGTCTCTGAAGACAAACAACATTTCAAATTCCTTTTCCTATTAATTCACTATCATATCAAAATAATTAGTTCTTGCCAAATCTGCCAAAAGTATTGCTAGGATAATAACAACAACCCTTTCAAAACTGCAAATTTGAATACTTCATGCTTAAAATACTCTAATCTTCTTAGTATCAGCCTCCATGAAATGATCCCTTGCCTGCTCTTCTGTCATCTCAGTATACTCAATACTACTTACAAAATGGTCCAGGGAGACAAAACTAATAAATAAGCTGCTTCCCTGCCTTTTCACATGCGAGATTTCTCTGCCACTTCCACTTGATGAAATCTTTTCCCTTCAACCTCAGCTTAAGCCCATCTCCACTGCGAATCTTTTCCTGACTCTAAACACAACACCCAAAGAATTTTGTATTCCCGCAAAATTGATTCCACATCTCCACTGAGGCCCACTAGATTATGAATTCCTCAAAAGCTGGAACTGTCTTACTTACCTCTGAATCCCTACCATCGGACATTTAGTTGCCATTAAACAAATGTCTAGAAAAATAAATAACATTCATAGTGCCAAATTAATAATGTTAAAAGCAGAAAGTATGTTTTAATAAATGAAGAAAAACTTGTCCTGACAGTTCATGAAGATACAGTTTCAAAAGTACGTCAGCTTTTAGTAACTTTTAGTATTTAAATGCTAGCTAGATTGAGTAGTTAGTTTGTTGGTGGCAATTCTGTAAAATTGAAGTTATATGACATTCACTTCATTCTTCCTTCATCCATTCTCCAGACCTTAATTTATTCAACTAAGATTTACTGAATGCCAGGAGCTATGAGAGGTTCTAGTAATGGCATTAAATAACTACTCATGGAGATTTTATCATAACATAGATAGCGAACAAAAATAAGTTGTTCAATATTTTGCCCACCGACATCTCATCTAATTTTTTGATTGTTCACTTTTACCATCACCATAACACATTGTAATTTTAATTTTACATCAACATAATTCATTGTAGTTACAAAATGTTTGGAACAGCTATTATTCACTGGGCACAAAAGTGTCATCTGTGTTTTGCTTTAAAAGATCTCCTGAAATACATTATAGATAAAATTTTTCAGGTTCACAACAATTTAACATTAAATATTTTAATTAAGCTAATGCAAACTGACATTAAATGAGAAAGTAAAAAATAAAGAAGCATATTCAAATTCAGTTGCTGGATCTGTGAGGGCAAAGGTTGAAAATACTGTGCAAAAAAATAATAAAAATCATAAACTCCAAGTATTATTTGTAGTACTATTTTGTAAGTGAAAGATTAAAATTTTCAAAAGTAAAGACTTGGAAAACAGCATGCTCTACATTCCCAAGATACTTTCAGAGGAAGAAAAAAAGACAAAGTTAGCTTAATTCTTAGTCATTCTTTTTTTACTTTACTGAATTTATTGGGGTGACACTGGGTAATTAATTTATACAGGTTTCAGATGCATTATTCTATAACACATCATCTGTATATTGCATTGTGTGTTCACCACCCCAAGTCTCCTTCCATCACCATTTATCCTCCCTATACCCTCTTCTACCTCTCCCCAGTCCCTTTCCTTCTGGTAACCACCATACTATGAGGTTTTTCTTTTTTTCCCTTTACTTAATCTCTTATCATCATTTAGTTGCCTCATGGTAAAAGAAAATGACTCACACAGCCATTGAACATTTTTTTAGCATTGTGGAGACAGAGAATGTATTTTCTTGAGAGTGTTTTTAATAATAAAAGTACTAGTAACAGCTGTATCTTTCTATGATAATATATTATTACATAAAATCTGTACTCTTGCAGAATATCAAGAAAGTGTTTCTCACTTTTAGTCAGGCATAAATTTCATGATCCAATATGATAGGAATTATTTCCATTTATGTCAGATTTATGTATGTAGGAAACCACTTAATGTAAGATTTTTGTATTGTAGAAATTTTAACCTCTCGTACAACTGGTGTAAATACACTTATAGAATTACAGAGTGCATTTTTAAGCAATATAAATTAAACTAAAAATTTTACAAGAATTATAAGTGATAAAGTAGCAAACATGACTAGAAAAGAACGTAATTATTCTTAAAAATTTGAACAGTTAAAAGAAAGAGTTGGTTAGTCTTTTTTTATATATAATAAAGCTTGAGCACAAAAATTCCATCAACTCCCATGGGTAAAATGTAATAAAAGCTGTTGATGTAATGAAAGAACACTCAGTGAACAGTGGACTTTCTAAAATATTTTGTTCAGAGATTGGAACTAACTATACCCACAAAGAATACAGTATTAAAGTGCATTTACTGTTTGTTAAGAAAGAAAATACTAAGCAGAGGATAGTATAAAATGTAGGAATAAGATATCCTTTTTCATTCAAGTGAATAAAATTTCATCTGGCAAATACTGTTGAAAGACTGGGGACAAAAAAGTCATATTTAATCGATTATTTCAATACTTTTAGAAAAATAAATGTGAAACTATAGGGAACAAATATAGTATATTTTAAAACATCAAACATACCCAAGGATACCAAAAGACATTAATGTTACAGTAAATAAAACTTAAAAGTAAACACCCTAGTTACTATATGTTCCTAGCATACTAAAGAGATCATTATTAATGAAAAGAGTTTTGAACTAAATGAGATGTTGTAACTTCTTCTCTGTACAAGATATTTCAAGATTAATTTCTGAAATCTGAAACATTAAAGAAAAACATTTAGAGATAAGATCCATTTTTTATGTAATTATAATTACATTAAATTGGACGCCTAAACAGAATAAATTATTTTAGATTAGAACCAGAAAGAAATTTCTATTGCTACATAGAAAGAGCATATTACCATTGACAACAACATACTAGTATGAACAAGGATTTCAACCTTGATTTAATTAAAAATATAGATAAGAAACAAGCTCCAGAGTGTAACAAACAAATATATTGCATTGTTCTTTTTTTTTTCTTTTTTTCATTTCAAGTTTTTAATGAAAGTTGTATAGAAGATTACATTATTCCTGCATCTTCTCAATTGTTTCTTCCTTGTATTTGCCTTTTCCTTTCCTACTTGGCGAGATTTGGCTTTACGTTCAAGGATCTTTTTGCGGTCTTTGTCCAGTTTTAGTCTGGTAATAACCACCTTGCTGGGGTGAAAGCCCACGTGAAGAGTTGTACCATTAGCTTTTTCCCGTTGTACTCGTTCAATGTAGATGACATATTTCTTTCCGTAAACCTGGACTACTTTGCCAATCTGCTGCCCTTTGTAATGTCCTCGTACAACCTGAACTTCATCATCCTTTCGGATGGGCCTGGATTGAACATTGTACTTCTGTCTCAGCTCTTTGGAAAGAGGAGAAGACATAATCTTCCTGCGAATGTGGGAAGGTGCATTGAAATGCCTTTTACGGTTCTTGCTCCGGTCGGAAGTCACAAAGGGATTGAACTTCATTTTGACCGCTGGCGCCTCAGCGATGGCCGCCGCATTGTTCTTATATTCAGTGAATTGAAGTGAATTTATGAATAGATAAGAATATCCACCATAAAAGTTTCCAAAATTTTGTCTTTTCAAGACAAAATATTTCTAAAATATTACTTTTACTGCTCATTTTGGAGACTTTTAAATCATATTTGCCATTAATTCTGTTATGTATTTATTTTATTAAGACTAAGACTAGACACTATGCTATGGAAAGTTAGTTTCAGTTGTAGGGATGTGTTTGTGTGTGTGGGTTTGTATGTGTGCACTGCAATGTAAAATGTATTTGTTACTGGGAATTGGTGTTCACAGTATTTTAATAAGCACTACCCTAAATAAACATTTGCACATATACAACAGCAGGCATATTTAAGAATGTTCATAGTAGTATTGTTCATAATCACAGAAAAAACTGGAAATAGCACAAATACCCAACAGGTGACTAGAAGAATAAAGTGATGTATGTTCATGAAATGGAATACTAGTCACTCAACCATGAAAATCAATGAACTACACAGCTACATGCATCAACAAGGATAAATCATAGAAATTTACAAAAATATATTAACTTTACACATTACCCCTCAGGTTCGATAATTCACTAGAATGACTCACATAATACAGCAAAGTGCTATACTTACAGTTTTATTATAAAGTATATGTACAACTCAGGAACAGCCAAATGAAGAGACATATAAGGTGAGGGATGGCAGAGTCCTGAACACAGAGCTTTCATGCCCTCCACTTGCGGAGACGAAGCGAGACACATTCCTGGCGTGCATTTTGTTCACTAACAAGGAAATTCTGCTGAGTTTCATTGTCCAGGGTTTTTAATGGGATTTCACTACAATGATTGATTAAATCATTGGCCACTTGACTGAACTCAATCTCCAGGCCCACTTCCCAGAAGTCAAGCCAGCTCCAAAACAACCCTCTCATCACACGATTTGGTCTTCCTGGGTGACCAGACCCTCCTGAAGCCGTCTAGGGGTCCACCAGAGCTATCTCATTAACATAATGATAGTCATAGTGTTAGGTAGGATAGATAGCAAATGAAGGGGAAGAAAAGGGATACATAAACACCTCCTGACTCAACAATCCTTGAAATTCTATGTATCTTTTCCATTATGTGGGAAAGAAAGTCTTTGAAACTGGGCTTTCATCCCAAGACCTGAAAGTCCAGAAAGGGTCCATAGTGCCTAATGGGAGAAGTCCATTAATACCTTTGGGTATTTAAGCCCCAACCCTGGAAATCTGGCACACGCTTTACCTGTCAATCAATATGTAACTTCTTCACCCTGCCCCATCCCATCAACTATATAAGTCCTCAGAACAAAGGACTCTCTCTCTCTCTTAGCTCTCTCTGGCCACCTGGCCTCAGACCACCCTAACTCTTGCTCTTGCCACCCCTGCTCTTGCCACCCCTGCCCTTGCCACTCCTGCTCTTGCCTCACACACCCCCCTTAGCTAGGCCTGTTCTCTTCCATGAGAACCCTGGTTGCACACCAACAGACTCCCTGATCTGTAATTCCTTACTGCATCGGCAAGAGGAACTGAGTTTCTGGGAGTTTCTCCTGTAACAGTAGCACCTGTGACCGAAACAGCTCATGAATAACAAAGATACTTCTGTCACTTGGAAAACTCCAAGAGTTTTAATTCCTCTGTAGAAGGAATCCAAGGCATTAAAACCAGACAAATTTCTTTATTATACAACAAGGAGTGATTCTGTCTGCTCTTCATTAGCTGATACTTCCTCCCCCTCACCAAATCTCTCCCATTCCAATTGCTGAAGAATTTTAATGAAGGAAATATTGTCAAGACTGCTACAGCTATGTAACAGAAATAATATGACAAAAGTATAAAGGAAAGATATCACTCAAACCCTTTATAGCTATTAAAACCCTCCAATTCCTTGTGTTCACTTCAAACTTTTTATTTCTATCTTCTTCTACCATAATACTGAAACATGGTACTTAACTGTCATTTGACTTACCTATTTCAATACTTATACAAAAAATGTCCCAGCCTTTGGTTTCTATGAGGAAGTAGTCCAGATTTTATAGGCCAGAATCTTTTACAATCTGGGTAACTCTCATGAAGAAAAAATAATACAAAATTAGGTATAAATATTTATTTAGAATGTGAAAATAACAATTACAAAATGTAAAAAGCTGACAAGTGCCACGAGTATAATAAATTCCAGAAAAAGTAACATATTTTTATCATTTAACCAACCTAACACTCCTTTGTTCCTATATTACTGGCTTTGTACATTTTTTTTAAATATATTTTATTATGTTGTTACAGTAGGTCCAATTTTTTTCCCCTTTGCTCCCCTCTGCCCAGTACCCCCTTCCCTCCAGCAATCCCAATCCCCTTAGTTCATGTCCATGGGTCATGAATAAAAGTTCCGTGGCTTCACTCTTTCCTATATTATTCTTAACTTCCCCCTGTCTATTTTGTACCAACTGATTATATTTCTTAGTCCCTGCACCATTTTCCAATTTCTCCCCCTCCCCCCTCCCTGCTGATAACCCTCCAAATGATCCCCATACCTATGATTCTGTTCCTATTATGGTTTGCTTAGTTGAAGTTTCTTTTTATTTTTTATATTCAGTTGTTGATAGTTGTGAGTTCTTTTGTCATTTTAGTGTTCATAGTTTTGATCTTCTTTTTCTTAAGTAAGTCCCTTTGACATTTCATATAATAATGGATTGGTGATGATGAACTCCTTTAGCTTTACCTTGTCTGGAAAGCACTTCATCTGCTCTCCATTCCAAATGATAGCTTTACTGGATGGAGTAATCCTCGTTGCAGGTTAACTTTCATCACACTGAATACTGCTTGCCGGCCACTTCCTGCCTGCAAAGTGTCCTCTGAGTTATCAGCTGATAGTCCTATAGACATCCCCCTGTAGGCAACTCACCGCCTCTCTCTTACTGCCCCCCCAGGACTCTGTCTTTATCTTTCACCTTTGGCATCTCAGTCATGATGTGTCCTGGTGTGGTCCCCTCTGGGTCCAGCTTGCCCGCGACCCTTCGTGCTTCCTGGATTTGTATGTCCATCTCCTTCACAAAATTTGGGAAGTTTTCCTCATTTTTTCAATTCTTGCTTCCTCATTCTGCACTGGTTGACTGTTTTTTTCTTCCTCATGTTCCAAATTATTGATTTGAACCTTGGTTTCCTTCCCTTCACCATTGGTTTTGTGTGGATTGTCCTTTGTTTCACTTAGCATAGCCTTCACTTCTTCTCTTAATGCATTTGCTGTACTCAAGCATATCTGTCAAGCCTGTGAGCATCTTTATCACCAGGGTTTTGAATTCTGCATCTGTTAGGTTGTCTATCTCCTCATCTGTAAGGTTGGCTATCTCCTCGTCGCTCAGTTCTCCCACTGGAACCTTGATCCGTTTCCCCTTTTGGACCATACTTCTCTGTCTCCTCATTCTGACAGGCTCCTGTGTTTGTTTGTTTCTGTGTCCCAGGTAGAGCTGTTGCGCCTGTTATGTTTTAAGGGGCGGAGCCTTAGGGATTTGTCAGTACAGGGCAACCTGTTTCACCACGTTGTGGCTCTGTATGTGGGAGAGGGGTCCGAGAGGGAACAATGCCGCCAGCCCAGCAGTGGTCCCTTTTCCAAGCACCTCTTCCACTACTGCACCTGACTGGCTCCCCTCTAGCTGCTGTCCTGGCCGTCATTCCCAGAGTGGGTGGGTCTGCGGACATTCTAGGACCATGGGGGCCCTTTAACCAAGTGGACTCTGCTGAGACCAGCAGTTTCTGCCTCCATCCCAACCCCCACTGGTCTGCACAGTCAGAAGCAATGAGGTTTGATTTTCCCTGGTGCTGGGACCATGAGCTGTGAAGTCCGGTGAGGAGCTGGGAACGCTCCCCAGGTGTCCCTCCTGACTTTTTAAAATGTGTGACTGTACCCTCCACCGGTCCACCACCGCTGCTGCTGCTGCTGCTGCTGCTGCCACCACACCGCGTCCTCTCCACCCCGGCTCCGCCCCTCCTACCTGTCTGAATGAGTATTTCTTCTTTATATCTTTGTTTTCTGGACTTCCATGTAGTTTGACTTTCTGGGACTTCTGGTTGTTTCTAGTTGTGAGGTAGTTGTATTCCTTCTTAGTTGTGAAGAGAGACGCAGCGTGTCTGTCTATGCCTCCATCTTGGCCAGAAGTCAGCTTTGTACTTTTGATAGCCTCTTCATATAACAATTTTGTAATATTAAGAGAATAGAAATGTAACAATCTTTCTGCTAATGCGTTTGATCAATTTTTATTATTAATAGTTTAAGAAAGTTTATATCTGTATTACACCTTATTACTGATAAGATCATGTATGTTTTTAAGAATATTGTTCAGTTTAGAAAAACCCCTATGAGGTTTCTTTAATATATGAGCATCTGTGTATCACAAAGCCACTGACACACTGGACATTAAGCTTATTCTTAGAAGTCATACCTATGCCAGAATGACTAATATTAACTGTGGTAGGCAGTTAGATAGGCATGACTAGAGGAAGGATGATGAGCCAGGGTGAAAAGTTCCAGACACCCAGTAACTGGCAAAACTGGGGCCTCGCCCTCAGGGTAATCTTTCCTCCCTCAGTATATCACTGGTCATGCAGTTTAGACCCCCGGACCTTTCATATTGATTATCATGTTGTTTGGACCTTCCCCTGACCTTTCCTCCCCTGGTCTGTGCTAGTCATGCAGGTTAGGCCACCTTAGAGAGGGAAGGGACTAGGAGGCCAGAGAATAGCCCTTAAGCATTAAGCCTCCAGGACAATGAGGTTCTGACTCTATTAAATACATCTAGACCTCAGTTGTGTTTCAGCCTCAGGCCCAGAATAGCAGCAAAACTAGACAAGCAACACCAGCCAACTTGATTGGCATCAGGACACGCTGCATTGACTTATGACCCCTGCCCTGGTGCCTGGAGCTGAACAATCAGTAGAGACCACAACCCAGAAAAGACACATCTGGAAAACTAATTAAAATTCTATTGAGATCCTCCCTCCCCCTAGAAACTCCCATAAAGTCCCCACCCTTAAAAGCCCTTAAAAGCCCTATGGAGCACCCTGCACCTTGTCTGGCTTCAATGGCCTTTCTTTTGCCTCTGTAATTTGTTTCCTGAGACTATTTCTTCTATGACTCACTTCTACCTCTGTGACTTCCTAAATAAACTTTCTCTTATAGTTTGAGTCTTAAGTCTGAATTCTTTCTTAGCCAAAACTCAAGTACAGAAGCTGCTGAACTGAGGTCTGGTCTAACTCCACAGGTCTAATACCTGGTGCCATTTCCACCACCAATAACTAGTCATAGAAACAACTGCAAACTATGTTCCAGCTAAACATATCACCTACAAAAAAATGCCACTGTTCACTCTTATGCTACCCAACATGAAGGTTTGATAGAAAGTCCAAATGAAAAGGGATAAGAGTTTTAACTGGTTAAAATTATCTAGCTTTTGCAAATTTTACAAAAATATATATATAACTATGTAAACACATTGCTTGGGGATACTCCCTGGGTCTTGGAAGGGTCCTTGTAAGTGAGGAAGCTTGAAACTTAAGTTAACTAACTACAAAGTAAATACATCTCTATTTCCCACCCTAATTTGAAGAAACTGTCAAAATAATCAGCTATTTCCTCAATGACACTTTGCTACTTTAACATATAACATCTATCTTCTAGAACATGATCATCTCTAGCTTCTACCCCAATTGCATTAGGTACATTGACACCAGAACTGGGTAATTTAGGAATGGGTAATTTAGCATCTCAACAAGAGCATTAGGATCCATTCTTGCTATCCTTTTACTCTGTCATACAGTGTTATATTTTATACTCTGCTAGCCCTCATATGGTTACAAAATAGCACCCATTAAGATGAATAACATCCAGAAATAAGAAAAAAAAACAAAAAACAATCCTTTCCTAGAAACCCTTCATCAAATCTTCCCATATGTCTCATTGGTCAGAGACAAGTCATATGCCCATGCCGTAACTAATTACTAGTACAAAATATTGGACAACCATAATTGCCCTAGACTGATCAGGATACACTCAAGCCACGTGGTAGAGGGGTAAGTGCACAAAAGGTCTGTCCAGAAAGTATACAGCTATGTAATATGAAAAAGATACAAGATACAAGAAACACTGTACATAAGAAAATGATGTCTCAGTCCCCTGGGACCTCACTCCATTCTTCCAGCATCTCTTCCACTGTTCAAAACATTCTTCAAAATCCTTTGTTGGAATCGCCATCAGATGCCCTGCTGTATTTTCCTGAATCTCATCGATGACCTGAAATCTCTTCCCTCTCAAAGGTGATTTTAGTTTTGAGAAAAGCCTGAAATCTTTTCCCTTTCAAAGGTAATTTTAGTTTTGAGAAAAACCAGAAGTCGAAGGGCACCAAATCTGGGCTGTACGGGGGCTGAGTCACCTGGGTGATTTGATGTTTCACAAAAAACTGCATGAGATGTGATGTATGAGCAGGCGCGTTGTCTGATGAAGTTGCCAATCACCAGTTACCCACAGCTGTAGCCATTTCCTCATAATCAATGAAGAACATTAAGGCAGTACTCCTTATTAATTGTTTGGCCTAGAGGGGCCTACTGATGATGGACAACACCTTCCCAATCAAAAAACACAGTTAATACGGTCATGATCTGGCTGTGACTTTGCCAGGCCTTCTTCGGGCATAGAGAACCTGATGACTTCCATTGGGATGAATGGAGAGCCACTGTTTCCAGATCATAGCCACAGACCCACGATTCATCTCCAGTTATGACCTTCTTCAGAAATCTGGTTCATTGGTAGCGATTTGAATCAAGGCATTGGCAACTGCAGCACAATGTTCCTCCTGCTCTCGTAGCAGAAGCTGCAAAACGAATTTTGCCAAAACACATTTGATGCCAAGATCCTGTGTCCAAATCTCAACACAGTAGTTTTTGGAATCCCCACATCAGCTTTTGTTCTCTCACTGTCAGTCACCTTGCTCATTTATGCTTCTCTGTGTTCATAAAGATCTCTCTTTTGGAGGCACAGGGGTAACTCCTCCTTTGTTCATGTTCATTCCCCTCATCCCAACTAATTTTTCTCATCCATCAAGGCCTGGCTTAAATATCAGCTCTCTGAAATAGAGTCTTAATCCCTTACAGCTGGAGAAATTTACTGCTCCTGTAGGGTTTTTTAAATAATTCTATCATAGCAGTTATCATACTGAACAATTATACAGTTGTTTATAATCCTGGAGAGACTGAATTTTTTCAGGGCAAGGTTGTATCTTGCAAACTCTACATTTCTGGTGTATATGTAATAAACATTTAATAATTAGCACTATCTGGATGAATAAATAGTGGCAGAATAAGAACTCAAGTCATTAGACTTCAAATTATAAGCTTTTTTATTTAACATTTTACTAGGAATACTTCCTGAGTAAGAAATTTAATGCTCATATCTGTCTTTGTCAATAGACTGTAAACTCTATGAGTGAAGGGAAATTACTGTCTAGCACTCTGAGTCCAATGCCTAAAGTAGGACTTCACAGATACTAGAAGATTAATAAATATTAGTTAAGTGAATAAGTACCAAAATTAATTCACAACTAAAACTTCAGTATCTTTAAGAATGGTGCGACCCATTAATTTGTCTAATGACAGGTTAACCAGGAAGCCCTTTTATACAGTTCTCTGGTTGTATTATTACATAAAGCAATCTTATTTACACTGTGTATCAGATGGCACTAGTCTGCAGTGTCAGAAATCTTATTGTGAAAAGAGGTTATAATCTATGTATCAATCTATATATATTGCTTCAACTTGGCTCATTTCACTCAGTTCATTCCCTACCTAAACCCTGTAGTAATTTAATTTAACTCCTATGCCAGACCTTCAATAAATATCTGATGAACAAATAAAACTCTGTGCACAGGTGTACAATAAGACATTATAAGAGCTCAAATTCTTTTGAAAGTATGAAGAATATAAATTATATATAAAGATACATGCATAGACACAGAAACACAAACACCCACTAGCAAATGAAAATAAAACCAAATATTTTGCTATCATCCATTTAATTCTAATAGTAAGAACATGTATTTCCCTCTAGTATGCCAAGAAACAAGAGTTTAAAATACTAAGCTAGATCCTTCCCTCCTCTTCCCTGCAAATACTCTGTTAAGTTAATAAATAACAAAATATGATATGTTTTAGTGAAGGCATCATTTTAGTGATTACAAAGGACCCTACTAGTTATATAAAACCACCAATAATTGAGGAGAATTTCACACAAATATCGGTTACAGAATAGTTTACTTTGATGAAATGCATGGAAAGAAGCAGAAAGGAAAAGAGTGATAGCAAGAGACAGGAAATATTTGTGACGAAAAGCAAATTAGAAAATACACCCAAAAATATTATCTATTCAATGTACAACTTCAAAATGGCTTTTATCTTCCTTTCTAATGTTTATCATCCTTTTCTCTTCCAAAGTTCTGCTACCAATCCATCATACTTCAAATAGCTTGCAGGAAAAGGAACAAACAAAATACACACTCCTTCTAGAGAATCGATTATACTCTCAAGCAAGTCCACAAATCCATAAAGTCTTTGGGTTTATTGACTAGTTGATATAAGAGTGAAATATATCTGCTAAACCAATTGCTCTATTTTTTTCTTTTTTTCTTTTTTTTTTTTTTTTAGATTTTATTTTATTTTTAGAGAGAGGGGAAGGGAGAAGAAAAAGAAGGAGAGAAAACATCACTGGGTGGTTTTGCCTCTTGCATGCCCCCAACAGGGCACCTGGCCCGCAACACAGGCATGTGCCCTGACAGGCAGGCACTCAATCCACTAAGCCACACCAGCCAGGGCCCAATTGCCTTTTAAAAAAAAAATAAACTCACCCTGGCCAGATAGCTTACTTGGGGAAGAGCGTCATACCAATACACCAAAGTTTGGGGTTCAATCTCCAGTCAGAGCACATACAAGAATCAACCAATGAATGCACAAATAAGTGGGATAACAAATCTCTCTCTTTCTCTGTCTCTCTCTCCCTCTCTCTCTCAAATCAATAAATAGAAATTCAAAAGAAGAATTTTAAATAAAATAAACTCTATAGTTAAAGCATTTTCAACAAGTATACCCAGACACATAATAATGGAACCCAATTAATCCAATTAACCCGTATCTCCTTGATTCATTACCTAACACCCAACATTCCTACCAAGTAATCAGATACACACTTTAACATTTCCTGAGAAAGGGAACTAATACCTCCAAACAAGCTGATTCTATTTTTGTATTTCTTTATTACTAGAAAGTTTTCTTGTATTGAGCTAAAATTATTCAGTCTGTGCCATCCACTTATTGGTTCTTCTATACTTGACATTTCACAAATCAATCAATAAATCTAATTTCATTTCCATATGAAGGAAGACCTTCAAGTGAAGAGGGCTATCATATATATCCTGATTCCCTTCAAGTTAAAGCTATCCAGATTTTCAATCTGCCTTTATGACATGGTTTTAAATTTCCTCAATAAATTTTTTAAAAGGAGGGAATGTTTTAGCATCCACCCTGCCAGTCACAAGTTTCAATGTGAGAAATAATGCATATCCACCAAAGGAATAATATGGAATTATTATCCTCCTAATTTTTGAAACCTAAGAACAAAATACCTTGTTCTTTTATGAATACAGTGGCGTAATTACCCAGAGAAGCTTGTAACCAATGTTTCATTGTTGTTGAGGGAGGAAAGAAAAGTAAAGAAGATAGTAAATAAGTCTCTAAAATACAATAGGCTACCTCTTTCCCCTTAACTTTATTTTTTTAACATTAAGGCTACACTATTCATGTATCAATTCTCTTTTCCTACTATAAAGTTAGTACTGTACAGCAAAGTTATACTAGACATTTTATGTGTTTTAAAAAAAACCCACCATTTTCTTAAAGCTGAAAATAAGGTCAATGTACTTATATACTTAATATGGTTAAAATATCAAACTAAAAACAGTTAGAGCTAGGAGACAGTATTAGGTTAGAGGATATCTAAAAAGAGAAACTCTAGTAAAAAAAAAAATCAAAGCAATCAGGAGTCAGTGACACAAGTATCAGCTAAGCCAAAAACTGGCCGAGTATACTCAACTAAACGACTTCTAGACCTCAGAATACCCTCATCTGTTAAATGGAGATAAAGAACTAGGATCAGGAGTTCTCAAATGTTTTGATCTCACGACCCTTTTACACTTTAAAAGAGTGTTGAGTACTTCAAAGTGCTTTTATATCTACCCCTAATTACCATATTAGAAATTAAAACAAAGTTTTGAAGTGTTTACTAATTTATTTTTAAATAATGGAACCACTGAATGACAACATAAATAACCCGTTATGACAATAACTATATTTCCAAACGAAAACAAATTAGTGGTAAGAGTCACACTGTTTTAGAATTTTTGAAAATATCTTTAATGTCTGGCTTAATAGAAGACAGCTAGATTATCAAACGCTTATATACACAGTCAAACAATATCACATTTATATAAACTGTGGGAACTATTTACATTCATGAGAGAATGAAAATAAGACAGGAAAACAATGTCTAAGTATCATTTTGAAAATAGCTTTGTCCTCCCAGACCCCTAGCAAAATCTTATGAACGTACCCCTCAGCCCTCCACCATAGAGGCCCTGACCTACACTTTGAGATCCACGTGAAGCCACACAGGTGACAAGATTTTTTATTTTTAAAAACTGAAAAATACTTATCTTCACCAGGAAAAATGCTTCACTATTATGACTAAGAGATTTCAGCGAGGGGGGCAAAGGAGGGAAATTTGGGACAACTTGTTTTAACATAAAAAATAAAAAATTGTAAGTTAAAAAAAGAGATTTCAGTATGGTTCTTTTTAAACCAACTATAAAAAGCCATCTCAGAAAAGAAGTAACAGACATAAACAATATAGAATACTGTTTGTTACTATGAAAATTCCTACAAAGAAAATAAAGCTGGGGGAAGATGGCAGAGGAGTGAGGGGAGGCTGCGCTTTCAGGCTCCTGAGACCCGTCTGCAGTTTGGGCTAATTGCAGACAGAACATCTCAGTGAGCAGCTGGACACTGGCAGCAGTCGAGCCATGGCACTGCTGGATTAGAGAAAATCCATCTGGGAACAACCTGTTTAGTGAGGATAGCAGAGGAAAAGGGGACGAAACAGGATTCCTGACTGGGGTGGCTGCCTGAGCTGCGGCTGGAAGTACACAAAGGCTTTTTGGCAACCACAGGCTACCCCAGAGAGGAATCGGGAGGAGAGCGGATCTCTGCCCGCTGGCAGAGACGGGACTCGACTAAGTGGCATTGGCGCTGAAGGACAGGAGACAGCGTGCTGCCGGGCAAGTGAGAACATAATTCTCCTTTATATTTTTCTCTAGTGGACTACGGAGAGGGGTGGAAAGTTTGGGGGTGGTAGGCAGTTCTTGAGGAGCGCAGGTGCAGAGGCGCGCTCATCCACTCCCCAACTCTACCCTTGGGTCCCGGGGGCGCGCATAGGAAGTGCCCTCATTCACTGGCCCAGGTGCGTGGGGCAGTGAGTCGAGGCACCCCTCGGACACTCCCCAACGAACATAAGATCAGTGCCCCAACGGGCACAGGGAGGGCCCACTGAACACGCAGAAAAGCGTGCACAGACACCCCTAGCCAGCTCCAGTGGGTGCCAGGCCCCAGGCCGGAAAGCAGACCACTAGCGCAGGCTCTGCTCGTGCCCACCCAGATGGGTGAGGGAAGGCGGGCGGCTGCGGCACGGGAACAGCAGGCGGCAGCGACTCACAGAAGCTTACTTCCACTGTGCACAAGTGTCCGGGGCAGGCACTCAAAAGCGAAAACACCTCGGCCCGGCGACAACAGGCACCAATCGCAGGGCAAGCTCTCGGGCTGCCCACGCGTGCAGGGGCGCGCGCACAAGGACACCCCAGCGCGAGCTCGAAAACACCTCGGACCAGTTACAATAGACGCCAATCTCGGGACAAGCTCTTGGGCCACATCGGGTGTGCAGGGGCGCGTGCGCAAGGACACCTCAGCTGGCTCCAGCGGGCAGCAAGGGAGCGTGCCGTGCCGGCCACCGCGGGCGCACAACATTGCTGCAAGGAACAAGAACCTCTGAACTGCCACACTAGACCAGCTGGGGAACGCAGAAAAAGAAGACGACACACCAAGGCTGAACTGAGTAAAAACCATCTTTTTTCTTTTTTCTACCTACCTTATAAAAAAAAAAAAGGAAAGAAGGAGGGGGAGAGGAAGGGGAAAAAAAAAAGAGGAGGGGAAGAAAAAAGAAAAAAAAAAAACAAAAAAAACCCCACTATATCTCTAATGTGTTCTATATAATCTTTTCTTTTCATCCTTCCTTTTTAATCGTTGTTTATCTGTGTGTCTAGTTTAGCCCTCCTTTTACTCTAAATAAATACAATATAATTACCATATAAATCCAATACAATACAATCCTACTTTCTTACTACATTCTGCATTCTTACATCCTTTTCTTCTAATTTTATGAACATATAATGTAAATATTACCTACTGGCTTGCATAGTCTCAACTATTATTAATCTATCATCCCCTCTATCAAAAATCTTATTTTTCCTCCCTAAAAACAACTCTTATCTATTTTTCTTATAGTATAAAAGCTCTAATCCCTTTATATTTATATTAATACTGGCTCGTTGGCTGACGATAGCGGGATAGAGGGTGGGGGATATTTTTGAGGGTGTGGGTCTCCTGCCTGGGCTGTGTGTTTATGTTTCTAACAGCATCTCCACAAAAGAACTCAAGACAAAGTGCATAGAGTGACTCTCAATCAACTAGCCAGAAGGAAGATCCTACCAAAGAACATTTGAAATATAACCAGACAGCATAAACAAACGACATAAAGGGTAAATCAAGAACATCAGGCACAGGAGATCAAAGAGACTGCACCACTGAAACCCCCAGATCTCCGATAAAGAATCTCACACCACAAAGGAGGAAAGTCAAAGCAGACCATCACCCAAAAAATAAACACAAACAAGAAGAATCCAACATGGTAAGACGCAAAAATAACCCCTCAATGAAAAGAAAAGAGGAATCCTCAGAAAGAGAGGTAGATGAAATAGACATAGCCCAAATGTCAGACATAGAATTCAAAACAATGGTGGTAAAGAAGCCAATATACTCGACAACCTTAAAAACAACTATGACAGCCTCCAAGGAAGTTACCAGCAACTCCAAGAAAATTACAGGGAACTTGCAGAGAACTACACCAGCATAAAAAAAGACACAGAAACTATTAACAAGAACCAGGAAGTAATGAAGAATTCAATCTCTGAACTGAAAAACACAGTAGAATCAGTCAAAAGCAGACTAAACAAAGCAGAGGATCGGATTAGTGAGTTAGAAGATCGTCGGCAGCCGTCCGTCTCGAGAGACGATGCTGTAGCTTCTTAAGAGTCTATCTGCACCGCCGAGAATGGCTGTGCAGTCCAACTCGGGAGTGACACGGTATCTGTCTCCTCCCGTGTTGAATCGACATCTTGCGATGACGCTGGAGTGTCCTCTCCAGTGGAGCTGAAGCTACAGAGCCTGGGCAGGGTGATATGGAGGGTCTGCTGTTGCCCATGCAGCAGACCCCCCCTCTCTTCGCAGCTGAAGGATCCAAGGGAAAGACGGAGTCAATACAGCTTGGCTTCAGGTGCGCCGCAGGAGTTGCCGGTGTTGACTACAACGTCAAACCGCCTTAGGGACTCCGGCTCCAGATTTTCTGTCGGGGTTTACTCCCTTAGCCTTTCCCCTGAAGAGGTATGCCGCAAGGCAGCGGAGGTTTTTTGGAATCAGAGTTTTCCTTCTCTGGAGTTAGAAGATAATGTAGAGAAAAACTCCCAGACAATACAGCAAAATGAAAAAACACTAAAAAAGTATGAACAAGATGTAAGGGAATTACAGGATAGCATGAGAAGAAATAATATCAGGATCATCGGAATTAGAGAGGGAGAAGAAAAGGAGCATGGAATAGAAAAACTGATAGGAGAAATAGTGACAGAAAATTTTCCGAACCTGACGAGAGAAAAGGTTATACAAGTTCAGGAAGCACAGAGAGTTCCAATGAAGAGGAACCCCCAAAAACCCACTCCAAAGCACATCATAATTAAAATGGCAACATTTCAAGACAAAAAGAGAATCCTAAAAGCAGCAAGAGAAAAACAGCAAATAACATACAAGGGAGCTCCGATAAGGCTATCAACTGGTTTCTCAACAGAAATACTACAAGCCAGAAGGGAATGGTCAAAAATATTTCAAGCAATGAAAAACAAAGGCCTACAACCAAGAATACTCTACCCAGCAAGGCTCTCATTCAAAATAGAAGGTGAAATAAGGAGTTTCTCAGACAAAGGAAGACTAAAAGAATACATCTCCACCAAACCAGCATTGCAAGAGATGCTAAAGGGAGAGTTCTAAGAAAAAAGAAAAAAAAGAGAGAGAGAGAGAGGAGAGGAACAGAGGTACAAAGGGAAATGAATAAATACACGTCAATAATAACCTTAAGTGTAAATGGATTAAATACTCCAATTAAAAGACACAGGGTAACGGAATGGATAAGAAAACAGGACCCACATATTTGCTGTCTACAAGAAACACACCTCAAAACAAAAGATGTACACAGACTGAACGTAAAGGGATATAAAAAAGTATTCCAAGCAAATGGACCGGAAAAAGAAGCCGGGGTACCAGTCCTCATATCAGACAAAACGGATTTCAAAGCAAGGGCAATAAAAAGAGACAAAGAAGGACATTTCATAATACTTAAAAGAACAATCCATCAAGAAGATATAACATTGATAAACATATATGCACCCAACATAGAAGCACCCAAATACATAAAGCAAATACTAGAAGACCACAAGAAGGATATCAACAAAAACACACTCATAGTAGGGGACTTCAACACTCCATTATCAACAATAGACAGATCATTAAACCAAAGAAACACCAAGGATATACAGGCATTGAACAACACACTAAACCACATGGACTTAACTGATATATATAGAACTTTCCACCCCAAAGAAGCAAAATATAAATTCTTTTCAAATGCACATGGGACATTTTCAAAGACAGACCACATGATAGGACACAAAACAAGCCTCAACAAATTCAAGAAAATTGAAATCATATCAAGCATCTTTTCAGACCACAATGCCTTGAAACTAGAAATCAACCTCACAGAAAAAAATCAGACACCCAAACTCATGGAGAATGAATAACATGCTATTAAATAATGAATGGGTTAACAATGACATCAAAAAAGAAATCAAGAAATTTCTAGAAACTAATGATAATGAGCACACAACAACCCAAAACCTGTGGGACACAGCAAAAGCAGTCCTGAGAAGGAAGTTCATAGCAATACAGGCATATCTGAAAAGGACAGAAGAATCTCAAATAAAAAACCTAACCATAAAACTACAAGAACTAGAACAACAACAACAAACAAAGCCTAGGGCAAGTAGAAAGAAGGAAATCATCAAGATCAGGGCAGAACTAAATGACATAGAGACTAAACAAACAATCCAAAAGATCAACACAACTAGGAGCTGGTTCTTCGAAAAAATAAACAAAATTGACAAGCCTCTAGCCAGTCTAATCAAGAAAAAATGAGAGAAGATCCAAATAAACAAAATCAGAAATGAAAGAGGAGAAATCACGACTGATACCACAGAAATACAAATGACAGAAATTACTACAGACAACTGTATGGCAAGAAATTTGACAATCTAGAAGAAATGGACAAATTTCTAGAAACATACAACCTTCCAAAACTGAATCAAGAAGAAGTGGAAAGTCTCAACAGACCAATAACAAAGAAGGAAATTGAAACAGTAATAAAAAATCTCCCGGCACACAAAAGCCCTGGACCGGATGGCTTCACAGGCGAATTCTACAAAACATTCAGGGAAGAACTAACTCCTATCCTCCTCAAACTATTCCAAAAAATCCAAGAAGAGGGGAAAATCCCAAACTCTTTCTATGAAGCCAGTATTATTCTAATCCCAAAACCAAGTCAAGACACAACGAAGAAAGAAAACTACAGGCCAATATCACTGATGAACATAGATGCTAAAATCCTCAACAAAATATTGGCAAACAGGATCCAGCAATACATCAAAAAGATCATACACCACGATCAAGTGCGATTCATCACAGGGATGCAAGGATGGTTTAATATTCGCAAATCAATAAATGTAATACACCACATAAACAAAACGGAAGACAAAAACCACATGATCATATCAATAGATGCAGAAAAAGCATTTGATAAAGTACAACACCCATTTATGATGAAAACACTCAGCAAAATGGGAATAGAGGGAGCATACCTTAACATAATTAAGGCTATATATGAGAAGCCTGAGGCCAACATCATACTCAATGAACAAAAACTAAAAGCATTCCCCCTGAATTCAGGAACTAGACAAGGTTATCCACTCTCTCCACTCCTATTCAACATAGTGTTGGAAGTCCTAGCCACAGCAATCAGACAAGAAAAAGAAATAAAAGGCATCCAAATTGGGAAAGAAGAAGTAAAACTATCATTATATGCAGATGTCATGAAAGTACACCTAGAAAATCCTATAAACTCCACTAAAAGACTACTCGATATAATAAGTGAATTTGGCAAAATAGCAGGGTACAAAATAAATATACAGAAATCTAAGGCATTTCTGTACACCAACAATAAAATATCAGAGACAGAGGCAAAAAAGAAAATATCATTTACTATAGCAACAAGAAAAATAAAGTACCTAGGAGTAAACTTAACCAAAGAGATAAAAGACCTGTACTCTGAAAATTATATAACATTGAAGAAAGAAATTAAGGAAGACACAAATAAATGGAAGCAAATAACATGTTCTTGGATGGGAAGAATCAACAACATCAAAATGGCCATACTACCCAAAGCAATTTACACATTCAATGCAATCCCTCTTAAAATACCAATGACATATTTCACAGACCTAGAACAAATACTCCATAAATTCATATGGAACCAAAAAAGACCCCGAATAGCAAAAGCAATCTTGAGACAGAAGAACACAGCAGGAGGAATCACAACACCAGATATCAAACAATACTACAAAACCACTGTGATCAAAACAGTCTGGTACTGGCATAAGAACAGACATATAGATCAGTGGAACAGAATAGAGTGTCCAGAAATAAACCCAGGCCTCTATGGCCAACTAATATTTGATAAAGGAGGAAGGAACATAAAATGGAGTTAGAAGAGCCTCTTTAACAAATGGTGCTGGGAGAACTGGATAGAGACTTGCAAAAAAATGAAACTAGACCACCAACTTACACCACACACGAGAATAAACTCAAGATGGATCAAAGACTTAAATGTATGCCATGACATCATAAAAGTCCTAGAGGAAAACATAGGCAAGAAAATTTCAGATATCTCACATAACAATTTCTTCACGGATACATCTCCTAAAGCAAGAGAAAGAAAGGAAAAAATAAACAAATGGGATTACATCAAACTAAAAAGTTTCTGCTCAGCAAAAGAAAACATCAGCAAGATGGAAAGGAAACCAACCATATGGGAAAACATATTTGCCAGTGACATCACAGACAGGGGACTGATTTCCAAAATATATAAAGAGCTAATATGACTCAACATCAAGAAAACAAACAACCCAACTAAAAAATGGGCAAAGGACCTGAACAAACCCTTCTCCAAAGAGGACATACAGAAGGTCCACAGACACATGAAAAAATGCTCAACATCGTTAGCCTTCAGGGAGATGCAAATAAAAACCACAATGAGATACCATTTTACACCAGTCAGAATGGCCATCATCAACAAATCAACAAACAACAAGTGCTGGCAAGGATGTGGAGAAACAGGAACCCTACTGCACTGTTGGTGGGAATGCAGACTGGTACAGCCACTATGGAAAACAATATGGAATTACCTCAAAAAATTAAAAATGGAACTGCCTTTTGAACCAGCGATTCCACTACTAGGATTATACCCGAAGAATCTTGAAACACCAATTCAAAAGAACTTATGCATCCCTATGTTCATTGCAGCACTGTTTACAATAGCTAAGTGCTGGAAACAACCTAAGTGCCCAACTATAGATGAGTTGATCAAAAAACTGTGGTACATTTACACAATGAAATACTATGTAGCAGAAAGAAAGAAGGAACTCCTGCCATTTGCAACAACATGGATGGAACTAGAGAGAATTATGCTTAGTGAAATAAGCCAGGCAATGAAAGAAAAATACCATATGATATCACCTAACACAGGAAACTAAAGAACAACACAAACAAAGGAACTAAATAGAGCAAAGAGCAGAATAGCAGTCAATGGGGGGGAGGGGGGAGGGAGAGAAGGGCGATAAGTAAGGGAGGGGTTTAGTCAAGGAACGTGTATAAATGACTCATGGACATGGACAACGGGGAGGGATATGATTGTTGGAGAAGGGGTGGGCTTGGGGGGGGAGCAATGGAGTAAAAATGGGACAAGTGTAATTGAAAAACCAAAAAGAAAAAAAGAAAAAGCTATCTAAATAATTTCCTTTATATTATAACACTATCAATAATACTTGGCATGACAAAATTACTCTTTTATGTAACAAAAAATACAGAGCATCTGCTATATGTAAAGTACTATGGCAACTGCAATGAAGGAAACTAAGCAGGAAGAACTTTATACTCTCACAAGAGACCTGATATATACTCCAAAACTATAATACAAAGTTTTAAAAAAGACAAATGGTATGAAGCAAGTTAAAATAAAGCAGTATGGTTGTTCATAATCTTAAGTGTATCATGAGGATGATGTTAATATAATGATTAAAATGTTCATTCACAAAGTCTAGGAACACAAGAAAATATATTATCTACATACTAGCCTATAGAGTATGCTTCATTCACTGAATTCAAAGCAGTATATGTACCTTTCCAGAGGAAAAATTCAAATGTAAAAAATAAAAGCAAGTTTAATCCCTAATTTTGCACATAGCAATAATATTATTGTTGGCATGATCAACAATGATGCTGGCCAATAATTTTAACCATACCTACATACCTTTATGCTTCAGACACACTACATCTTCAGACACACTACAAACAGTGATAACATCATAAAAGTAAATACATTAAAATCTTAGAAACACTGATTGAACCTATGAAAGTATATTTCATTAGCTAGCCATTTTAATATAGTAATGGGTGGCCATTCAATTGCAGTATCTAAATGAATAGTGGACCACACAGTTGCTTTCTTCCTAATATACAAATTAATTTACAAGAGTCATCTTTTTCCTTTGTAAAAATAATGAATTCAAGCCTAATTTTCTCTCCTTTATTTGGGAAATATTCAAGAACACATAAAATAATCAAATTGTTTCCCTTAATTTGTAAATAACTCTAACTCAGTAATGTTAGTATTGTTTATTTGAAAATGTAAAGAAAACTGAAACACAAATTTTGGTTATACACACCTCCTTTTACAAATAATTACACTTTTATGCACATAAAGTTAAGATAGTTAACAGGATTTGCATTATGTCAAGCTTTAAAAGAATATCTAGTTAATATCTTTAGCTAAATAGAAGGTTCTCTGTCATATATTCCTTTAAGGTAAATACCTTTATTAAGATAAAATACAGTAATGAAGATAAGTTTACATTATACTTCTTTCCACTGAGCTTCAATACCCCCAAAATATTAGGAGATATTCTATACACTTTTTAAAAATTCTATGCTCATTTATCCTCATTTTCACAGACAAAACAGGTGAGATAGCACCATCTGGTGGGTATCACCTTTTGAAAAACTGAATAACAATAGGGAATTATTATAGGGTACTGTGAATGAATAATGAAAACTAGCTTGATTAGCAAGCAAATGTATACTTGAAAACTGAACCCAAGTTGCAGTGTTGTTTTGTTTTTTAATAACTGACTGAGACAGTAACCATTTTTGTAATGCCATTAAGAATAAAATCTTGAAGTTTAGCTTTATGATCTTAGCTTTAAAAAGAAGTGTCAAATTTTAATACAAAAGTAACATATTTTTGATATCTTACTTTTCAATGAAGACGATAAGATGTGAACATAATCTTCACAAAAGAAGGTGTTGTCTGTTATTTATGTCTATTTTAGGGCTGATTTTGTTTTAAGTATGTATGTCTAAATAACCAACTATGATTAGCAACGCTGTTCTCAAGGTTTATTGACAATAAAAGTTTTCTAAGTCCTAACAGTGTGCTAAATAATGAACAAAACATAACTGAAGCCAATGAGCTAAAGAGATATGTAACAAATAAAAAGGAACATAGACAAACTGAAGACAAAATCAGAAATAAAGTGAATTTCATAACAGACTCTTAAAGAAAAGCAGGCTCATAAAAGAAAAACAAAATGTAGCATATTTATTAGGTGCCCTTCTATCTAAAATGATAATAATTAAATATTACATTTTTCCAGTAACTACTGGTTAAACATACACTATGTTACAAACATACAAAGCTGTAAACCCATTTTCTCTGGCGAGTACAATGTAGCTATCATATTTCCCCACTGAGCACCTTCTAGATGCAGCATTTCTTTTTGTAATTTAAAGAAAGTGAACATCTCAATTTACACAATTTTTAATTAAGGTAATAATGGGTTCATCTCTGCCCTTGCACTAAAGTGACAATAAACTCGCAAGAACAATACTTTTAGTGAAAAAGTCCATATTATGTTGAAGTCTTTAAAGTAACAAAAATATTGATGGCTGAACCAGAACACCAAAGAAAATCTAAAACCAAAGCCTGAGGAAAAAGAAGGCAAGGAAGAAAGAAAAAGCAAATCAGTTAATTTGCAGTCACCAAAAAACTCAGAATTTTCTGGAGACATGAGCTATACATCAATGTTAAAAAGCAGAGAGATGAGAATAAGTCTACACATTGAGTGGTAAAATAAACCTTGTCTCACACACATGCACTCCCCTCTTCTTTTTCCCTTTTCTGCCTCTCTATACCCTCCCCACTTCTCCCTTTGTCCCCCTTATTTGACAACAAATAATATGGAATGATGAAATCAGCATGGAAATAAAATTATGCTCTAGAAATGTTCCGATAATTAACTCTATTTTTAATAAAAGTAAATTATGAATCAAAGTCTTTTTTATATTTTACTAGACCATTAAATAGAAAGAAACCAGAATCATTTTAAATTGTCTAAAAATCTTTCTCTAGATAAAAATTAAAATACTATCATTTTGGATTATGTTTTAAAAGCTAATATCCTTTTCTTGAAATTCCTAAATCATCACTTTTTTAAAATTTAACTTCCAATTTAAGTAATACTTACTTCATAACCCATAGGCATTTAATTTGATTCAAGAACATTTAATAAGCTGACCTATGTACTACAGAGGCAGAAGTGCATATGAAATAATCACAGAAAGTTCAAGAAGTTCAGTCTAATATGGAAGGCAACGTAAACAAATTATAGTACAATAACAGAAACAAATTTATTAGAGGTGAAGGGGGAACTTTCTGGAAGATGCAGCTTTGAGAAGATTCAAAGTACAGAAAGGTAAAAGGAGGTATATATGACATATGGATAAGGTAAGGCACCTGAAGGTTCAGAGGGAAGAAGTATAATTCGCAGGATGATAAGAAGGGCAGATACTCAAAAATTAGATATTTGCTCTGACATTTAGATAGGTCATAAGAAGTTATTTCTGGCAATAACTCTTACTGTGAGCATTATGCAAACTCAGGGAAAACAATTATGAAAATGCACATATAATTTTAGAATATTCTTTATAGATCACAAGTCTAAGGTAAGAACAACAAAAAATTTCCTCATTTATAAAACTAACAGAGGACAGTAAATTATTATTATAAATTAAGATTTCAAGTCAGTCAACAAATACAAAAGCCTACTAAGTATTAGGAATACAAATGACAATTTCTGCCCCTAACAAATATTTAATGACTTTCAAATACCTGATAAGATGTCCTATTGAAAAAATAATAAATTTATACAATGCTAATCCCTGAGGGCATAATTAGAATGAATAAGAAAAACAAGTAATAAAGATGAAAAACATAACAAGAGTTAAAAATAATATGGAAGTCTTTAAGAGAGGCTAAAAATTACCCACTTCTCAGGAATATTGTAAATTACATACTATTATCTTTAAGGAATTGCTACATTAATACTTTTATTTTCCAGGTCTTATATATTAACAAAAAAAGGAATGAAAAGAATAAACATACACAAATATTATGAAAATTACATTTACAAAGTTTTTCATGTGCAAGGCAAACTGAATTTTTGTGGTTTGGTTATTATAAACTGATTCGAAAATAACTAAATTAGAATATTTTAATTATACGCTCACTACAAATATTAAACAATCTTAAACATAATAAGGAGTAGAACATAACATTTCATCTCACTTTTTCCAGAGATTACTGATTTCTACATCTATTCTTTCTTCAAGGTGGATTAAGACCCATAGTCATCTCTTTCATCCATGGCTAATCTATACCTTTTTGCATAGGAAATAATACAGTATTCTTCATTTTATGAAGACCTAATGCTACCTTTATTAAAGGACTGAGTAAAATAATTCCAAACAAGTAGTTGAGTAATAATTTATAACAGTCTGGAATAGAATTCCCCAGACTATTAAGACTTTAAATCTAAACAAAAACAAAAAAAAACCACCACAACTACCACAACTGTACAGTCAAGTGTTGCCTAATACGGAAATACATTCTGAGAAACGTGTTGTCATTGGGCAATTTCATCATTGTAGGAACATCATAGAGTATATTTACACAAACCTAGATGGTACAGCCTACTTTACACCTAGGCTATATGGTATAGCTTATTTCTTTTAGGCTACAATACTGAATATAGCATGTTACTATACTGAATATTGTAGGCAATTGTAACAGTGGTATTTATATATCTAAACATTTTAAAAGTACAGTAAAAATATGGTATAAAAAATAAAAAGTGGTATACCTGTATAGGACAGTTACCATGAATGCAGCCTACATGAGTGGAAGGTGCTCTGGGCGAGTCAGTGAGCGGTGGGTGAATGTGAAGGCTTAGGACATAACTATACACTACTGTAGATTTCATAAACATGTACCCTTAGGCTACATTAAATTTATTAAAAATATTTTTCTTTGTTCAATAAGTTAACCATAGCTTACTGTAACCTTTTTTACTTTATAAACTTCTAAATTTTTTAAACTTTTCAACTCTTTTGTAAAACACTTAAGCTTAAAACACAAACACTGTACAGCTATACAAAAACATTACCTTTGTTTATATGCTATTCTATAAGCTTTATTCTATTTTTACATTTTTATTTACTTCTATGTTTAAAAATTAAGACACGACACATACATTAGCCTAGGCCTACACAAGGTCAGGGGTCAAGATCATCAACATCTCTTCCACATCCTGTCCCTCTGGAAGGTCTTCAGGAGCAATAACAGGCATGGAGCGCTCATCTCCCATGATAACAGTGCCTCATCCTTATAACACCTCCTGAGGGACCTGCCTGAGGCTCTTCTTGAGGAGATGTCACTCGTCTCAGAAATATGTCCACAGTAGTTTGCTTGATTTGTTTCTTTTTTACACCATAGATTTGCTTGTAAGCAGATACTGTACCATGAATATTTTTCTATTAGTAAGAACTTTTAGACTTCCAGCCAAGATGGAGGCATAGACCGACACGCTTTGTCTACCTCTACAACTAAGAAGGATTACAGCTAATGCAAAACTAAAAATAATAAGAAGTTCCTGAAAATAAAGCTACATGGAAGTCCAATGTATGAAGTCATAAACAAGTGGTGCTCGTCCAGATGGGTAGGAAGTGCAAGCTCGTGGCTGAGAGAGATCAAACTGTGCTGGAGGCGGCAGCTGCAGTGGCGAACGGCAGGACCTGGAAAAGTACCCAGAGGCTGTGCACCTCTTGGAGGGGGCCTCCTCCAGCTACATGGGGATCCGGAGCACCAGCCAGCCAGGGTTTGAATTAGTCATTGTTTGGAGGATACAAATAGATGAAGATGGGAAGGTTTTGCCAAAGCTGGATCTTCTCACTAAAGTGCCACAGCAAGCCCTGGAGTTGGACAAGAAGGGAGTAATAGAAACTGCTCCTCTCAGCTTCCGAACCCTGCTGGGCATGCTAGGCACTGAAGTGCCTCTAGAAAGCCTAATAAGATTGCTTTGTACAGAGAAAAACTACTAGTTCCCAAACAATAACACCTCGGAGTCAGATGCTAAAACAAAAAGAACTTTTAGTGTTGGGATCCATGTTTCAAACTTTTTAAGGAGCTTCTTGAGGTCTGTAGAAACTTCTGCTAAACCCTTCACTCTTGAGTTTTGTTGGGGACTGTTCTTTTTCTCTCCTGCAGTTTCCTTCTCTCCTGCCTCTTCTTCAGCTATGCATTCCTGTTCCAGTTCCAACAACTCCTCATTAGTTAGTTCCTCAGCAACCACCTCTAGGAACTCCTTGATGTCATCCTCATCCACACCCCAGTTAAAGTTGTTTGCCATTTTTACAACCTCTCATCCTTGGTGAATCTCTTGAAGTCAAGGACAAACCCCTTGAGTTTCTCTTCCACTCATACGCTCCTTGGTGACATCATCCCAAGCCCAAGCACGTTTCTGGGTGCAGTCATAGATGTTATAATCCTTCCAGAAGAGTATTCTATGTCTTCCTCAGTTGTAGCAATAGACAGAGCGACAGTCCTCATCAGGTAGTAGACCTTAAAAGCTGCCATAACTCCTTGATCCATTTGTTGGATCAACGAGATGGTGTTTGGAGGGAGAAACACCACTTTGATATTGGGATGAAGACACCAAAAAAAAAAAAAAAAGGATGTCTGGGAGCATTAACAACAATAAGCAAAATCATAAAAGGTACCTTACTAACCTATGAGTACTTCTCAATTTCACTGACCTAGCAACTCAGGAGGTCATCTTATTGTTCCTGTAGTTCACTGGCAGGGTGTGCTTACTGATATGCCTGAAGGCCCCAGGGTTCTCACTGGGCCACATCAAAAGGGTTTCCATTTGTAGCTTGCAACATCGTCCCCAAGCAAGACTGTTATCCTGTCCTTAAAAGACCTGAAACCTGGAATTGACTTGGCCTCCTTATGGATAAGTCTTTTCATGCATCCACTTTCAAATAGGGAGGTTTCATCTGGAATATTTGCTCTGGCAAGTAATTATCCTACACAATAAACTTATCTACAGTTTCCAAAAATTCTTCAGCTGCCTTCACATCAGCACTCGCAGACACACCACTCACCTTCACATTATGTGATGAATGGCAACTCTTGAATCATTTAAACCACTCAAAGTTAGCCATAAATTCAACATCGTAGTCAGGTCCAGCCTTTTCTTTCAATGTCGCAAACAAACTTTTTGCTTTGGCCATGATTATCCTGGTGTTGAAAGGGATATGCACCTGTGTCTGGTCTTCAATCCAGGTCATTAGAAATTTCTCCATATACATATGACCTCTCCTAATACAGGAAACTAATGAACAAACAGGTAAAACAGAACCAGAGGCATGTAAACAAGGAACAGACTGACCAGTGACAGGGGAATGTGGGGTGAAGAAGGGGAAGGGTCTAGTCAAGGAACTAGTATAAATGGCCCATGTACATGAACAACAGGGTAGGGAGTGACTTTGGGGGTGGGAGGTAGGCGGGGTAGGGGAAAGCAATGGGGTAAAATGGAACAACTGTAATAGAAAAAAAAAACAATTTAAAAAAGTTTCTCCATGTCAGCCAGATTTTTGTTAGTCTAGCTGAATTCAATGAAGCAGATCTTAACAGCTTCCATCACTTTTTGCTCTTCAAGGTCATAGTAATGGTGGAATGGGACATGCCTGAATCACAAGCAAAAACCATCATTGATTTTCCACCTTCATCATCCTAAATCCCTCTAAATTTTATTTCCACATCAGTCACTCAATGTGGCCTCTTACTAGCAATACTAGCAGTGGATTTTATACACTAAGGGGCCATAAACATAATAACAAGATGACATCAAGCACAAGAAAAAGTGATGCAATCAAGAGATGCAGTAAACACAAGATATATAACAACATACTATTTACAGCAAACGTCTTCTATAAATAGAAAGAATAGACTAAAATAATGATAAAACTATAGTAAATACTATACTATAAACCAGTAACATAGTTGTTTACTATCATTATGAAGTATTATGTACTATGCATAGTTGTATCTGCTATACTTTTATATGACTGGCAGCACACTGGCATCACCACAAACACATGTGAAATGCATTTGCTACAATGTTACCTGGTGATAGAAATTTTCAGCTCCATTATAATCTTATGGAACCATCATCGCATATGTGGTCCATAATAGACAGAAATGTCATCATTGTTATGCTGAGCATGGCTGTATTATAATGATGTTTTCAGGAGGCAGTAGAAATGTGACCAGTTTCCTCATTTTGATCTTCCAAAAATATGCAGCATCTCTTCTTAAATGTAAATATAAAGCAGTAACCAAAGCAGCAATTTATATTGCATATAATATTTCTGAACGTATTTTTCTACCTTCCTTGGTTTAGAGACAGTAAATAACTTTGTTTATTTTTAAAGGTGTCCTGCTGTGTTGCTGAGGATGAAATCAAAGAAGAAGCTGAAAATTAAATCAAGACAAAAGAAAGCAATACTTCCCATTAGGCCTCTTAAGTATGTATACCCCCTTTCAAATCTGTAGATAACAAGAAACATCCATGCTTTAAAAAATATTCACTCAATTCCACACATCTTTATGTCAATGAATGGGCTTAGGTTTTATATTTTTTAAAAGTTTGATTTTCTTCAATGTGCACAGTAATAAGGAATAAAGATTATCACAAAAGATAGTGTTGGGAAATCTCTCACTCAGGCAGTTTATAGGCATGGCCCTGGTTGCTGTGTTCCCAGGAAAATCTGACAGGCCATTTCTTTAAACACCATAAGTATTACACTGTTAGTTCTCAAATCAACAGCCATTTCCCTTTTCCAATGGAACGCCAAATTTTCTTCAGTTATTAGAGGGTGTTGTGCTTTAGTCTATGGAATGACATTTGATTTGAATAAGCCAAATCATGATAATTCTATTTTCTTTGCCAGTCACTGGTTTAGAAAGGGGAGTATGATATAATGGAAGCCAATGGTAAATTGAGGAAATATCTTCTGGGATAATTCTGGAAAAGCCCTTCTTGCTCTTAAAAAAAGACCACAAGAAGAGATCTCCAAGATGGTGGCATAGGGAAACACGTCTCACTTCCTCACACAATCACATAAAAATTACAACTAAACTATAGAACAGCCATCCCTCAGAACCTGCACAAATTGAGTTGAATGGAGGTCCTACAACCATGGAATTAAAGAAGAAACCACATCCATTAGACTGGTAGGAGGGGCGAAGACATAGACAGGCTGAACCTACACTCACGTTTGTCAGATAAAAATTGAAAGGGATATCTCAGGAATAAGAGGTGCCAGCCCCATACCAGGCCCCCCAGCCCAGGATTCCAGTACCAGGAAGATAAGTCCCCATAGCTTCTGACTGTAAAAACCAGTGGAGATTGAGTCGGTGGAAGAAACTGCTGGAGTCTCAGGCAGCTCCTCTTAAAGAGCCTGCACACAGACTTACTCAGACTCACTCCCGCTGAGCTCCAGCACTGGGGCAGAATCTTGAAAGACACCAGAGGCAAACAAGGAGGAACTGAAATGTACGGCATCAGGGTGAGAGCTGGGGGACAGCTTTCTCCAAGACGGAACTGCTGGCAGAGGCCACTGACCCTCTTCAGAGCCCTCCCCCACAGAGCCACAGAGCACAGTGGGCACCATATCTGAGACTTCATCAACTTGGCTCACAATATTTTCCCTGCCCTTGTGATTCCCTGAACTCTGCTGCACTCAACTTACAGGCCCACCCAAGTGGTTAACAGTGCCTTTTCCATACAAATGACTTGTCTTGGCTCATGCTTCTGATCTTCCTAAATCCTCTCAAACAAGCAACAACTGGCCTCAACAAGCCCCTATACCAAGGTAAGTGGCCTCGGGCCTATCACTAACAGCAGCTGGCCTTGGTTCACAGCCTGGCCTCGCTAGGGCACCTCCAAGACCAGCATAAGAAGCAGCCAGCTGCAGACCACTTTATAGCTTATGCCAAGTGGCCCCAGACAGAACACAAGTGGGCACCAGAACCCTGATGAAGTAAGCCCTGTTCTGTGGGGTGGGCCACTGCACAGCTCATCCTCCACAGAAGGCGGAGGTTGATGGTCAGTAGTCACAACCAGTCCTTGTAGCTGACTCGCCTGGGTAAATCCCTCCCATTAACCTGCCAAGCAATCAAGGCTCACTACAAGAGGAAGATGTACTCAGCTAACATGGAGGGTGCACCTCAAGTACCCAGCTTGGGTGATACGGGAGGCAGTGCCACTGGACTCCACAGGACACCTACTACATTAGGCTATGCTACCAAGACAGAGTCATTAGCAGCTCTACCTGATACATAGAAACAAACACAGAGAGGCTGCCAAAATGAGGAGACAAAGAAACATGGCCCAAATGAAAGAAAAGATCAAAATGCCAGAAAAAGAACTAAATGGAGATAAGCAATCTATCAGATGCAGAGTTCAAAACACTAGTTATAAGGATGCTCAAGGAACTTAGTGAAGACCTCAATAACATAAAAAAGATTCAGTCAGAAATGAAAGAGACACTAATTGAAACAAAGAACAATTTACAGGGAAACAACAGTAGAGTGGATGAAGCTGAGACTCAAATCAATGATCTGGAATATAAGGAAGCAAAAAACAACCAGTTAGAACAACAAGAAGAAAAAAGAATCCAAAAAAACGAGGATAGTGTAAGCAGCCTCTTGGACAACTTCAAGTGTTCCAACATTTGCATCATAGAGGTGCCAGAAGGAGAAGAAAAAGAGAAAGAAATTGGAAATCTATTCAAAAAAATAACAAAAGGAAACTTCCCTAATTTGATGAAGGAAACAGACATGCAAGTCCAGGAAGCACAGAGAGTCCCAAATAAAATGGATGCAAAGAGGACCACTCCAGGACATATCATAATTAAAATGCCAAAGGTTAAAGAAAGAATCTTAAAAGCAGCAAGAGAAAAGCAGTTAGTTACCTATGGGGGAGTTCCCATAAGGCTGTCAGCTGATTTCTGCAAAGAAACTTTGCAGGCTAGGAGGATTTGGCAAAACATGTTCAAAGTCATGAAAATCAGGATCCTACAGCCAAAATTGCTCTACCCAGAAAAAGATATCATTTAGAATCAAAGGGCAGATAAAGAGCTACCCAGGCAAGAAAAAACTGAAGGAGCTCATCATCACCAAACCATTATTATATGAAATGTTAAAGGGACTTACTTATGAAAAAGAAGATGATCAAAACTATGAACAATAAAATGGCAACAAATACATATCTATCAATAACTGACTCCAAAAAAACAAATTAAGCAAACAAGAAGAAAAGAGACAGAATCATGGATACGGAGAGCATTTTGATGGTTGACAGATGGAAGGGAGTTTGGGGGGAATGAATGAAGAGATGAGGGCATTAAGAAGTACAAACAGGTAGTTACAGAAAAGCCATGGGGATATAACAGACAGTATAGGAAATGAAGTAGACAAAGAACTTACTCGCATGACCCATGAACATGAATAATGGGGGCAGGGGGGACTGCCTAAGGGAGTGGGGGATGCCGGGTGGAGGGAGGCAAAGGGGGAAAAATTGGGACAACTGTAATAGCATAATCAATTTTATATTATTTTTTAAAAAGAAATATTCAAAGTGATGAAAAGCAAGGACCTCCACCAAGATTACTTACTCTATCCAGAAAAGCTATCCTTTAGAATCGAAGGGCAGATAAAGAGCTTCCCAGACAAGAAAAAGATAAAGGAGTTCATCATCACCAAACCATTATTATATGAAATGGTACAGGGACTCATTTAAGAAAAAAAGAAGAGCAAAGCTATGAACACTAAAATGGCAATAAATACATATTGGTCAACAATTGAATCTAAAAAACAAACTAAGCAAACAAGCAGAACAGAAACAGAATCATAGATAGGAAGAATGGTTTGATGGCTGCCAGATGGGAGGAGGGAATGGGGGAATAGGTGAAAAAGTAAAAGGATTAAGAAGCACAAATTGGTAGTTATGTAACAGTCATGGGGATGTAAAGTACAGTATAGGAAATGGAGAAGGCAAAGAACTTATACCCAAGATCCATGGACATGAACAGAGGTGTGGAGGTTGCCTGAGGAGGGGAGCGGAGACGGGTGGTGGGGGAGGCTAAGGGGGAAAAATTGGGACAACTGTAATATCATAATCAATAAAATATAATTTTTTCAAAAAAGACCATTTGTAACCATGAGGAGTATCAGCCTAAAAGACATTGAGAATGATCAGCAGAAAAACATAAAGACCCAACTGCCTGATGATATTCCTGAAGCACTGAATTAACCAACCTTTATCTCCTATTTGTTGTGTTAAATAATAAGTTTTCATTTATAGATTATGTCATTTTGTTTTGGATGTCTCTTACAAATAAAGGCGTAATACAAATAGTATATAAATTTCCTGACTTTAGAAAGAACTAGTACTGAAAAGACTTATGTCCTCATCTACTACATATTTTAAAAGAAGAAAAAAGTCTAATTAAAGAAGCATAAACTTGGCATAAGAACATTCTTCCAGATCCAGACCTAGGAGGGCAGTCACAGACATTATCCCACATTTTATCACCAGTACAAGATGGCCACTTGAATCAGAGGCACTTATAAAGTCAATCCAAATGCTGGAAAAAAAACAAAGTTTTTTGTTCTCTCCTGAGAAATGTTTAAGTTGGTAATATTTAAGGAATAATGAAAGAGGCACCAAATTATATCTTAGAAGTCAACCTGATTTTATTAAAGGAATCGGCTGTGAAATTTGATTACATTCATAAAGAGATAACTGAGATTAAAAAAAAAAACTGACCATATCATTTCCCATATATGTGAAATCTAAAGAACAATGTAAATGAACACTCATCAATAACTTACTTTTAAATCATCTGAAACTTAAAAAAATGAAAAAATTATACAAATAATCCCTATATATTCTTCACCTGTGTTTATTTAATAGTAATATTATAACACAATTCAACTTATCTATCTCATTATTAATATGTATATAAACTGTTGATTATTACTCGTAGTTACTGCTGAACCATCTGAATGTGTTGCAGACATCAACACACCTCCTCCCAAATACCTGAGTGTTATTTCCTCAAAAGAAGACCACTGCATGACCACACAGTACATTTATTAATTCAGGATGTTTAACATTACTGCTATACTATTACCTAATCTACAGCCCATATTCAATTTTGCCAGAAAGGTCCTTCACAACACCCACCGTCCCTCTCAGGATATAATCCAGGATCTTGCATTACATTTAGTGCTTAGTTTCTTTGGTTTCTCTTATTTGGAAATGTATGTGTCTTTATATTTCACAACAGTGAATCTTAAAGAGTACAGACCAGCTGTTTCATTGAAATTGGGTTTGTCTGATGTTTCCCTCACAATCAGATTCATGTTTTTTTTAATTTGTAGGGATACTACACATGCGATATTCTGTTCTTCTCAGTGTATCACATCAGAAAAACACATGCCAACTTGTATTTGAGACAATTTCAAGTGGCAAACATTTTTTAATTTGCTTTATATTTAAATAAATGTTTAAAACTCATTATTAATAACATGAGGTTAATTTCTAAGTTAACATAAAGAAAATTTTAAATAATATAGGAAGCACTTAACATTGGAAAGCACTACTATATGTGGGACACATTGGTTAAACCAAATTCTAAATGACATGGACTTACTAAGTATCCAATAACAAAGTAAAAGAAGTCTACTCCAGATTTCTTCCAAGACTAATAGAAGATGGGTTAGTTATCCTTAAATATTGTGAAAAGGTAACTGATTAAAAAATAAAAACTGCCTTGGCCAGGTGGCTCGGTTGGTTGGAGTACTGTCCCATACACCAAAAGGTTGCAGGTTTGATTCCCAGCCAGGGCACATACCTAGATTGCAGGTATGTACAGAAGGCAACTGACTGATATTTCTCTCTCACATTGATATGTCTCTCTCCCCATCCCACTTTCTCTCTCTAAAATCAATAAATGTATCTTCAGTGTGACTCAGTTGGTTGGACGTCATCCCCCAAAGCAAAAGGTTACCAGTCTGATTACTGGTCAGGGCACATGCCTCATGCAGGTTCAGTCTCTGGTCGAGGTGTGTTACGAGAGGCAAGTGATCATTGTTTCTCTCTCACATCAATGTGCCCTCTCCCTCCTTTTCTCCCTCCTTTCCTCCCCTTTTCAAAAATAAAAATTTTTTAAAGATAAAAACTACAAGAACCCCCAAGAAAATATTTATGTATCAATACAAACATTTCACTAATATAGGAAAGCAATATTACTATTTCAAGGGCATAATATTTGTGTTAAAAATAACAAAGGGTGGATTTGTTATATTAATAAAAATGGTTCAATTCTATTTTCAAACAATTCTCTGATGTCAAATTCAATCAAGGTCAATGAATTTAAAAGGAATAAGAATCATCCTTGAATATTTTTGTGCCACCATAATGCATGCAAGTGCTTGTGTAAACTATATCGTATTTAAACAGAATAATAAATGTTTGGTATTAACAAAGGCTTTAAAGATAATTATCCTACAAAATTGTTTAAAAGTCTATTTACGCATGAGCCTAACAATGTCGTTTAATCCTACTTAGAGGGGAGTACAGTTAAATTTTTGTAAATTGAAAGAACATAAAAACTTCAGTTGTTACTTATCCTCATTATTATGTTATGTATGTACATAGTCCTTAGTTTTATCATCAGCTAGCCCAAGTTTCTAAATTCCATCTTGAAAGCCAGTCACATTTCCTCTGCCCTCATTCAAGTAGGGAACACATCTTTGAAGAGTTAATTACACTATTTAATATTTAAATATAAAATGATTTGAGAAAGAACAGAGAAAAAGTGATGGTAAAAGAAGTATACATCCACACTCCCACAAAGGGATATTGGTGGTAGAATTTGGTAACGAAAGATCTTCCTTGCAAGAACATAAATTATGCAAGTTGTATACATGACGCATATTTTCTGCATTTTTTGGGATATTGCGAAAATAGTTCTTTTGCTCTTTCTACCATGCAGTATTTTTTGTCTCTTTTCTGAAAAAAAAAAAATCCTTTAATGAACATTTTCCCATCCAATTCAATACTTTTTTTAATTCTGGGAGAAAAGGATAATTGCAAATATGATATATAGAATCCAGTTAAACTACAAAACTATTCTTTAACCAAATTTCCCATCAGGCTTTTTTCTACCTCCTATGATCTTATCCAACATGGACTTAAAGACCTAGAAATCACAAATCTCCCTGGCCTTCCCAAACAAAGCATTAAAGTAGTAGGAATGTTTAAGGAAAGTAATTAAATTTCATATATGCTATTAAAATTTAATATATGCAAAGTGAGACATTTTCATAAAGGTAATATTTTCAAAAGAAAAACACTTGGAAGTGATTAAGATATAAAGTAAAACTTAAAAGAAAATGTTAAAATCTATTCTGGATGTTTCAAAAACTTTGCTAAATAATTGAAGAGTCAAGTTGCAATCTTAATGAAGTTCTACAGAGGGAGCTAGCACCACAAGAATAAATTTAAAACACAGAGAACTTCAAGAAAATACCTAGACTGCTGGAAATACTGGATTTCTGTTCAGTAACATGAGCTCAGATTATCCTCTAAGATTTTACCTTACCCATCAAAAATACAGTATTACCTACAAACTATGGTGTATTTCTAGTAAACCATATTAAAACTTATAAAATATAATACCCATCATAAATATATTTAAACACTTTATGAAATACGTATATATGTTTTAAATAATATTCCCCTAAAAAAGTAAAAAGTATTTTTTTCCTAAGTCACTGAACTTAGACAAAGTAGAAAGCAATAAAAAAAAATCTAAAAATCAAATCACAGTATATCCTTTCCTGCTATAAGTTAGATTTTCTCCAAGCTTCAGTTTTCTATGAAATGAGAGTAATTATATCTACCTCAAAGGCTACTGTGAAAATTAAATTAGAGCATAAAAGTAATAATATAATGCTCTCTTTTCTTGTTCTTTAATACACAGTGTTATTTAATTGCTCGATATTTTCCAAAAAGAAATAATTAAGTATATTCAGTAGAGAAAGTGTTTTCAAGAATTAGATTAGTTGCTAATAGATACTAAAAGTTTCCCAAAACTGCAAAATCCACATCATTCCCCAAAAGTCTAACTCAACTACAAAGGGGATACAGACAGTGTTGGCATACTCTTACTTTATTTTTCAGGTGTATCTGTCATGGCGTCATCCTCAAAACATTCCTGTTTGTTTTAGACCAAGGGAAATAGAATTCATCATACCAGCAGTTTCTGTTCTCTCCATTCCATGTTGATTGACCCCACTGAATATTCTCCCCATAGATATCACATAGTGAAATACTGTCAAGCAAATTGTTTATAGCAAAGGACCAATGAGCTACACATGGACAGCAAAGCTCTGAATAAAGTTCCAGGAAACACCTTAATGCTTCCCTCCCCCCAAAAAATCAAAGAGGTAGGAGAGAAAAGAAGACCATTACCCTTCTTTTTTTCTAAAGAGTTTTATGCTAGAAACTCAGCAACTATACCCATAGAGAATTACTGAATAAACTAAAAAAGAAGTAGCTAATTAAAGAAATGATTTGCTAAATGGATAATAATAAATAGCAAAGCACTAATGTAAACTCAGAATGATATTTGAAAGACATCTTCTCCAAGAACAGAAGCCAGTTCGAGAGGTTTTTATAAACATCATCATACTCACAAAAACCTATATCACAACTAAGCTTTACATGATTCTTCATAATTCAAAACTTTTTCATATGTATAATTTCATCTAATCCTTTTCTAATAAAATTATTGCTATTTTACAAATAAGGATATTAATTCAGAAGATTAAGATAATAACCCAAGTGATATAGTTCTATAATGCGTTGATTAGAACTACATTTCCCAGAATTTCCTTCCCTTTGTGGTTCAGGTTAGCATTAATCACAGGATGATTTGTATATAATTTGGGAGTTCCAAGTAAAGCAGCTGCCATTTCACTGCAAAGGTAGTTGTGGGACACTGGTCTGTATGGTATTTGAAACTGACTGCTGCTTTGAGCCGGGACTAGCATAGGGGCCCATAAGCCTTAAAGACAGCTGGTTAGCATGCCCCAATTGCCACACTACCATTCCCACTCTCCAGAGGACCTTAGGAAAAAAGATATATATGCGATGTGCTCTTTGACACTAGTAAAGCCTGCTCTGCCTGCCCTGCTTTGTATAACTCTAAATCTATATCAACGGAATGTCTAACTCCAGGAGTGTAGTCTAAACTTTCGCAATGTACTCTGGCCCTAAAAGTCTGAACCAATTATTACTACATGTTGATTCTCACTTGTCCTTGCTAATGATAGTTAGGAAGCAGGCTGCCTCCTCAAGTCATGCATTTCTGCATGTAGCCAACCTAATAAAAACTCGGACCCAGGGAAGGTCTGGCAGTGTCCTCCACCGAGAGGCACTCCTTTTTCCTCAGACATTTTGCCTCTGAGTCAGTCATTTCATCCGCGTCAAGACTCTGCAGGACAGGTACCCCGCAGGTAGTTATTGCATGGAGGTGGTGAAAGACAGACACAAAGATATGGGCAGTTTGTCCTTAGTTATCCCCACTCTAACTCCAGCTCGCCTTCCCAACCAGGCCCAAGCCCATCATCACCAGAATGTCACTGAAAACCCACAGAGGTGGTAGGTGCAAAGAACCAACAACCCACCATCCCCCTTCACAGTTCCTCCAGCGGCTGAACGTGCTTACCTGCTTCTTAAAAGCTCCAATTCTTTAATCAACAGCAGAAGTGGTTAGTAACTTTTCTCTGATCATTTTTGGACCTTTACTTCCCCAGTTTTTCCCCCACGTAAATATGATTTAATTCCTATAAGACCTAGTTAAATCTTAAAATAATTTCTTGTAGCAAGTTCTTCTCCTTTATGACAAGGTTAATAATTTTAAACAATAAAATATTTAAGCAAATCTTTCAGATTTGTAATCCAGGTATAACAGATATAAAAAATAAATAAAAACTATGAAATCCTAGAATTTTAAAGTGAGAGGACAATCAAAACTTCACCAAAAGGGATGAATTCTAGTTACCTGAGAATATGGAATATGTATAAAAGCCTGAAGTAAATTCAATCAATGCTGTTTTGGATTCTCACAAAAGTCACCTAAGGGTATTAATAAAAAAGGAGCAAAGAAATCTAACACAGCCTCATAAGCAAAAATGGTAAATATTACTATAAAGAGCTTTTTAAAGATTAATTTTAAAAGCCATATAGTTAATGGTTAACTTACAAGGATCAGACTATATATAAAAGTAATCTTAAAAACTTTTCTCATGTAAAAGGCATTTATTTGTAGCTTAGGATGAAATTTCCAATGGGAGCATTATACACAGACTCAAACAACTCTGATCAAAAAGGATCATTGTGTTCTAGAGAAAAGGGCTCTAGAATGCTCAAGAAAATGAGGTTAAACAAGAAAAAAGTATTTTAAAACTATTCCACATAATATGTGGTTGTGAAATGTATGAAGTAACTACATTATTTATGGCTATAAATCTGACTTATTTCATAAACATCTCTAAAAGCTTTTAGAACCAAGTTGGCCAAAATGCTTTGTATTATAGCCTCTTCCTGGAAGAATGGAAAATGTCTTGTATTTCAAAGTCAGGAATAAATAGTATTTGATGATTGCCTTCAATTCACTCAGTAGTAGGTCTGAGGAAGTTTCTAAAACCATATACAATATTATGAAATTAACCAGTCATTGAGTCTTCATATAGCTATTGAGTTCATTTTAATGAGTTACTGAGTCTTGCAATGGGTATTAATCCCTTTTATATATATAAAAAAAAAAAAATCACTGCATATTTAGGGAGCTGCTTGGTGTAACAGAAAAAGCACTAAAATGGGAATCTGGAGACTTGATTTCTGGTCCAGCACTTGTCATTATAGTGTAATCTGTACAAGTCATCACTATAAATTTCACTCAATTTCATTACAAATTACAAATACTAGTTCTAAAGTTCAGTTCTAGATTCAAAGTTCTATAACTTAAAAGATATGGAAAAAGTGACCTTTGAGAAAGAAACCATAAAAATATTGTACTTATTTATGAATACCGAAAAACAATAACCATTTAACCTTGTTGGTCCTAGATGTTATTTCGATTTTGACTTTCTGCTTGCCAGGAGTTTTTCCTACTTTTTCATTAAGCAAATACATTTTGCCATGCACAAAATCTATTAGCTTAATAGGCAATCAGTTCTTACAAAATAACCTTGAGGTTTTCAATGAACTGCTAAATAACAACAGTATAATAATGTATATAAGAGCATATCAGATGTTACTGATTGTCTCTAACTGCTCTTAACATATTCTTAAACATGTCACTTAAAAACTTATAAATCTCCCCTGCTAGTTTAGAAATTGGGCATTGTTCTCTAAAAAGTTATAATTTTTTACACTACACCAAAGATCATGGTCTATCTAACAATGTCCCTTCCAATACTCTGGCATCATACCCCTTGCATAACTCATTTATTTTCTCCCATTTCATCATAATCATAAATTGAAAAAAATACAAATATAATTATGGCAAGACAAAATTCTAAAACTTAAAGAAGAGTAATTTTGAAAAAATAATTAATTTTGACATAAAATAGTCATTAAAGAGAATTCATTCAACATCAGAAGTGAAAATATACCTCATATCTAGTACAGCAATACATTGCTTATAAAAATTCACTTTTTATCTTGGCAGTTATCTTGAAAAGTCAAGTAAATAAATGTGAATTTTTTAGAGGTTTTCCCCATGCCTTACATAGTACAGCCAACTGAAAAATATCTTCAGCTATCAAGTTACTCCTGACTGTCTTAAACTTTATCACAGGTGTATAAATACAGGAAAAATATATAGTATATATAGTATTTGGTACTATCCATAATTTTAGGCATCCACTCGGGGTCTAGAAATGTATCTCCCATGGAAAAGGTGGTACTTCAGTATTATCAAGTGTGGTCCAACCTGACGGTATAACTAGCCTCAAATTAACCAAATTCTTAATTCCATAGTATTATTTGACATGAGTTATTTGCATAATGATTAAGATTATCAGAACTTTCTTATAACACAATGGGAAAAAAAGGTAGATTAACTAGAAAATTGAAACACAAAAAAATTTTTATCTTCCCTATTTAGACGATCTTACAATACTGAAAGATTAAGGTAAGGTGAATTTTAAAGGACTCTCACGTCAGTGATTTTTACCTAAAAACTTCACAGTTCCTGTAAGGTAGTAATCTTTTAAATACTACTGTAGGGCATAAAAATAGCAATGGAGATATACCAAAATCACATATACAATTATTTTTATCTGAAAGACAAAACCCTAAGAACATTAAAACTTCAAAAAGAAACAAAATCGTATTCACATTTTAAACTTTTTAAAGTGTTTTACCTTATGCTAAACAATAATGAGGCACTTACTGTTTCATAAGGCAACAAAAACAACAAAAAATTATATTTCTCTATCTTAAGCATGAGGGTGGGGAAGTCAACTAAATTAGAGCGAGAAATTAACAGTAACAATTTAATATTTTATCTGAACACAGAAAACAAAAGGATATATTTCCCAATTATGGTATACAATACTATATACTTCAATGTGCACACAGGAACAATTATTTCCTGGAAAATTATATAGTATAAATATTCTAGGGACTAAGGTCATAGTGTAAATCATGTCTATATATTGCATATAATCTTGAAAATTAGTTCATTTATAAACATCTATTCCAAAGACAGGGTAAGCTATGTACAATGTCGGGTTTATTGCACTTACAGTTCCTTGTGCTTGTCTTCAGCCAAGATTTGGTCATTTGCTTTAAGAGCATACCTGTAACACAGAACAAGTATACTGGTCACATAAACATACAAGTATATTTGACTCATAGACATCTGACAATAGTATCAACAGTTGACACCTATCAAGCATTACCACACCATTCATTAAAAAAATGCCCAATTCTTTGCTATTCTTAGTCACTTCCACACACCAACCCCAAGAATTGAAGAGAGCAACTTGACCATGCTTTGACAACACAAGATATCTTCAATATTCTTCAATAGTGAATCATGTGTAATGGTATTCATCCAGCAGGTCAAAATTCAAGAAATTACTCCAATGGTAAGAGTTTAAGAGTAAAAATATGCAGTTATCCATTCACTAAACACATCGTAAATATCTGCTGTGCACCAGACTATGTACTATGTAGTGTGACTTAAGAGAAAAAAATAAGTTTTGAAGTTCCTGACTGGATGGATCCTTTACTAGCTTAATGACTATAGGCAATTATTTCACTCTTCAAGTCTGTTCCCTAACTATTTCCTATCTATAGGTTGCTATAAATTTTAGAACGGGGATTTTTCAAATGATTGCTGAAGTTAACAAAATTTCTAAGGAGTACACTGCTGAAATGGGTTAAAAAACAATGGACAGCAATTGCCAGGTCTTCAATTTCCACTTGTATTCAACCCTTTTCTAAAACTAATCTACCTGACAATGGATCAGAGGTCCAAGTGAAATAACCATGTAGATCTTCCTTTCTTGCCTCCCCTTTCACAAATGCCTTTACCCACTTTATAAAAAGAATAGCATACCTACCACCCATTCCTGAATAGGACTGTATTGCACTGCCTAGTGTGTAAAAACCTCTGATGTACAAAACAAGGAATGATTCATATTTTGCATGCAAATTCTTCTTTAATATCACAAACTGACTACAGGGCTTCCTGATTTATACATTATTTCTATAAATAAATGAAGCCAGAAATTATAAACGGGGAACTGTGATATATGTTCTATTTGCTGATATATAATAAAATGGGGCAGAAGTTGATTGCAATTTTCATTTTAAAAGCTTATTTCTTTCAACCCACATTCATCATTAAGGAATGTATTATTTTTCAGGAAGAGTCCTGTGAAACAAAGGTAAGGCAGTTTTTAACAAAAATAAATAAAGACAGCATCAAATTATTTCTTCCAGGAAACAAACTTAAAACAAGGCTCCTTGCCCTTCCATTTATCTACTGAAGATTAAACATCAAAAGATGGTTGTCACAGAAACGTGAATCAAGCCATTTATTTGAATCGAAAAATGAGGTCAGGCCTTTTCTACCATGAAAATTAATCTGATTGGTTTGACAATGAAGAACAGTTTTGCCAATAAGATTCCAAGGTCATGGCTTTTGACTAAAAGACATTTAAAGTACTTGATAAAGACATTTGACCAAAAATAAAAATCCTTTTCACATAGGCATATTGAAATTAACAATATTTAATTCTTACCATCACCTCCTGAAATTTTAAGGTAAACATATGCCTATAAGAAAAACACTAATAGATATAGTTACTAGTTATTTAAAAAGCCTTAATAAACCTTTTTTAAATATATTTCCCAGAATTCATGTCTCTAGTGATTTTAATAAATGACCAAGTGATGTGGTTTCTAATTCGGTGCTTCCAACAAAATTGAAGAGAGACCTAATCAAATTACCAGCTGATAGATAAATAAAAATAACATTTGATGACAGAGAAGTTTAAATAATTGAGTGACAAAGCTGAAACAAAAATATGTCTATTACAATCCAATTAAGTATGTGAACTTTCTTCTCACCACTTACATCTCTAAAAATAGGGGGAAATAGAATGATGCAGAACTTTCCTTACTGCAGCAATATGTATTATCTAGCCACAAAATAATTGAACTAAAAACAAGTAAAGACTAGTTTCACCCACGTCATCAAAAGATGCATTTAGTTTCTTTTTCTTGTTTCATAATTATTTAACAACATTTCAATACATTTATGTTGTTTTACTAACTACATGCTAATTATAATTTAATGATTAGGAGATATTTTTAAATTCAATTTATGTACATAATTTTATGGAACAGACATATGATAGTGTGATCACTATGCATGAAAGGCTTTAATGCATATTCATAATTCATAATAGATTACATGCAAAATATAATTCTGCATAAAAATGTATTACATAAGGATAAAATCTGGTGAGGAAAAGCATAACAGAAATACAAATTTAAACAGAAAAATATGAGTAAAATTTTTAAATGTTAAAAAAGAGCAAGACTTCCAGCCAAGATGGAGACACAGGTAGACACACTGCATCTCCCTCCACAACTAAGAAGGAATACGACTACCACAAAACGTGAGACAACCATAAATTCCAGAAAATCAAGCTGCATGGCAGTCCAACAACAAAGATAAAAAGAAGAAATACTCATCTAGAGAGGTAGGAGGGGCGGAGCCAAAGCAGAGAGGAAGCGGTGTGGTGGCAGCAGCAGCTGTGGCCAACAGTCTGAAAGAACAGTCACACATTTAAAAAAGTAGAAAAGGGCACCCGAGGACTGCTCCCAGCACGAGACCAGACCGCATAGCTCATGGTTCCAGCACCAGGAAAATAAAGTCTCATTGGTTCTGTCTGTGAAAACAAGTGGGTGTTGGGGTGAAGGAAGAAACTGCTGGTCTCTCAGCAGTTCCCTTGTTTAAAGGGCCCCCACGGTCCTAGAATGTCTGCAGACCCACCCACTCAGGGAACGATGGCCAGGGCAACAGCTAGAGAGACGCCAGTCCCATACAGTGGGAGAAGTGCCTGGAAAAGGGGCGAGTGCTGAGCAAGCGACATTGTTCCCTCTTATACCCGTCCCCCACATACAATGCCACAACGTGGTGGAACAGTTGCCCATATTGACAAATACATAAGGCTCCGTCCCTTACAACATAACAGGTGCAATAGCTCCAGATAAGACAAAGAGCAAACAAACACAGGAGCCTGTCAAGATGAGAAGACAGAGAAGTATGGCCCAAAAGAGGGAATGAATCAAGGTTCCAGTGGGAGAACTCAGGAGCAAGGAGATAGGCAACCTAACAGACAAAGAGTTCAAAACACTGGTGATAATGATGCTCACAGGCTTAACAGATGTGCTTGAGTATGGCAAATGTAGAAGAAAAAAAGTGAAGGCTCTGCCAAGTGAAATGAAGGAAAATCCACCTGAAACCAATGGTGAAGGGAAGGAAACTGGGGCTCAAATCAATGATTTGGAACATAAAGAAGAAATAAACAGTCAACCAGTACAGAATGAGGAAACAAGAATTGTAAAAACGAGGAGAAGTTTAGGAACTTTAAATGTGCCAACATTCGAATGATAGGGGTGCCAGAAGGAGAACAGGAAAAGCAATAAATTGAAAACTTATGTGAAAGAATAATGAAGGAACTTCCCTAATTTGGTGAAGGAAATAGACATACAAGTCCAGGAAGCAGAGTCTCAAACAAGCTAGACTCAAAGAGGCCCACACCAAGACACAGCATAATTAAAATGCCAAAGGTTAAAGATAAAGATAGAATCTTAAAAGCAGCAAGAGAGTTACCTACAAAGGGGTTCCTATAAGACTACTAACTGATTTCTCAAAAGAAACTTTGCTGGCAAAAAGGGGCTGGAAAGAAGTATTCAAAGTAATGAAAAGCAAGGACCTACAAACAAGATTACTCTATCCAGCAAAGATATCATTTAGAATCGAAGGGCTTAGATAAAGTGCTTCCCAGACAAGGTAAAGCTAAAGGAGTTCCTCATCACCAAGCTATTATTATATGAAATGTTAAAGGGACTTATTTAAGAAAAAGAGGATCAAAACTATGAACAGTAAAATGACAACAAACTCACAACTATCAACAACAGAACCTAAAAAATAAAAACAAAAACAAACTAAGGAAACCACCAGAACAGGAACAGAATCATAGGTATGGAGATCATTTGTAGGGTTATCAGCTGGGAGAGTCTAAGGAGAGAAATGGGGAAATGGTGCAGGGATTAAGAAGCATATTTGGTTGGCACAAAATAGACAGGGGGAAGTTAAGAATAATATCAGAAATGGTGAAGCCAAAGAACTTCTATGCATGACCCATGGACATGAACTAATGGGCTGGGATTGCTGGAGGGAAGGGAAGTACTAGGTAGAGGGGATCAAAGTGAAAAGAAATCTAGACAACTGTAACAGCATCATCAATAAAATATATTTTAACAGAAAAAGAGCTTGTTCATGCATTTTTAGAAATGGATGATGATAGGTATCAGAGCACTATGTTACTCAGAGTCCACTAAAAGAATCATTTGTCAGTTTTATTTAACCTTAAAATAAAAACTCATAATTATTGATTTAATGAGTGAGAAGGTATTTGTTTATCAAAACATTTTTATGTAAGTTAGAAACTTTTAAGTCAGTTTATTTGACGATATCTATGTTTTAGCAAAGTGCTTGGTACATATACAATAGGAACTCAGTCAGAATCATTTTTCTTCAGTAAGCAAATCAGAATAAAATAACTGTTCACAGTGTTACAAAAAAGGGCAGTATATACTATTCATACCAAAAAGGGACTTAATAAGCCTCCTTCCTAAGACAGGCAAGCAAAGAACAGCTTTTATCTCTTTCCAAACTTTCTCTTCCCCCATAACATCTCTCTTCATTGCTCTTTCCCTATAAACAATCGTCCCATTTAAAGTTTCAGGATAAGAATTTGAAGGGAATAGTAAAGAAGGCCTGAATAAAGGGTCCACAGGGGCAAGAAGCAGGCAAGTATAACCTGGTTTTGATCAAATTAACAAAAGGAAGATTTTACTCTCATAATTCACACATTACATCTCTAGGTCTTCAACAATGAGTTCGCAAGATCCATTTTGAACTCTTCCCTAGGCAAACTAGTTCTCCAATCTCAAAAAAGCCTCAAAGTCACTCTTCCTATAGTATTTCTTTCTCTGATCTGATTTCCCCTGACTGCAAACCAGGTAACTTTCCATCAGATCTCAATGACCTTTATTCTTCTTCATCTTTGCTGGATTTTTCTCAATTTTCTCTTATCTCTACCTTGACTTTTGCACACATAGAAATCTAGCCTATACATAAAACTGCAAGGTTTGAGGACATAGTACTCAAGACTGCTCTCACTTCTGATATCATATGCAAGTTCAGGGGGTTCCCCAAACCACTTTCAGGTTCAGTATTTCATTGGAAGGGCTCAGAACTCACTGAAAGCTATCACACAGATTATATGGTTACAGATTACAAGAAAAGGATACAAATCAAAATCAGCTAAGGGAAGAGGCATACAGGGCAGTGTGTAGAAACATTCCAAATGCAAAATTTCCAGGATACATTACTCTTTTGGCATCAATATGACACACTGTTGATATGTGACAAAATTGTAAAGTACTGCCAGCCAGGGAAGCTCATCAAGCTTCATTACATAGGCATGGTTAAGCAACTGACTGCTTAAGTGGTTTAACTGTGTCTCCAGGTGGACTGATACCATATGACCCAGAGCCACACCCTAAATCACATAACTGATCACATTATTGGAGGCGGACAACCCCTGTCCTAAACAAAAAGACATTTCTACATGTATGATATAGATTACCTCCCAGAAGGCAAGGGCAAAAACCAGACCTCTCTTTGGGCGAAGCCAAATTCTTGACACATGCCTATATGTATGTTTATTTATTTATTTATACATCTATAAATATTGATGTGTATATATGTGTATTTCTTTATTCATAAACTTCCATCTAGATCTGCATTTTTCATATAACTCTCCTTATAAACACCTACTTTACTCAATTTTTGTTAGGTTAATAACTATATGAAATGCCATTACAATAACCTTTATTTGTTAATTATCTATCTTGCTGTCTAAAAGAATAACACTCTAATTTTTAAAATGGAACATTGATTTAGTTTGCAAATTAGAAAAAGGCAACTTAAATACCTTTCCAAAACTCATAAACTGCAACTAAACTCCATATTTATAGATACTTATTTGTAAGGGAATAAAAACTTTACAAAACTCCTTTTAAAAATGTACACCAGAAATAGTACACACCTACAATTGTAAAAATTATGTTCTTAGCTAAAATAAACTACTTAGAGTTCATTTTGAAAGTAGGCAAACTATAAATTGTAATTACAAACGTAAAGGTAAATATACCAACAGGACCATAATCCTTACCAGTAAAATGTAGGTATTTTTCATTGAAACATACAGTTAAACGTTTAAATGTGGGGTTTATAATTACACATAGTTCTCATTTTCATTTAGTATGTCCTGTTCTGCCAATCTTACTGCTGTTGGCAGAAATTAGATATAGAGCCTTTTTAATCTCTTTATCACATTTTACTTATTTTCTGAACATTCCATGTTCAATGTTAATAAGCTTCAAAAGAAAATTCAGCTTAGTAGAAAGTAGAGAGCTACACCTCGATTGTCTACCATGTCTTTCCCAAATTGATACAAAGCACACCCTATTTTTAAGTAGGGTTTTGTTTCCTAAAGACATGATTAGATAGATGTTCTGCTTTTACACCCATTTCTTAGATTCAAACAGAACATAGTCCTTTAAAAAGGAGACAGCAGAAAGGTACAGTGTTAGTTCTAAAACTTCTTTCTGTCTGAATTTACCAGAAGGAAAACACATACACTCCAATCAGCAGAAGATGAGGAAGCAGGAGGAAGCACCAGGAAGGGCCCTCCTATCCTGCAACTATCCCCGACAAGAAAACTTTTGAGTGAGTGGAAGACTGTAAAATTGGAAGTCTGAGACCTGTGTTATTGTCCAGATTCTGCCTTTAATCAGCTTTTTGAAGTGGACAAGCCATTTAATTTCTCTAAGGAAGACAAACTACCTATGTCATGGGGTTGTTATATGGATCAAATAAGGTAATACATGAAAGTGCCCGGCACATTAATTAACACACTATAAATACTCCCCTCTTCCCTCTTTCTTTGAATGTGTCCACCTCTTTAAATGAATAATTCAATTAGTTCAAAATGGAGGCGTTGGGGGGAGAAGGGCAGTTTAAAGTGTTTGCATATCTGGAAACAATTGCATGACTACAAATTTTCATTAAGGAGACCAGAGAGTTGTGCATAAGAATGCCAGGGGAGGGAGAGAAGGGTGGTAAGAAGGGGGAGGGTCTAGTCATGAAACTTGTATAAATGACCCATGGACATGGAAAATGGGGTGGGGACTGACTATGGGAGAAGGGATGGGCAGGACGGGGGGAAGCAATGGGGGAAAAAGTGGGACAACTGTAATAGAAAAACAATTAAAAAATGATGAAAAAAAAAAGAATGCCAACTAGAGCATTATTTATTGAAAAGTAAAATTGTAAACAATCACGCCACACAAAAAGTAGCAGACTGCATCGATAAATTATAATAAAACCATGAGGAAATGGTTCAACATTAAGTTTTAAAAAAATCACAATGTGCTCCCAAAAAGAATTGGAAATATATATGTAAAAATATAATATAGGATTATAGGATATTTTCTTCTTTGTGCTTTTTAAAACAGTAAATAATAAGCATATTATTTTCAAAATTAGAAAAAATTATATTGAGAACAAACATGTAACCCTTTAGAATGTGATTATGATATTCATCTGGATATAGTTTTCACTTAAACTTCACAACCAAAGAACATGGAAGTCTTCAAAGATCAGTTCAAAACTTTTCTTGTATAAAAACTTAAAATAAGTTTAATTTAAATTGTTATTGAATAAATATTGACAGCAACAGGTGACAGGTTAAATAGGAAGAAGAGGATAGAGAAAGGAGAGATGGGAAGAGAGGAAGAGAGAGTAGAAGAGAGGAGGAAGTAGCAGAGGACAAAGACGACTACTTTCCCCAACCCTGTCTCTGTTTATGTAAGACACGCTTAAAGCAAAAAAGTATGAAATCCAGTAATGGCATTCCCACAATGGGCAATGGAAAAATGCTATTGTTATTTAGGTTTAAAATTTACTATAAGAACATACAAATAAAATGTATTAGCATCATTATATATTATACATTATATCATTATACATTATAGGTAACTATTATATGCTAGAACAATAATAGTGTAATAAAGTTTGGGCCTTTTATAAGAGACTGAAACAAACATTATTTATTCAAATGTGTCTTTTCCTGGAGATTAGCATAACATAGAATTTCAGGCTGAAGGCCCTTAGAGACGGTGAAGTCCAGAAACAGCCCAGTCATATGTGAAATGCCCTACAGCAGCAGGAGGCAAACAGCAGTTGAGCCAGTGAAGCTTCAGCTGTATTTACAGCTGCTCCCCATCACTTGCATTACCACCTGAGCTCTGTTTCCTCTCAGATCAGCAGCAGCATTAGGTTCCCATAGGAGCGTGAACCCTGCTGTGAATGGTGCATGTGAGGGATCTAGGTTGCACGCTCTTTATGTGAATCTAATGCCTAATAACCTGAAGTGGAGATGAGGCGGTGATGCAAGCACTGGGGAGCAGCTGCAAATACAGATTATCACTGGCAGAGAGGTTTGACTGCAAAGAGACCATAATAAATCAATTGCTTACAGGCTTATATCAAAACCCTATCAATGAGTGGCAAGTGACAATTAAGCTGCTTCTGGTGGCAGGCATTATAGTGGCAAGTGAGTTGATGTACTTCAATTGTACAGCTGCATCTGGTGGCAGGCTTTAAGTCAGAATCCAACAATTATTTTAGTCCGTGCGCGGCCCGTCCATTACTTTATTTATCACTTCTGTCCACACCTCTTTCCCGCACTGCACGCTTGTCTCAGTCACAGTATTGGTAAGCCCACATGCTAACCCTAGCCAAAACAAGTAAAAAGCAAACATTGATTTTGAGAGCTTCTCTGAAAGAAGGAAAGACACTTCTGGTCAAGATGGTGGCATAGGCAGACATGGCTCACCTCTTCGCACATCCACATCAAAACTGCAAATAAAACATAGGACAGCCATCACTGAGAACCATCAGAAATCGAGTTGAATGGAAATCTGACAACTACGGAATTAAAGAAACCACATCCATCAACAGGTAGGAGGTGAGCAAACATAGAACAGACTGGTCACTCACCCACGTATCATGAATAAAAGTTCAGGAAGGATAACTCAGGAGCAAGGAGTCCCAGCCCCAAGGTTCCAGTGCCAAGAAGATAAGTCCCCACAACTTCTGGATGCAAAAACCAGCAGAAATTGAGTAGGTGGAAGAAACTGCTGGAGTACTAAGCAGTTCCTCTTAAAGAACCCACACACAAACTCACCTACACAGACTCACTCCCTCTGAGCTCCAGAACTACGGCACCAGCTTAAAAAGCACCAGTGGTATGTACACAGGGAGAAACAGAAGTGCCTGGCATCAAGGCGACCAGAGGCCACTGTACCTTTTCTAAACCCTCCCCTCACAGAGCTGGCAAGCCAGTGCCATATCTGAGACTCCATCAACCTGGCTAGCACTGTTTGACCCACCTTGGAGATCCCCAGAGACTCCCCTACCCAACTTATGGGCCCACCCAAGCTGCTTTTCCATATGAATGACTGGACTTGGCTCATGCTTCACAACCTCCTAAATCCTATCAAAAAAGCAACAACTGGCCTCACTGAGCCCCAGGCCTGGCACTAGCAGCAGAGAGCCAAGATTCACAGCTTGGCTACACCTGGGAATACCCAAGCCTAGCACAAGTAGCAGCTATCTCAATTGCTTTATAGCTCAGGCACGGTGGTGCTGGGCAGAACAAGGTGGGGGCTGACCCTGGCTGGCCTGTACCACCTGGGAAACCCCAGGGCCAGTACACCAAGTGGAAGCTACAGACCACATCGGAGCACCACCACCCTGCCCCTGCACAGCTAATCCTCCATAGAGAGTGAAGGTTGGGGGTCAGTGTCCACAGTCAGTCCTTGCAGCTGACTGGCCTAGGTAAATCCTGCCCATTGATCTGCCAACAGCAATCAAGGCTCAAGTATAAGAGGAAGGTGTACTCAGCCCACATGAAGGGTGCACCTGGAGTACCTAGCTGGGGTAAAGGGGAGGCTGTACCACAGCCCTACAGGACACCTACTACATTAAGCCACACTACAAAGACACGGAGTCAAAGCACCTCTACCTAATACATAGAAACAAACACAGAGAGGCTGCCAATATAAGGAGACAAAGAAACATGGCCCAAATGAAAGAACAGATCAAAGCTCCAAAAATAGAGCTAAATAAAATGGAGATAAGCAACCTATCAGATACAGAGTTCAAAATACTGGTTATAAGGATGCTCAAGGAACTTAGTGAGGACCTCAACAACATGAGAAAAGATCTAGTCAGAAACAAAGGATACACTAATTGAAACAAAGAACAATTTACAGGGAAACAACAGATCAGTGGATGAAGCCAATAATCAAATCAATGATTCGGAAGATAAAGATGCAAAAAAAAAAAAAAAACCAATAAGAACAAGAAGAAAAGTGAATCCAGATAAAATGAGGATAGTGTAAGCAGTCTCTGGGACAACTTCAAGCATTCCAACATTCATATCATAGGGGTGCCAGAAAGAGAGGAGAAAGAACAAGACATTGGAAATCTATTTGAAAAAAAGACAGAAAACTTCCCTAACTTAGTGAAGGAAACAGACATGCAAGTCCAGGAAGCACAGAGAGTCCCAAACAAGATGGATGTGAAGAGGCCCACTCCGAGACATATCCTAATTAAAATGCCAAAGGTAAAGATAAAAAGAGAACCTTAAAAGCAGCGAGAGAAGAGAGTTATCTATCAAGGAGTTCCCATAAGACTGTCAGCTGATTTCTCAAAAGAAACTTTATAGACTAGAAGGGATTGCCAAAAAATATTCAAAATTATGAGAAGCAGGGACCTACAGCCAAGATTGCTCTACCCAGCAAAGCTATCATTTAGAATGGAAGGGCAGATCAAGTGTTTCCCAGACAAGGTAAAGCTAAGGGAGTTCATCATCACCAAACCCTTATTATATGAAATGTTAAAGAGACTTATTTAAGAAAATTATCAAAACTATGAACACTAAAGTGGCATAAATACATATCGATCAACAATTGAATCTAAAAAACAAACTAAGCAAACAAAAAGAACAGACACAGAATCATGGATACAGAGAATGTTTTGATGGTTGCCAGAAGTGAGGGGAGTGGAGGAGAATGGGTGAAGAGGTGAGAGGATTAAGAAGTACAAATAGGTAGTTACAGAATAGCCGTGGGGATGTAAAGTACATTATAAGCGATGGAGTAGCCAAAGAACTTACTTGCATGACCCATGGACATGAACAATGGTGGGGGGATTGCCTAAGGGAATGGAGGGTGCTGGGTGGAGAGGGGCAAAGGGGGAAAAAATCAGGACAACTGTAATAGCATACTCAATAAAATATAATTAAAAACTAAAAAAGAAAAGAAAGAAAAGGGGGAAAGACTCAATGATGAAACATCAGAAGACTCTAAAACTACAGACTTCCAGCCAAGATGGAGGCATAGGTAGACACGCTTCACCTCCTTCCACTACTATAAGAAGGATTACATTTACCTCAAAAAAAAACAACAAAAAAAAAAACAACCAGAGCTACCAGAAAACAGAATTGCATGAAAGTCCAACAAACAAAGATATAAAGAAGTAATACTCATCCAGATTGGGGGTGAGGGCAGTAGCCAAGGTGGCGAGGACACAGTGTTGTAGCAGCAGCAAGGCAGTGGCTGCGGCCGGCTGGTGGAAAGAGCAGTCACACATTATAAAAACTGGGAGGGACACCTGAGGCATAATCTCAGTCCCAGGTCAGACAGCACAGCTCAGGGTTTCAGTGCCAGAAAAATAAAGCCTCATTGCTTCTGGTTGTGAAAACCAGTGGGAGTTGCAGCAGCAGTAGAAACTGCCAGTCTCTAAGGAGAGTCCATTTAGAGGGTCCCCATGGTCCTAGAACATACACAAACCCATCCACTCTGGGAACCATCATAAGGACAACAGCTAGAGGGGAGCCAGTTGCATACGGGAAGTGGGTGAAGTGACTGGAAAAGGGGTGAGTGCCAAGCAAGCAGCACCGTGCCTTTTCTGACCCCTCCCCCACATACAGTGCCACAAGGTAGTGAAACAGATAACCCAGCACTGACGAATACCAAAAGCTCCACCTCTTGCAATGTAACAGGCAAACACAAGTTGAGGAGACAGAGAAGTATGGCCCCAAAGAGGGAGCAGATCAAGCCTACAAGGGGAGAAATAAGTGACGAGAAGATAGCCAACCTAACAGATGCAGAGTTCAAAACTACTGGTGATAAAGATGCTCAGAGAAATTACTGAGTATGGCAAACACATAAGAGAAGAAGTGAATGCTATGTTAAGTGAAATGAAGAAAAATTCACACAAAACCAGTGATGAAGGGAAGGAAGCAGGGTTCAAATCAACAATTTGGAACATAAAAAGGAAATAAACAGTCAACCAGTACAGAATAAAGAAACAAGAATTTTTTAAAAAGGAGAGGCTTAGGAACCTCTGGGACAACTTTAAGTGTACTAATATCTGAATCATAGGGCTGCCAGAAGGAGAAGAGGAAGGGCAACAAATTGAAAACTTATGTGAAAAAAATAATGAAGGAAAATTTCCTAAATTTGGTAAAGAAAATAGATATACAAGTCCAGGAAGCACAGAGTCCCAAACAAGCTAGACCCAAAGAGGACCACACCAAGACACAGCATAATTAAAATGCCAAAGGTTAAAGATAAAGAATCCTAAAAGCAGCAAGAGAAAAGCAGAGTTACCTACAAAGGAGTTCCCATAAGACTATCAGCTGATTTCTCAAAAGAAAGTTTGCAGGCAAGAAAGGACTGGCAAGAAATATTCAAAATGATGAAAAGCAAGGACCTACAACCAAGATTACGCTATCCAGCGAAGTTATCATTTAGAATGGAAGGGCAGATCAAGTGATTTCCAGACAAGGTAAAGCTAAGGGAGTTCATCATCACTAAACCATTATTATATAAAATTTTAAAGGGACTTATTTAAGAAAAAGAAGATGAAAACTATGAACATTAAAATGACAATAAACTCACAACTATCAACAAATAAATATATATAAAAAAAAAAAAAACTAAGAAAACAACCAGGACAGTATCAGAACCATAGATATGGAGATCATATGGAGGGTTATCAGTAGGGAGGGATAAAGGGGAGAGTGGGGGAAAGGTGCAGGGATCAAGAAGCATAACTGGTAGGTACAACACAGACAGGGGGATGTTAAGAATAGTATAGGTAAAGGAGTAGTCAAAGAACTTATATGCATGACCCATGGACATGACCTAAGGGAGGGGAGGATTCCTGGAGGGAAGGGAGGTGCTGGGCAGAGGGGTCCAAAGGGAGAAAACATTGGGACAACTGTAATAGCATAATCAATAAAATATACTTTAAAAAAAAATAAGCAAAACAAACAAAAACATAAAATAAAACTGTAAATGAAAAAGAAATCTGCATTTACAAGAAAATACCAGGAGTCCTATTTAAATTATGGATTCATTGCAACAGGTGATTCACATTCTCCAAGCCCACTTTGTACAATATGTAGCGGCTGGCATCCAATGAAGCTCTGAAACCTTCAAAACTGCTTCACCACATAGAGACCAAGCACCCTGTATTAAAATGCAAGCCTTTGGAGTTTTTCAAAAGGAAAAAAATGTGAACATGAAGAACAGAATCAATTAAGAAGGCCATCATTTCATCAAATGTGGCTGCACCAAGAGCATCATCTTAGTGGCTAACTGCATTGTTAAAGCTAAGAAATCCTTTACTATTGCTGAAGATTTGATCCTGCCTGCTGCTAAGGACATCTGTCATGAACTTTTAAGAGAGACTGCAGTTCAAAAGATGGCACGTGTTCCTCTCTCAGCTTGCACCATGACTAGACAAATTGATGAAACAGCAGAGGATATTGAGGCACAATCGTCAGGGAGGATTAATGAGTCACTATGGTATGCAACCCAGTTGATGAGTCTACAGGTGTTGACAACAAGGCAACAAAACTTGTTTTTGTAAGATATAGTTTTCAGAAGGATATGCATGTGGATATGTTATGTGCTCTTTTGTTGCCAACCCACACCATAGCTGCAGAACTATTCAAGTCTTTGAATGATTACATACCAGGAAAACTGTATTGGTCATTTTGTATCAGTATATGCACAGACAGAGCAGCTGCCATGACTAGATGGCTTTCTGGTTTCACTACTCGGGTCAAAGAGCTCACTTCTGATTGTGATTCTACACACTGTGTCATCAATGCTGGCTAGCCGAAAAATACAACCTGAACCTAATGTTTTGCAGGATGTGATTAAAATTATCAACCACATTAAATTACATGCCCTTAACTCATGTCTGTTCGCACAGCTCTGTGAGATGGACACAGAGCACACATGTCTCTTACACACAGAAGTGAGATGGCTTTTTAAAGGTAGGTCCCTGACCAGTTTTTGAGTTACGAGAGCCACTCTGACAATTTCTTTTAGAAGAACAGTCACCACTGGTAGCACATTTCAGTGACAGAAAGGGTCACAAAACTTGCTTACTTATGTGACATATTCAACCGGCTCAACGAACTCAATCTGTCACTTCAGGGGAGAACGACAACTGTTGTCAAGTAGGCAGATAAAGTGGCTGCATTCAAAGCCAAACTGGAATTATGAGAGCGATGAGTGAACACTGGGACTTTTAACATTTCAAACATTAGCAGAGGTTTTGAAAGAGACTGAGCCAGTGCCTTCCCAGGTGGTGCATGATCACTTATCTCAGTTTTCAACAGAGTGTGAGCATTACCTCCCAACCACAAAAGTCCCCAAACTGGGAAGGAATGGATCCATGACCCATTTGTAAATAAGCCAGGTGAATCGACTTTGTCCATGCTAGAAGAGCTTGAGATCACAAATGATTGTGGACTTAAAAGTATGTTTGAGACAACTTAAAGTCAAGGTGGAATATCCTGAGATTGCCACGAAAGCACTGAGAAACCTGCTTCCACTTCCAACACCCTGTCTTTATGAAGCATAGTTTTCTGCAGTGACAGCAACCAAAATGAGACTGGACATAAGCAACACACTTCAGGTGTCACTGTCTCCCATCACCCCCAGATGGGACCATCTAGTTACAGTAAAACAAGCTCAGGGCTCCCACTGATTCTGCATTATAGTGAGTTGTATAACTATTTCCTTACATATTACAATATAATAATAATAGAAATAAAGTGCACAATAAATGCAATGCACTTGAATCATCGCAAAACCATCCCATCTGCCCTGGTCTGTGGAAAAATTGTCTTCCACAAAACCAGTCTCTGGTGCCAACAAGGTTGGGGACTGCTACCTACCCAATGACACACATGTAGTTAATGCCAAGCTAGAACTTGCTACACAACAGGGTGAAAATAAATTATTCCATGAATACCTGCAAGTAAGATTGCCTTCAGAGAATTAAACAAGTAAAATTCCTAGAAATCTACAAACACTACCATATAATCCAAAGAATCCTAATGGTGTCCTGCAAAATTGTATAGAATTGGCAGAATCAATCAGGTAGACCGTGTGTGTGTGACAGTAAGATTTTAAACATATTTAATTGGCTCTTGCAATTAAAAAATAAAGGCTGATTAAAACATACTAGGGAGGAAGAAATGTTAGTCACCATATCAATGTTTCCTACTAAAGAAGCAGATTAAGGGTAAATCTCAGGGTTGGAAAGAAAATAATAGCAAAAGTACAAGGATTATGAAAATAATGTTTTAAATTCTGATTAGTAAACTAAATGAGGATTAAAACTTAATTAGAAAAAGCTGAAGGAAAAAGAATTAAACTGGATTTAAAACTAAACAAACAGAATTATACTCCTTGTACTGTTACATTTTTCCTTCCTTATGCTTTTATTTTTTTAAAGTTAATATTTACTGCAAATGACTAGCCACATATTTTCATTAAAGGAATTTTTAAAAATTTGGCAAATGTGATATGTCACTGCTTGGTTCTTGGGCCACATCAAGAGAATTGGCCCACTTTATATATAACACCTCCCATTTATTTCTAAATACATTTTAATCTGCCTTCTGTCCCTATCATGTCACTGTGATTTACCTAGCTGAGGTTAACATTGACATCCCATCATAAAATCCACTGGACTCTTGGTTTTTGTTTTGTTTTTCATTTATCTTATTTTCAATTACAGCTGACATTCAGTATTATTTTATATTAGTTTCAGGTGTATAGCATAGTGGTTAGACAATTATATAGTTTAATTAATCAGTGATCTCCCTTATAATTCTGGTACATACCTGACACCACACATACTTATTACAATATTACTGACTCTATTCCCTATGCTGTACTTTACATACCTGTGACTATTTTGTAACTACCAATTTGTGCTTCTTTATGCCCTCACCTTTTTACCCATTCCCCAATACCCCTTCCATCTGGCAACCTTCGGTTTATTCCCTGTATCTATGAGTCTGTTTTTGTTTTGTTTGTTCATTTATTTTGTTCTTTATCTTCCACATATAAGTGAAATAATATGGTATTTGTCTTTCTCTTAATGACTTAGTTCACTTAGCATAATAACCTCTAGGTGCATCCATGTTGTTACAAATGATAAGTTTTCGTTCTTTTTTATGGCAGAATAATATTCCACTATATGTATGTACCACATCTTCTTTACCCACTCATCTATTGGTGGACACTTGGTCTGCTTCCATACCTTGGCTATTGTAAATAACACTGCAATGAACTTAGGGATGCACATATCTTTTCATATTAGTGTTTTGGGTTTCTTTGGATATATACCCAGAAGCGTAATTGCTGGGTCATAAAGTAACATTTTTTTTTTTTTTTTGAGGAACTTCCAGACTGTTTTCCATAGTAGTCTGTACCAATTTGCAATTCCACCAACAGTGAAAGAGGGTTCCCTTTACTGCATTTCCTCACCAACACTTGTTTGTTAATTTTTTTCCACTGGACTCTTGTAGGCCTTTTGTTATTAGACATCTATTACATCTAATACTATTAACCACCTCTGTCACAGAAATTCACTATACTTCAGGAGACCTTGTCTTAATTTTCTGCTACAAGCTCAGTATTTCATCTCCATCTCCTTTCATAATTCTTCATCTATCCATCTATTAAATGTTCTATCTTCCAGCCCATTTCTTCTTTTCTTTATACCCTTTCTCTAGAAAGGCTCTCTATTGGTTGCTTTAATATCCTCTATATAATGATGATGATGATGATGATGATGATGATAACACCCTACATTATTGAATGGCATTGTGTAAAATACAATTAAATATAATGTTTATTTACGGTACATCTCTCCAGTCATGAATCCTCTATCTATCTGAAACATAAATCAAACTCTTTCCTAAATATGCCCACTTAGTTATCTCATGCATGAACAAAATTGAACTTAATTTCTCTATCCCCTCTAACATGTCCTCCCTCAGTTGTAAATATCGCCGTCTACTCAGTCACTAAAACAAAAGTTGAAATATCATCCCTGGCTCCTTTGCCCTCTTCAGTAAATCAATCATCAAATCTTACCTTTATAGCACTAACATATTATTGAACTTTCTCCCAACCATTCTATCTTACATACAACGATCATGTCATCATCTCTCAACAGGTCTATCACTACAGCCTCCTTTTTTTTTTTAGATCTTATTATTTATTTTTAGAGAGAGGGGAAGGGAGGGAGAAAGAAGAGAGAAACATTAATGTAAGACAGAAACACTGATCGGTTGCCTCTGTGCTCCCACTGGGGACTGAACCCACAACCCAGGCATGTGCCCTGACTGGAAATCGAATGCAGCAACCTTTCACTTTGCAGGATGACACCCAAACAACTAAGCCACACTGGTCAGGGCCAGCCTCCTTTTTAATCTGTCTCCAGATCCATTGACCTACTGCAGACACAGTGGTTTACATAATTCTAAATGTGAATCCAACCATGTCATCCCCCTACTTAAACCCCATTGCCCATAACAAGGACATGAGAAACATTCTAAGTTCCTTAGAAGTCAAATATTAGCTAATACATGGCAAACACATAAATTATCTCATTCAATCTTCACACTATTCCTCTTTTAATGTATTTATTATAATATTCCTAATTTATTCACAAAGAAACTGACTTCCATAGATTAAGAAACATAACTAAGGTCACACGACTGCAAGTTGCTCCAGAGAACACTCGTAATTAACTCTATTCTATAAGCCACAGTAAGAAAGTGACTTCTTTCTACATCTGTCTTCCAGACTACTAGATGCTAAAGCGAAGAAATTTACTCAACATGTATTCCCAGGATTTGGAAAAATGCTGACCACAAAGCAGGTGCTCAAAAAAAATAAATAAATAAATAAATTTTAAAAAACAAATCCATGTTTAGGTCTCACAAACATGATTTTCCTCAATATTCAAAGTCAAGTCTGAATATCAGAGTATCTACAAGGAAAATCAACTAATGACATCTAGGGCAAACTGAAGACTTCATAAACGAATCTGTGGTCATTTATATACATAATTTAGGTCTTACTTGAGGAAGCCCCAGAGCAACTCAAGATCAAACACTTAATATGTGAAATAATATAAAGATTGAGAATCAAATACCATTTTACTTCAAATTGTAAGACTCTAGTACTCTGCCTTGGCTGGTGTGGCTCAGTGGATTAAGCACTGTCCTGCAAACCAAAGGGTCGCCAGTTCAATTCCCAGTAAGGGCACATGCCTGGGTTGCGGGCCAGGTCCCCAGTTGGGGGTGTGCAAGAGGCAACACACATTGATGTTTCTCTCCCTCTCTTTATCTCTCTCTCTTTCTCTAAAAATAAATAAATAAAATCTTAAATTTAAAAAAAAAAAAGAAAGACTGTAGTATTCTAAAAGAGAGAATCATAATAGCCAAGGACCATCTTTTTTTTAATGCAGGTCACAAGGTAAGTTAAAGAAAATATTTAAAATTCAGTATTATTTCCAAATACCAACAATTATTATACTCACGACAACAGTTATATTTTTAAAATACCTAGAATAAACCTAACAAAAAAACTATAAAACTTTACAATAACACCTAAGCTACCCTGTTTAAATTGTAATGGCTAATCACATGACTATTTAAGTTTTAATGAACTGAAATTAAACAAAATTTTAAAATTCAATTCATCAGTTGTACAACCATACTTCCAATGTTCAAAAATAAATGTGACTATTGGTTAGGTTACCACGTTGGACAGTACAAATACACAATATTTCTATCATCACAGAAAGTTCTAGTGTACAGCACAGCTATACTGATAATAACTTACCTTCGATTTTGCTTTTACGTTAATCATTTGTACATGGTTTGAATTTTTCCAAATCAACATTTATTTTTATAATTCTAACAAATTTAGCAATAATCACTACAGAATACATATAAGTTTTAAAAACCCTAACCATTTTGTAACCCTGTATTTAATGTAATTAGAGCCTATGTTTTAATGAAATACATAAAATGCCAAAAATAATGGAGAAATAAGTGTAGACTTTAAAAACTCATATAATAAAAAACTCACTTTTTTCTAATTAACCTATAAATGCAGTACAATTCTAAACAAAATTCCAGAAAGAATTTTTGTAGAATTTGACAAGGTTATTCTAAAATTTATGTACAAAAGAGCCAAAAATAACTAAGGAAATTCTTGAATAAAAACAGAAAGTGTAAGGACTTTCTCTATCAGACTTCAATAATTATTGTAAAGCTTTAGTTATAAAATAAAGATAGGGTTACATTAATTCAAGGACAAATAGACCATCAAAAAGAACTAAGAACCTAGAAACCAAGCTATAGGTAAATAAAAATTGGCATTGTAGATCAGTGAGTAAAGGTTAAATTATTCACAACATATTGATAAAATCATTGATTTCCCCAAAAGAAAAGAAAAAAATTTTTAACTGATTCCTTACCTCATAGCACATACAAAAATCAGTTCAGGTCAATTAAAGATAAAGTTCACAAAGCATAATATTAAAACTTGCAAAAGAAAATATTGCAGAATAGCTTTATAAAGAATTAACTACAAAAGTGTCAGAACATTTCACAGTTAGTTTTAAAACAATTATAGCTTTTAACTTTACATAAGGAGTATCACTTGACACTCCAAATATTGTTTCATGTTCAAACCTAATCGTCGGCAGCCGTCCGTCTCGAGAGACGATGGTGTAGCTTCCTCAGAGTCTATCTGCACCGCCGAAAATGGTTGTGCAGTCTGACTCGGGAGTGACATGGTATCTGTCTCCTCCCGTGTTGAATCAAGTGCGATGACGCTGAAGCTACAGAGCCTGGGCAGGGTAATATGGAGGGTCTGCTGTTGCCCATGCAGCAGACCCCCCCTCTCTTCGCAGCTGAAGGGTCCAAGGGAAAGACGGAGTCAATACAGCTTGGCTTCAGGTGCGCCGCAGGAGTTGCCGGTGTTGACTACAACGTCAAACCGCCTTAGGGACTCCGGCTCCGGATTTTCTGTCGGGGTTTACTCCCTTAGCCTTTCCCCTGAAGAGGTATGCCGCAAGGCAGCGGAGGTTTTTTGGAGTCAGAGTTTTCCTTCTCTGTGTTCAAACCTAATACATACTCATTTATAGAAGTAATTCATCTTAATTTATACAAATAGTTCAGTTTTAAGTTTTTGGCTTTGAATAATCAGCACTGAAATTTAAGACCAAATATTGTTGCTTTGAGTATTTTTGGAGTGAACATTGAGAAATATCTTTCATGCATGCTTACATTAATCAAGACTTACCTAAGGTTTGTATGGTTACATTATTAAAGATTCAAATCTGTGAGAAACATTTATTTCTTCAACTACTCTAGCTTCTCTTATTAAACAGTATTTTCATGTCTAATAATGGTTTTTATTTCCCAATTACCATTTTCTTAACTACCTCATTCCTCTCACCTCTATGATATGTATCTGGTGTCAGGAAAAATCAAGGCAAACTTGTCTTACAGATTCTTTCCCTCCCTTTTTCATCCCTATTAATACATCTCTCTTCATTTACTCTCCATAATTAGACCAATACTCATCCAAAAATATTTATATGTTCCACATTTCCTCCTCCCCTCACACCACTGTGGCTCTAATGTGCTAAAAAATATGATTTTCAATAGCCTACATCATGCTACAACTGTTCCTATTTACCGTATTTTCAGTTGTTATATTTTGGCAAATTGGACACATCAAAATTGACTAACTTAATTCTGCTTTTCTTTCAATTAGATAACTTAGATAACGATTCTAAATTTTTCTTACCCCAAGGGGAAAAAATTAGCTTTACAGTCTTCAAATAAATAATATGGTATTCTAGAAGAATATTAATTTTAAATACCAAATAATTATCTAATTGATATTTCTCAATGATGGCAATGCTTGCTCTATTCTAGAAACAAGTCAACTGCAGGCAATACAGTAGTCCCTCTCTATATTGCGGTTCACTAATCACGGCCTCACTGTATCGCGGGATTTTTTTAAATATTATATTTAATTATTTATCGCGGACTTTTCGCTATATCGCAGGATTTTGTGGTACTGTATATGTATGTTGTTAAAGTTACATAGGTTTAAGAGTGTAGAATATGTTTAAGAACATAAGTAGTGTTTATAAAAGTGTGGAAAAGGTTAATAAGGGAGTGGGAAAAGTTAATAAGGGACTGGGAACGGTTTATAAGTGTGTGGGAAGAGTTTATAAAGCCTTAAAATACATATAAATACTAAAATAAATGTAAGGTTCCTACTTCGCGGATTTTCACCTATCGTGGGGGAGTCTAGAACGTAATACCCACGATAAGTGAGGGAATACTGTACTATACCAACTTCACAAGATGTTCATTGTTTTGAAAACTTAGTTAAGAGAACTGTTGAATCTTTAAATCTCTCACAAGAGATTTATTAATCTACTCTAACACACTAATTAAAACTAAATATTGACAATGGGAGGGCAAATTACATGTATCTTCTCATCTATATTATACCTATAACTGAAGGAAAAATAGACTTTCATTACATTTATAAACCTTTGCATACAGTACCACAATTTACACCAAAAAATTCTGGATATATAATCAAGCTTTTCACTTTCCAATTATTATTTCCATAGTAAGGTAGCAGAGAATAAAGAATACAGGTTTTAGCCCTGGCTGGTGAGGCTCAGTGGGCTGGGCATCGTTGTGCAAACTGTAATGTTGCTGTCTTGATTCCCAGTCAGGGCACATGCCTGGGTTGTGGACCAGATCCCCGGTTTGGGGCGTGGGAGAGGCAACCAATAAGATGTTTCTCTTTCACATCAATGTTTCTCTTTCTTTCTCTCTCCCTTCCTCTCGTTCTAAAAATAAGTAAAATTTTTAAAGAATAAAAATAAATACAGGTTTTACAATGAAAACAAACCTGTCGTTCAAATCTCTGCACTAGAACTGATGTGGGATTTTTGTTTGTTTGTTTTGTCATGAACAAATTTCGCAAGATCTGAACTATTCTTTATGATGATACCTAACTCATAAAGTTGTCATGAGGACTAACTGATACCATATAAAAGCATACCTAATACATGTCAAATAAATGGTATTAACAGAAAATAATTGTTAAAATTATTTTTCCATTTACTCTTGAACATCTTTCAGATATATTCTCCATGGCCCTTCTTTATTTAATATTATTATTTTAAAGATTTTACTTATTTTTAGGGAGAGGGTAAGAGAGGGAGAGAAAAACATGGATAGTACTTGTCATGAACAAGGTCAAACCCCTAACCCAAGCGTGCCCTGACCAGGAACTGAACCAGTGTCCTTTTGCTTTGTGGGAGGACACCCAACCAACTGAGCCAAACTGGTCAGGGCGATCCATGGCCCTTCTTTAGATTCAACCCTTTGTGCTGCACCAGTCTAACTTGCGAAGACCACTAGTATCTAATGGTTCTTATTATTTTGAAAACTTAACAAACATCACAGGGGAAAAATATACCTAAAAGCAAAAGAAGGATCAATTCCCTCCTTAACTTTAAACACTGATCACCTAAAAATCTCTTTTAAAACGGTCTTTCATAAAAAATATTTTTAAGTCAGACTCTATTTACCAAGTACCTAAGGTTCCTAACAATACGCTAAGGTATTTGGCAAAAGTATAGAGCAGTTCCTCTACACCAAGAGCTTACTGCATATGTAAAAGATTCACTGAGATATTTTTCCTAATTGTCTCTCCCCTCAGCAATGTTTATAAATGCTGCATGCAAGGATTATACTATGGGTTTTTAATTATAAACCTAGTACGAAAAAGAATACTAAGCTTCCTTTCAAGTAAGAGATTACAGTATTATAAAGCAGAAGAGAATAAGGAAATGAGAGCCAAGGAAGTCAAAGGAAATTGTAAATCAAAGGAAAAAACAAAACAAAACTCTCTTTTGTTCAAAACACTGCTTACTTGAGAAGTTATAAGTTAAAATCATCACATAAATTATGTAAATTGCTCAAACTTTGAAACAAAGAATGAGGCCAGCAATCAACAAATGATTTGAACTAATGGAAAGTAAGATATTTCTTTATCTAGCAATTGCTCTATGAGGTAGAAAGCAGGCTTATTCATTTTGAATCCCCCAAATCTGGCATGTAGTTATTACTGTCAGTTTGCATAATATGTTTCAATTATCAATAACTTAATAATCTAGTTAAAAATAAAGGTAGTGTGGCATGGTGACACAGGGAACAACTAAACATCAGGAGTTACAGATTCCTCCTCAAGTTTGCACTTCTCATTGTAATTATGGGTAAAACCTTTAACTTCTCTGAGCGTGTTTCTCTGCTGTAAAATGAGGAAAGAGAACTAAATTATCTCCAAATTACAATCTTTTCAAAATTCTATGAGTCTACAGTTATATATTTCCTCCTACAATACATAAAATAACAGTGAAATATACACACATGCATACCCCTTGGACTTCCACTTAAATATAGCAGAAAGGCTATCTATCTACTCTTCCTCCCAAGATTCTATTAAAATTATAATAAAAGTACAAAAAAAAAAAAAAGGTAAGCATCTACAGTATCAACAATAATAATATGAGCATTAATGGTCAAGAAGTTTCTACACATTTTCAGTAAAAGGAGAGAAAATGAGGAACTTAGCAGAGCTGAAGAAACTAAAATCTCAATTGCAACAGAAAGAGGTTACAAATGATTAGCAAAACCTAGCCCACATGCAGAAGCTGTAAGTCTCAGAAGAAACAGATAAGGCAGGTAGCTAAAAGTTGGGGAACTGCCTACCATTTCACCATCACAACTTAAAATTTCTAAAATAGAGGGTTATTCTCTCAATAAGCCAAATGGAAGCATCTCCAAATTAACATACACCAGGCAAAATAGGAAGTAGGGAGGGACAGATGAAACTGCCGATTTAATTATGGTACCCCCTTTTCTGGCCAGTTCTAATAATAAAACATCCAGGCTTTATTTTTCAAAATAACTTCAGAAAGGAAAGTAGAAGGCTTTTCTATAAAAAAGTTGAAAAGACTCAGAAAATAAACTTCCAGACACTAATATTAGGGGTCATCCCCCCAAAAAAACAGGCTTTTAGCCTAACTAAGCCACAGTAAATTCCCATTATTAAACAAGCCCAACCCATGCATATCAACTTTTCAATGAGGTACTGAATATGGGATATGGAATGGGTAGATGTGTTTTCAAAAAACAACAAAATACTTTTTACTTATTTATGAGTGTTATTTGGCACTGTAACAAACTCACCCATCCTCAGGAGGTTAAAACAACAAATAGTCATTATCTCACAGAATCTGATGATCAGGAATCCGGGAATGGCTTAACTGAGTTTTTCTCAGTCTCTCATGAGGTTGCTACAATCTTGTTAGGGCTCAACAGAGCATGGAGAATCCACTTCTAATTTCACTTTCGTGGATATTGGCAAGTCTCGGTTTCTCCCTGTCTGTAGGCCAGAGGCCTCTTAACTCCAACCTTTTGTGCCTCTCCACAGAGAACCTGAATACGTGGCAGTTAGCTTCTCCCAGAATGAGTAATCCAAACGAAAGCGACAAAGACACAGAGAAACAGAAAGAGCAAGTGTACAAACAAGTGAGAGAGCGCCCACAATGGAAGACACAGTCTTTTACAACCTAATTTCTGAAGCAGCTTACCATCACTTCTGCCATATGCCACTGGTTTATAGATCAACCCTGGTGTAAAGTGGGAAGGGACTACTCAGAGAACACCAGGAGGGGATCATAGGGAGCCATCTTGGAGATTAGCTATTACAGTCTGTCCTCTGGCCCCCAAAGATACCTGCCTCTGTTTCTCACATCCATGTGTAGTGCCCCCCACCCCCACATTATATGAGGTATTACCAACAGCAAGCATATGGTAAAAATAATGGCATGTCACTTCCAAGATTAGGTTATAAAAAAGACTGCAGCTTCCATATAGGGAAAACGATTCTCTGTCACTCTCAAATGACTGGCTTTTAAGACACAGAGGGGCCCACGAGGTAAAACACTGAGGTCCTCAATGCAACAGTTCTGAAGAATCTGAGGCCAGCCAATAATATGAGTGAGCTTGGAAGCAAATCCATCATCCATAGTTGAGCCTTGAAATGATTGCTGCCTTGGCCAATAGACTGCTGAGACTTAATCAGAGACTGTAAGCCAGAACCACTCAGCTATGCCACACTCTCAACTTTCTAATTATCAGAAAATGTATGATACTAAATTTTTGTTATTTTTTTATAAGTATGGAATTTTTGAAAGATTTTATTTATTATTTATTTTTAGAGAGAGGGAAAGGAAGAAAGAAAGAGAGGGAGAGAAACATCAATGTGTGGTTGCCTCTCATGAGCCCTCAACTGGGGACCTGGCCTGCAACCCAGGCATGTGCCCTGACAGGAAATCAAACCAGTTACCTTTTGGCCAGTGACCTTCTCAGGCCAGTGCTAAATCCACTGAGTCACAGCAGCCAGGGCTAAATGTTAGTTGTGTTAAGCAGCCAAGTTTTGGGATAATCTGTTACACAGCAATTGGTATAACTATTATTATACTGTAAATGATAACTTTATTAAAGCTTGTTTAAAATTTATACGAGCAATTCGGGATTCTTACAAAAGTCTTAAATTTTACAAAATGTGGAAATAGAAGTACCCACTCTAGCCACCCTACTCTCCCATGACTATTAAGAGTTTTAAATAGGGACTTCCAGCCAAGATAGAGGCATAAGTAGACACGCTGCATCTCCGTCCACAACTAGAAGGAATACAACTACTTCAAAACTAGAGAAAACCAGAAGTTCCAGAAAATCGAGCTGCATGGAAATCTAACACAGATAAAAAGAAGAAATACTCATCCTGACAGGTAGGAGGGGTGGAGCCGGGTGGAGAGGACACCGTGTGGTAGCGGCAGCAGTGCCAGTGGCAGGTTGGCAGAAAAGCAAAGTCAAACATTTAGAAGAGTTGAGAGGGACACCTGGGGAGCACTCCTAGCACCAGACCAGACTGCACAGCTCATGGTTCCAGCACCGGGGACAATAAAGTCTCATTGCTTCTGACTTTGCAAAACAGTAGGGGTTGGGGCGGAGGCAGAGACTGCCGGTCTCTCAGCAGAGTCCCCTTGTTTGAAGGGCCCACAGTCCTGGAACATCCACAGACCCACCCACTCTGGGAACAACAGCCAGGGCAACAGCTGGAGAGGGACCACACCCATAAGGAAACAAGAGAAGTGCCTGGAAAGGGGGCGAGTGCTGAGCAAGTGGCATTATTCCCTCTTAGACCCCTCGCCCACATACAGTGCCATAAGGTGGTGAAACAGGTCACACGTACTGACGAGTCTCTAAGGCTCCGTCACTTACAACATAACAGCTGCAACAGCTCTACCTAAGACACAGAGGCAAACAAACACAGGAGCCTCTCAAGATGAGGAGACAGAGAAGTATGGCCTAAAAGAAGGAACAGATCAATGTTCCAGTGGGAGAACTAAGCAATGAGGAGATAGCCAACCTAACAGATGAAGAGTTCAAAACACTGGTGATAAAGATGCTCACAGACTTGACAGATATGCTTAAGTATGGCAAATGCATAAGGGAAGAAGTGAAAGCTATGCTAAATAAAACAAAGAAAAATCCATACAAAACCAATGGTGAAGAAAAGGAAACTAAGGTTCAAATCAATGATTTGGAATATAAGGAAGGAAAAAACAGTCAACCAGTACAGAATGAGGAACAAGAATTGAAAAAAATGTGGAGAGGCTTAGGAACCTCTCGGACAACTTTAAATGTGCCATATACGAATCCTCGGGGTGCCAGAAACAGAAGAGGAAGAGCAAGAAATCGAAAGCTTATGTGAAAAAATAATGAAAGAAAACTTCCTAAATTTGGCGAAGGAAATAGACATACAAGTCCAGGAAGCACAGAGTCCCAAACAAGCTAGACCCAAAGAGGACTACACCAAGACACATCATAATTAAAATGCTAAAGGTTCAAGATAGAAAGAGAATCTTAAAAGCAGCAAGAAAAAAGCAGAGATACTTACAAAGGGGTTCCTATAAGACTATCAGCTGATTTCTCAAAAGAAACTTTGCAGGCAAGAAGGGACTGGCAAGAGGTATTCAATGTGATGAAAAGCAAGGACCTACAACCAAGACTACTCTATCCAGCAAAGCTATCTTTTAGAACGGAAGGGCAAGTAAAGTGCTTCCCGGACAAGGTCAAGCTAAAGGAGTTCATCATCACCAAGCCATTATTATATGAAATGTTAAAGGGACTTATTTAAGAAAAAGAGGATCAAAATTATGAACATTAAAATGACAACAAACTCACAACTATTAACAACTGAATCTAAAGAATGAAAACAAAAACAAACTAAGCAAACAACCAGAACAGGAACAAAATCATAGGTGTGGGGATCATTTGCATGGTTATCAGCTGGAAGGAGAAGGGAGAAAAATGGGAAAATGATGCAGGAACTAAGAAGCATAATTGGTTGGTACAAAATAGACGGGGAAGTTAAGAATCATATAGGAAAGAGTGAATCCAAAAGAATTTATATGCACAACCCATGGACATGAACTAAGAAGGGTGGAATTGCTCAAGGGAAAGGGGGTATGGGGAAGAGGGGAGCTAAGGGAAGAGAAATTAGAACTACTGCGACAACATAATCAATAAAATATACTTAAAAAAAGAAAAGTGTTTAGAACATGTCATCCCAGATTTTGTCTTATTTCTATGCAAATGAATAGAATGAGCTTTGTAATGTCTTACATTCAGTTTATGTTCAATCTTTAATGTTCAGTTGATTTTATTTTTTTGTTTATAAAGCTTTCTTGAGTAAAACTGACTTGCAATACACCAAATATGTTTAAAGTATATAATTTAATAAGTTTTGATACATGTATATACTCATGAAATCATTACACAATCAAGATAAGGAACATATCCCTAAAGCTCCATCCTGTTCGTTGTAATCTCTCCTACCCATCCTCTACCACAACCTGGCCAATGCATGTGAAACCAATGATCTATTTAATGTCACTATAGATTAAACTGAATTCTGTGTTATTCATATAAATAAAACCATATATCATGTATTTTTTTTGTCTCGCTTTTTAAATTTTATTTTTCAATTACAGTTTACATTCAATATTATTTTTAGTTTCAGGTGTACAGAATACTGGTTAGACAACCATATCCTTTACAGTGATGCCCCCAATATTTCAAGTACCCACCTGGCACCATACCTAGTTATTACATTATTAACTATTCTCTATGTTATACTTTACATCTCTGTGACTATTTTAAAACTACCAATTTGTACTTCTTTATCACTTCAGTTTTTTCACCCAAACCCCCTCCTCTCTGACAATCATCAGTCTGTTCTCTGTATCTATGAGTCAGTTTCTATCTTGTTTGTTTATTTTGTTCGTTAGAGTCCACATGTAAGTGAAATCACATGGTGTTTGTCTTTTTTTTTTCATCTGACTTATTTCACTTAGCATAATACTCTCCAGGTCCATCCATGCTCTCACAAATGGTAAGATTTCATTCTTTTTCATGGCCAAGTAGTATTCATTATACATATGCACCACAGCTTTTTTATTCATTCCTCTAATGACAGGCACTTGGGTTGCTTCTATACCTTGGCTATTATAAATAACATTGCAGTGAACGCAACGGTGCATACATTCTTTCAAATTACTGTCTTGGATTTCTTCAAATATATATCCATAAGTGGAATTGTTGGGTCATAAAGCAGTTCCATTTTTAATTTTTTTTACAAACCTTCATACTGTCTTCTATAATGGCTGTAGCAATCTACATTCCCACCAACAGTGAATGAGTGTTCCCTTTTCACCACATCATCACAACACTTCCTTCTTGAGTTACTGGTGATAGCCATTCTGACAGGTATGAGTGATACTGTGGTTTTAATTTGCATTTCTGATTACTAATGATGCTGAGCACCTTTTCACATGTCTATTGGCCATCTGCATGTCCTCTTTGGAGAAATGTCTAATCAGGTCCTCTGTCCACTTTTTAATTGGATGTTTTTTTTCTTGTTGGTGTTGAGTTATATATGAATTTTGGATGTTAACCCCTTATCAGCTGTATCACTGGCGAATATGTTCTCCCATTCAGTAGGTTGTCTTTCACCTTGTTGATGGTTTTCTTTGCTGTGCAAAAATTTTTTAGTTTAATGTAGTCGCATTTGTTTTTTTGTTTGTTTGTTTGTTTCTCTTACCCTAGTAGATACAAAATATATATATATATTGCTGACATGTCAGAGATTTTATTGTCTATGTTTCCTTCTAGAGTTTTTATGGTTTTGAGTCTTACATTTAAGTCTTTAATCATTTTGAGTTTATTCCTGTATATGGTTTAAAAAGGTGGTCTAGTTTCCTTTTTTTTTTTTTTTTTTGCATGTATCTGTCCAATTTTCCCAACACCATTTATTGAAGAGACTGTCTTTATCATAGTGTTTGTTCCAGTTGTCTGGCTTCTTTCAATGAATCCAATTATTCTGAGTTTTACCTAATCAATACCCCATTCCTTTTTTTTCTGACTAGTATTCCCCTGTATGAGTAAATAATCTGTTTAATGTTGATAAACATTTAGATAACATCCAGGTTTTAACTATTAAAAACAAAGTTAACGTGAGCATTCCTGAACAACTTCTTATGTGCATATGCTTTCGCTTTTCTTGGGTAAATATCTAAGAATGGAATGCTTGGTTCAAATAGTAGATGTATTTTTAAGTTATTAAGAAACTGTCAAACTCAGTGCAGCATTTTACATTATCCTGAGCAGAAAGCCCCAGTTCCCCCACATCCTGGCCAATGTAAGGTAGATTGTTTAAAATTTTAGCCATTCTAACAAATGTATAATAGTATTTCATTGTAGCTTTAATTTACATTTCCCTAATGACTAAAGAGGTTGAATATCTCTTCAACTACGTATTTGCCATCTGTACATTTGATGAATGTCCAAATCTTTTACACATTTTCACTGAATTGTTTCTCTTTGAGTTTTCAAAGTTCTTATGGCTGCTAGTCCTTTATCAGACATATGCTTTAGGAAGATTTTTCACCCAACCAATGGCTTGTCCTTTAATTCTCATATAAGTCTTTCCAAAGTTTCTCTCTCTCTCTCCTATCCCTTCTCTTTCTAAAAAATAAATAAGTAATCAATAGATATATTCTCAGATAAGAATAAAAATAAATTTTAAATTAAAAAAAAAGACATGTTATTAGCAGGCTTTTCCCTAATCTAACTTTTACGAGGTTAAGGAAGTTCCCGTCTGTTACTATGTTACCTTTCTTTTTTAAATCGGGAATAGATACTGGATTTTGGAAAACGGTTTTTCTGTATCTACTGAGGTGATTATATGACTTTTCTTTCTTCAGTTAGTTAAGTTTGTTAACACAGTGAATTAATGTAATTACATTCCAAACATTAAATCTACTCTACATTCCTGGTATATTATTCAATTCTGCAATAAGTGATATAATACAAATGGTCCCTGACTTACAATGGTTCGAGTCACAACTTTTCAACTTTGATGTAAGAAAGCAATATACATCCAGTAGAAACAGTACTTCAAAATTTGAATTTTGATCTCTTCCCAGGCCAGCAATATGCAGTATGATAGTTTCTCATGATTCTGGGCAACAGCAGGGGGCAGCAGCTTCACATCATCTTGTGATCACAAGAGTGACAATCAATATTCTTCAGTGTACCGTGCTCCCAGCAATTTTTCTGGATATTGTGTTTTGTGTTTTCCTGTCCCTTCATGTCTACAAAACAGCAATCTGTGTCTCCTGTTTCTGGTGAGATGAGGAAGTGGAAGGAAATTACCCTTGAGATGAAACTAATATAAATGTTCTGAGCACTTACATTAAGTTTAAAGTAGGCCAAGCTATGCTATAATGTTCAATAGATTAAATGTATTTTCAATTTAGAATATCTTCAGTTTACTATGGGTTTATCAGGACATAACAGCAGAGGAGTCACAGTAATATAAATGTGGATAAATGACTTTCAACTTTCGCTATCACTTTATATTCAAAGTTGTTAAGACCTAATTATAGATAAGAGAACAAAAAACACCAACCTTAATATAAAAATAAAACATATAGTTAAACGGAAGTTAGAAAGCAGAAACAGGAAAGACTTAACAGGAGAAAGAATAGGGGTGCTGGTAACTTCATTCTACATAATGAGAAGTCAAGGGATTCTACTGAAAGTTGATAAGACAAAAAATTTTAAGAAATGTATATTATTATTTTAAAGTACAAGGTAACCAAAAGAACTAAAACCATTAACATAATTGCATACAAGAGAGTTTTCTATTTGGCAAAGTGTATTTTTAAAATTTGTATCTGAATTTTTTTTAGGATAAGACACACTTTCCAGTTTATCCTAGGCACCCCCCAACCCATTCTCTTTTATGTTATGATAGGCCAAATTTACACATTTACAAATTCTTGACTGATTCTTTGACATCCAAATTTATCCAGATAAAGAATTATAGAGGTAGGGTTTATTTTTAAAAATAGAGTTACAGAGGTAATCTCAAGGACATTAAAAACAGAATTTAGTAAAAATGGTTATTATTCCCCCAATCAGTTGTGTTTCTATATACTAACAATAGACAATCCAGACGCCCTTTACTATAAATATTGGCGTCGCCCACACCGCCCTCTCACACTCTGGTTCTTCGCTCTACAGCCGGGTTCTCTTATTTATCGCCTTCTCTGCATCTTCTCATCCTTTCTCGCTCTCCTGCTCTGTGGTGTCGAGACCGAATCCTCTTCCCACCCAGCCTTTGCCTTCCTTGTATCCGCGCTGTTCTATTTCTCTCCTTTGGCCTCCGCCGCCACTGCTGCACAGCTGGTGTCGGTGCCGCGCTTTTCCCCCCACGTCGTTCTCGCAGCTTATGGCCCAGGCCGCCTTGGGTATTTCTGCTCAAGGTAACCACATCCCTCTCTAAAAATTCCGCCGAAAAAGAGAAGACGCTTTACCCGACTCTTTGGGCCGTTATCTCACGGCGAACTTTCTGACCAAGTATACAACTACCCAGAGGGTCTAGGAGAAGGGCTGTATAGAGAGCAGTTCGACTTCAACGCTGAGCCACCTTGGGAACCTAGCTGATGATACGGGGGTTCCATCTCCTAGCTTGTCCATTTTGTTGCATATTCTAAGGACCCAGACGTAAGGCTTGGTGGCCCGTCTCTTGTTTTCCCTGGTTTATGACTTTCAGCTTTGTGGAATACGGCTGAGATGAAAGGATTTATTGTCGATGCAAACTACTTCGTTCGCCTGTTGGATGAAGGAACAAACCTTGGAAATGTTATTGATAACTATGTTAATGAACATACCCTGACAGGGAAAAATGCATTTTTTGTGGGAGATCTTGGAAAGATTGTAAAGAAACACAGTCAGTGGCAGAATGTAGTGGCTCAAATAAAGCCATTCTACACGGTAAAGTGCAACTCCACTCCAGCTGTACTTGAGATTTTGGCAGCACTTGGAACTGGATTTGCTTGTTCCAATAAAACTGAAATTGCAGGCAGTCTCGGCTGTGCAGCTCCGAGTGCGCCCGCCGCAGCCGCCGGCGCCGCAGCCGCCACCATGCCCAACTTCGCCGGCACCTGGAAGATGCGCAGCAGCGAGAACTTCGACGAGCTCCTCAAGGCCCTGGGTGTGAACGCCATGCTGCGGAAGGTGGCCGTGGCGGCGGCCTCCAAACCGCACGTGGAGATCCGCCAGGACGGGGGCCAGTTCTACATCAAGACGTCCACCACGGTGCGCACCACGGAGATCAACTGCAAGGTCGGAGAAGGCTTTGAGGAGGAAACCATGGATGGACGCAAGTGCAGGAGTTTAGCTACTTGGGAGAATGAGAACAAGATCCACTGCACACAAACGCTTCTCGATGGGGACGGCCCCAAAACCTACTGGACCCGCGAGCTGGCCAACGACGAGCTGATCCTGACCTTCGGCGCCGACGATGTGGTGTGCACGAGGATTTACGTTCGGGAGTGAAGGCGGCCGCCTTGCTCCTGCCTTGGAGGTGCAGTGCCTGTCCCCCTGAGGAACGTCTTAGGTCTGAGGTGCCAGTGGACCTCTGCTCCCCGCTGTCCGCATTAGGTGACCTGTTTCCCCATGCCGGTGTGCTAGAGCTTCCCCGAGTCCTCCACACCATGTCCCTGGCTCCATAGTTTGGCATCTGCACGGTTTTATCATGAAACTGGTTGTGCACAAAAAAAAACAAACTGAAATTGCATTAGTGCAAGAATTGGGTGTATCTCCAGAAAACATCATTTATATAAGTCCTTGCAAGCAAGTGTCTCAGATAAAGTATGCAGCAAAAGTTGGAGTGAATATCATGACATGTGACAATGAAGTTGAATTGAAGAAAATTGCACGCAATCACCCAAATGCCAAGGTCTTACTACATAATGCAATGGAAGATAATATTGGAGGTGAAGAGGGTAACATGAAGTTTGGCACTACCCTGAAGAACTGTAGGCATATCTTGGAATGTGCTAAGGAACTTGATGTCCAAATTATTGGGGTTAAATTTCATGTATCAAGTGCTTGCAAAGAATCTCAAGTATATGTACATGCTCTATCTCATGCTCGATGTGTGTTTGACATGGCTGGAGAATTTGGCTTCACAATGAACATCTTAGACATTGGTGGAGGCTTCACAGGAACTGAATTTCAATTGGAAGAGGTTAATCATGTTATCAGCCCTTTGTTGGATGTCTACTTTCCTGAAGTATCTGGCATTAAGATAATTTCAGAACCTGGAAGCTATTACGTGTCTTCTGCATTTACACTTGCAGTTAATATCATTGCAAAGAAAGTTGTTGAGGGTGATAAATTTTCCTCTGGAGTAGAAAAGACCGGAAGTGATGAACCAGCCTTTGTGTATTATATGAATGATGGTGTTTGTGGTTCTTTTGCAAGTAAACTGTCTGAGGACTTAAATACCATTCCAGAGGTTCACAAGAAGTGCAAGGACGATGAGCCTCTGTTTACAAACAGCCTTTGGGGTCCCTCCTGTGATGAGCTTGATCAAATTGTGGAGGGCTGTCTTCTTCCTGAGCTCAATGTGGGAGATTGGCTTATCTTTGATAACATGGGAGCAGATTCTTTCCATGAACCATCTGCTTTTAATGATTTTCAGAGACCAGCTATTTATTACATGATGTCATTCAGCGATTGGTATGAGATGCAAGATGCTGGAATTACAGCAGACACAATGATGAAAAACTTCTTTGTGCCTTCTTGCATTCGGCTGAGCCAGGAAGACAGCTTTTCCACTGATGCTTAAACAGGCATTAACGCTTCTTTAGATCTGAAGTTGCAGGTTAAGCTTGTCTGGTCTACATTCCAGTGAGGAACAAATTAAAACAATCTCATTCTGTTAATTTTCTTGGAAACAAACTATTAGTAATAATACCTATTTGGGACCAGACAAAAATCAGCTTTCATCTATAATTCATTGGGGGTTAATTGGGAGATTTAGATAATGTATCCAGATTTAAACTTACCAGTTTGCTCTGCCCCTTAAGCGTTTAAAATATGCAGCAAAGTGGATGACTTAATAGAGATGGAAGTCCATTAATTGGGTTCCCCATTAAATCGTTTACATACAAGTACACAGTTTCTATACTAAGGATTCGCGTTTCAAAGTCTTGTAAAGTTAATGTCTTTAACCCGGATATATCAAATGTCAGTGGAAGACCAGTGTGACTTCATTAGATATGTTTAGTGTATTTAGAATGTGTAAATTTGTGCTTTGAACTGTAGTTTAATAAATGTAAAATTGCATCATAATATTTGTTGTATTTGACCTAATGTAACCCTTGTATGATTGCAATAAAATTTTGTGTAGATTTTACTGTTTTTTCAGGCTAAAACTTTGGGAAAGGGGCTAGCTAGCAAAGGTAGTTTTGAAATAGTTGTGTATATGGACTGTTTTGAAGGTTATTTTCCTTTATAGCCCACTTAAATTTAGTTGATTCAGTATATTTTTCAGTTATTTAATTAGTAATTTAAATAAAATGTTTGGTAAATCATTGTGAAGTTAAGATGCATCATGGAGAATTGATGTGCAGTAAGCATGATGTTTAACAATTTTAACACCAAAAATGTTAATCCTGCACAAATCAGTTGTAATAATAGGTGTTTCTGTATAGAGAGAATGCATAGAGTACTTTAGTAAATCTTTGAATCACAACTCTTTTGGCTGAGATGGACAATTCTATTAAATACTTTGAATAAATCTGGGGGGAGGGAACTAAAAATAGCAGAAAACTCTGCAGCACACTAAAACTTAAAAGAAGGGCTACATGTCTATCTTGAAACCTGATGCTCTTTTGCACGGAATATTATTTAAATTCAGAGTTGGGGAGGCAGGGTGAAACACACCTATTTTCAATTTCTCAATTGCAATGATTTCAAACTTCAGGGTTTGTTTTGTTATTTAGCTAATCACTTAGTTTCTTATTTCCCATTTGTTCAGCTTAGTAATTGCTTTTAATTCTTTTCATACTAAAATTTTGGGTGATTAGGGGGAAGGGAGTTAGTGTCACTAACCTGACAGTTGTTTCCAGGAATTTGTGTTGTTCACTGCTAGTATATTAGTAATCCTAGATCTCAGAATCACAATAGTAATAAAATAAACACCAGGGGTCATTTTCTCCTAACTTACTCTATGTTCAGATGTGGAATTTCTGTCTCCCAAGAGGAAATGTGACTTCACTCTGGTGCCAATGGACAGAAAATTCTACCTGTGCTACATAGGAGAGGTTCGGGATGCACTTAAAAACTGGTTTTTACCCCTTGATTTCAAGGTGGAAAGAAAAAAAAAAAATAGACAATCCAAAAACAAAATTAAGGAAAGAATCCCATTTACAATAGACTCAAAAGTAATGAAATATTTCAGATAAAATTTAACCAAGGATAGACAAGACTTGCACACTAAAAATACTAAAATTGTTGAAACAATTCAAAGGAGATCTAACTAAACGGAAAGCCACCCACCCCACTGTTCATGATTTGGAAGAGTTAATATTGTTAATATGGCAATTCTTCCAAACATTATCTACAAATTCAATGTAATGCCAATCAAAATTCCAACTTCTTTTTTAAATAGAAAACTGATCCTAAAATCCATATGGAATTTCAAGAGAGACTCTATATAGCCAAAACAATCTTGAAAAACAACAACAAAGTTGGAGGGCTCACACTTCCTGACCTTAAAGCTACAGTTATTAAAACAGTATGGAAGTGGCCTAAGGATAGATCAATATAGATTAATGAAATAAAACCAAGAATCCAGAAATTAACCCACACACTTATAGTCGATCAACTTTTGTTAAGAGTGCCAAGACCATTCAGTGCAGAAAAGAATAATTTCTTCAACAAATGATGCTGGGACTAGATTTCCACATGCACAAGAATGAAGTTGAACCCTTAATATACATCTTATACAAAAAGTGACTCAACCTGACCAAAGACCTAACTTTAAGATCTATAACTGCAAAACTCTAAGAAGAAAACACAAGAGTAAATCTTTATGAGTTTGGATTTAGCAATGGATCCTCGGGTGGGACAGCACAAGCAAAAAAAGAAAAAAGAGATTAAGTGGACTTAATCAAAATTTACAACTTCTGTGCATCAAAGAACACTATTAAGAGAGTGAAAATAGGAGAAACAAGATGGCGGAGGAGTAAGTGGAAGCTACACTAACTTCCTCCTAGAACTAGTCTGGATTTACAATGTAATTTTGGAGAAATCATCTGGAATAACGAACCGAACACCAGCTGGAGAGAAGTCTTATAACCACGGAGAGACAGAAAAGGCCGCTACATCACAACGTGACCGGTAGGGAGTGCGGAGACGTGGAAGGGCTGGCTGGGCTCCCACGGGTGGCAGCTGAAGGGGCTGAGAAACAGCTCAGCAGCCGGGGATTCCCCCTGAGAAGGGCAGGGTCTAAACCCCCAGCTGGGCTTCCCAGCCTACAGCGACAGAGTGGAAAGTAAAATAGTATCAGCTGTGAAAAGCGAAAAGCCACAGGCTTTCTTGCTAGCCGGAGAGAAACAGCAGGAGAAAAAGAGCTCTTAAGTGGATCACATACGAAAATATTTTGGCCACCACTTACCCTGGGCTCAAGCAGAGGGAAGGCAGAGAGGACTGGAGACACTTGGGGAGAATTTGGCACGGTGGCTTTGAGGGGAGAACTGGAGGAGCAGCTGACTGGGTCCCAGTGCTGACTCATCCCCAGTACTGCGGGTAGACCATTCCCCTCCAAGTGGCGTCAGCCTGAGGGGAAGCAAAAGCCCTGCCTACAGGAATTAAGCTGCCACACCCACAGTCCTTAAGCCTGACAGCTAATCACAGATTGAATAGATTAACAATCAAAGAAGACAGACAACAGCAGTAGATCCCTGGAAGTCTCCAACAGGCTGCCTAGGGCCAGACTGGTACATGATCTGACGCCACCAGAGGCAGATCCAGGAAGTGCAGATCATTCCAAGAAGCACCAACAAACAATAGGAGTCAAAAAAATGGGGAGACAGAGAAACAACCTCCCATCAAAAGGAAAGGTAGAATCCCCAGAAAGAGTGCTAAATGAAATAGAGGGGAGCGAACTATCAGATATGGAATTCAAAACATGGATTATGGAGAAGCTGAATGAGCTCAGCGGAAACTTCAAAGAACTCCAGAAAAACTACAAGGAACTCACAGAAAATTACGTGAGCATGAAAAAGGACATAGAAGCTATCAATAAGAGCCAGGAGGAAATGAAAAATACGATCTCTGAATTGAAGAACACAGTAGAAGGAATTAAAAGCAGGCTAGAGGAAGCAGAAGATCGGATCAGCGAGCTGGAGGACAACCTACACAAAAACTCCCAGACAATGCAACAAAATGAAAAAAGACTGAACAAGACTGAAGAGGTTCTAAGACAGCTGCAGGACAACATGAAACGTAATAATATCCGTATCATAGGAATTCCAGAAGGAGAAGAAGAAGAGCAAGGGATAGAAAACCTCTTTGAAAAACTAATGACAGAAAACTTTCCTAACATGACGAGAGAAAGAGTCACGCAAGTCCAGGAAGCACAGAGGGTCCCAATGAAGATGAACCCCAACAGGCCCACCTCAAGACACATCATAATTAAAATGGCAACATTCAAAGACAAAGAGAGAATCCTAAAAGCAGCAAGAGAGAAACAACTAATAACATACAAGGGAGCTCCAATAAGGCTATCATCAGATTTCTCAGCAGAAACACTACAAGCCAGAAGGGAATGGCAAAAAATATTCCAAGCAATGAAAAACAAAGGCCTACAACCAAGAATACTCTACCCAGCAAGGCTTTCATTCAAAATGGAAGGTGAAATAAGGAGTTTCCAAGACAAAAGAAGGCTAAAAGAATACATCTCCACCAAACCAGCATTGCAAGAGATGCTAAAGGGTCTGCTTTAAGAAGATGAAGAAACAGAGAGACAGAGAGGAACACGAGTACAAAGGGGGAAAATGACAATGAATAAGTACTGAAAGAAAGAAGGAACTTCTACCATTTGCAACAACATGATTGGAACTAGAGAGAATTATGCTTAGCGAAATAAGCCAGGCAACAAAAGAAAATTACCTTATGCTGTCACCTGTTACAGGAAACTAATGAACAACACAAACAAATGAGCAAAATTGAACCAGAGGTATGTAAACAAGGAATAAACTAACAGTAACAAAGGGGGAGATGGGAGGGAGAGAAGGGGTAAGAAGGGGAAGGGTCTAGTCAAAGAACATGTATGAATGACCCATGGACATGGACAACTGGGTGGGGACTGACTGTGGGGGGGGGCAGGGTGCAGGGAAGCAAGAGGGGGAAAAAAAGTGAGACAACTGTAGTGGAAAAACAAACAAACAGAAAATTTTTTAGTGGGGGGGGAATAAAAATATAAAGAATAGAAATGCAAGTTCAGTGAATATTAGAAGGACAAGGATTTTCCTTCCGATAAGACAGTCCTACAGATTTAGAGACTTGTATGTGGGTTATGTTACATAAATTAACATGTGTTTTCTGTTTTCAAAGGGCATAAGCCTACAATCTCATTACCTGAGTGATTATCTGTATGCATAGGCCTCACTTAATCCTGTCTGCATTGCTGCCTCCTGAGACTCAATGGTTTGGCTGAACTAAGTGGCTGGGTTGGTGAAGAACGGGGTGGTCTGTGGGCTTCACTTTAAAACGGGTTTCTCTTTTCTATCCTAATGGCTTGGACAGAAAAAGCCCAGAGGCCTGAGATGGGGGAAACCTAAAATATTTCCCTCAGTCCAAAATAAGTATAATGGGCAAAAGGGTTTTGGACAGGTGAGATGTACCTGGCACACCTTCCTCCAAAGAAGCCCTTCTTTTCCCTAATGTGGGACATTGAAAAATTAATACCTGTCTTTTGTCATCTAGTGGTTACGGATTAAATGATGTCCTTTAACCCTGTTGCCCCCAGAATACAACAAGGATGCCAGCCTGTCAAACCAAGCATGCCGTTGTCCAGAGACAGCCAACCAACCTGGAGTCTTCACGATCCTTCCCCTTGTGGGAAGGCCACCCTCCCCTCCACATCCCCACTCTTATTAGGGATTTCTTGACCCACGGGTAGGTAGGACGACGACCATGTCCAGCTTGAAGCAGCTAGAGGAGCTCGAGACCTTCATCCATTGTCCTTTATAAGATTGTAAAGGGTCTTAAGTCTGAGAGGGAGGAATTGTTATTTTTTATTGTTAAAATATTTAACTAATTAATTAATTAATTTTAAAAAAAGAAGAAGAAGAATATATGAAAGGGTGAGGCGGGAGAGCTTGTATGTACGACCCATGGGCATGGACTTGGAGAGGGGATTGTTGGGGGGGGGTGCTGGGCGGAGGGGAGCAAAGGGGAAAAAAAATTGGAACTATTGTAACAATATAATCAATAAAATATACTTAAAAAAAAAAAAAAAAAAAAAAAAAAAAGAGAGTGAAAATAAACCATAGAGTGAGAGAAAATGTTTGCAAATTATATATTTCATTAGGGTCTAATATGCAGAATATATAAAGAACTCTTACACCTGAACAACTATAAAAAAACCAAACAGCCCAATTAAAAAATAGGCAAAAACATCAAGACATTTTTCCAAAGATATACAAATGATCAATAAGCACATGAAAAGATGCTCAATATCATTAGTCATTAGAAAAATGTAAATGAGAATTACAACCAAGTATCACTTTTTTTCCACTGGGATGAATATAATTTAATAAAGGGAAAATAAGTTTTGGCAAGAGAATGGAACCCTCATTCACTGCTGGCAGGAATGTAAAATGCTGCAGCCAATAAAGAAAACAGTTATGTGGTTCCTCAGAGGCTTAACACAGAATTATCATATGACCCAGCAATTCAAATCTGATATATACATCCAAGAAAAATTAAAATATACATCCACATAAAAATCTGTACACAAATGTTCATAGCAGCATTATTTATGAAAGGAAACAACCCAAGTGTCCATCACCAATGAATGAATAAACAAAATGTGGTACATCCATACAATGAAATAGTATTGTACCATAAAAAGAAATAAAGTACTGACACATGGTATAAGGTAGATAAACATTATACTAAGTGAAATAAACCAGACACAAAAGACCACATATTACTTGTTTTCCATTCATATGAAGTAAAATGTCCAAAATATGGGAATCCATAGAAACAAAAGGCAGACTGATAGTTCTCAGGAAATGGAGGGTGGGGGGTGGGTAAGGCAAGAGCAGGGGGAGATAGGGAAATGAGTGCTTAATGGATATGTATTTCTTTTGGGGGTGATAAACTGTCCTGAAATTAAATAATGGTGATGGTTCTACAACACTGCGAATCCTACACCTAAAAATAGTTAAAATTGCCAATTTTATATTAAGTGAATTTTACCTCAATAATTTCTTTTTTAAAGTACTTGCCCCTGGGCACACAACTTTGGGTATGGAAAGGAGAAGGGTTGTTTTAATTATGATCAAGGTTAAGCACCCTTAGGAATCATCTGTAGTTCCTTTATAAAGCCTGTCCCTTATCTAATCTTTTAATATTCTTTACCAACTTTTTATTTTGGCTGTTGCTTTTTGTATATAAAATAACAATGCCCTCTGTCCTGGGTAGAGATCCTTTCTAAAGTAAATATGTGAAACAAATTCATAAGCACAAACAAGAGCATGGTGGTCACCAGCGGGGAAGGAGGGTGGGGAGAGGACGAAGAGGGCAAAGGGGGTCAAATATAATGATGGAAAGAAACCAGACACAACAAAAACACACAGACAATGCATCACAGAACCTACTTCTGAAACCCACATGCTACCAACCAATGCTATCACAATAAATTCAGTTTTCAAAAATTAAATATATAAAAATAAGAAAAAAACTAGAAATAAAAAGTGAAATTAATAAAGTCTTCTTAACTGAAAGACTTTATGGCACAGGAACAGGAAAAGATATAAACGGAGTAGAATAGGCAGTATATAAACAGTCATTTATTTATAAATGACTATTTAGTATAAAATAAGTTCAGTGTTTTATATTAGTACAGAAAAAATTGTATACAAAGTGAGACAAAAGGAGGTTCACAGATATTCATATGGAAAATAACATAAAAATAAATAAATAACATAAGAATAAACTGTGTTCCATGTATGCACATCTTGTAAACCTACTTTTGCACAACTGTATTTTTTTCTTTTTCTTTTTTTAAAAAAATTTTTTATTGAATTTATTATGATGACATTGGTTAATAAAATCATACAGGCCTCAAGTGTACAAGTCTACAAAACATTATCTGCATACTGTATCATGTGTCCACCACCCAAAATTGACTCTTCCACCAAGACCTATACCCACCACAGACCTTCTCCACCTTCCCAAACGGCCTCCCTCCCACAATCATCACACTGTTATCTATGTCCATGAGTTCTTTTTCTAGTTATTTTTTGCAGTTGTACCATTTTATTTTTATTTTTTAGCGTTATTTATTTTTAAAGTATATTTTATTGATTATGTTGTTACAGTAGTTTCAAGATTTTCCCCTTTACCCCCTCTTCCCAGTACCTCCTTCCCTCCAGCAATCCCCCCCACTTAGTTTATGTCCATGGGTCGTGCATATGAGTTCTTTGGCTTCACCCTTTCCTATATCATTCTTAACATCCCTGTCTATTTTGTACCAACCAATTATGCTTTAGTCCCTGCACCATTTCCCCATTTCTCCCCATCCCCCCTTCCAGGTGATAACCCTGCAAATGATCCCTATAACTATGATTCTGTTCCTGTTCTGGTTGTTTGCTTAGTTTGTTTTTGTTTTTATTTTTTAGATTCAGTAGTTGATAGTTGTGAGTTTGTTGTCATTTTAATTTAAGTTCATAGTTTTGATCTTCTTTTTCTTAAATAAGTCCCTTCAACATTTCATATAATAATGGCTTGGTGATGATGAACTCCTTTAGCTTTTTTCTTGTCTGGGAAGCACTTTTTCTGCCCTTCCATTCTAAATGATAGCTTTGCCGGACAGAGTAGTCTTGGTTGTAGGTCCTCGCTTTTCATCACATTGAATACCTCTTGCCAGTCCCTTCTTGCCTGCAAAGGTTCTTTTGAGAAATCAGCTGATAGTCTTTTTTTTTTTTTAATAATTTATTTGTTTATCCATTTTCTTTTTAGAGAGAAGGGAAAGGAGAAAGAGAGGGAGAGAAACATCACTGTACGGTTGCCTCTCACTCGCGCCCCCAACTGGGAACCTGATGTGCAACCTAGTCATGTGCCCTGACTGGGAATCGAACCAGCGACACTTGGCTCGCAGGCCAATGCTCAATCCACTGAGCCACAGCAGCCAGGGCTAGCTGATAGTCTTATAGGCACCCCTTTGTAGGTAACTATCTTCTTTTCTCTTGCTACTTTTAAGATTCTCTCTTTATCTTGAACCCTTGGCATTTTAATGATGATGTGTCTTGGTGTGGTCCTCTTTGGGTCTAGCTTGTTTGGAACTCTGTGCTTCCTGGACTTGTATGTCTATTTCCTTCACCAAATTTAGGAAGTTTTCCTTCATTATTCTTTCAGATCAGTTTTCAATTTTTTGCTCTTCTACTCGTTCTGGCACCACTATGATTCAGATGTTGGCACATTTAAAGTTGTCCCAGAGGTTCCTAAACCTCTACTCATTTTTTTTCAATTCTTATTTCTTCATTCTGTATTGGTTGACTGTTCATTTCTTCCGTATTCCAAATTATTGATTTGAACCCCGGTTTCCTTCCCTTCATGTGTGGATTTTCCTTCATTTCACTTAGCATAACCTTCATTTCTTCCCTTCTGCATATGCTGTACTGAAGCATATCTGTGAGCATTTTCGTCACCAGTGTTTTAAACTCTGCATCTGTTAGGTTGACTATCACTTCATCGCTTAGTTCTCCCACTGGAACCTTGATTGGTTCCCTCTTTTGGGTCATACTTCTCTGTCTCCTCAACTTGACAGGCTCCTGTGTTTGCCTCTGTGTTTTAGGTAGAGCTGTCACACCTGTTACATTGTAAGGGGTGGAGTCTTAGATATTCATCAGTGCGGGTCGACCCGTTTCACCATGTTGTGGTGCTGTATGTGGGGGAGGGGTATGAAAGGAAACAATGCTGCTTGCTTAGCACTTGCCCCTTTTCCAGGCACTTCTCCCCCTTCTTGTATGGGACTAGCGCCTCTATGGCTGTTGCCCTCATTGTGGTTCCCAGAGTGGGTGGTCTGGGGATGTTCTAGGACCATGGGGTCCCCCTTAACAAATGGACTGTGCTGAGAGACTGACAGTTTCTTCCTGTACCCCAACCCCCACTGGTTTGCACAGTCAGAAGCTGTGAGGCTTTATTTGGCACTAGAACCATGAGCTGCATGGTCTGGTCTGGTGCTGGGAGCACTCCCAAGGTGTCTCTCCCTACTTTTCTTAATGTGTGACTGTGCTTTCTGCCGGCTGGCCACAACTGCTGTCACCCTCACCTTTATTGCAGCTGCCGCCAACACTGCCTCCACACCGCATCCTCTCTACCACGGCTCCACCCCTCCTACCTGTCTGGATGAGTACTTCTTTATATCTTTCTTTGTTGGACTTCCATGCAGCTTGATTTTCTGGAATTTCTGGTTGCCTCTAGTTTCAAGGTAGTTGTATTCCTTCTTAGTTGTGGAGGGAGTCACCATGTGTCTACCTATGCCTCCATCTTTGCTGGAAGTTTAATTTGAAGTATTTGATAAAAGTCTGTGGATGCATTTTTTAAAGTCTTAATGTACTATGTTCTAGCCACTTGAAATACTACTTAGCAAATAAACTAAAACCTTAAATGGGTGTCACAATTAAAATGTCTCCTAATAAAAAATTAAATAAATAAATAAATAATTGTTGTGGCTATTTGGTGACTTTTATCCTTCCTCATATAAATTTTTGGAATATTTGTTCAAGGTCTGTGAAATATGCCACTGGTATCTTGAAAGGAATTGCATTGAATCTATAGATTGTTTGGGTAGTATAAATATTTTAATTATATTAATTCTTCATGTCCATGAAAATGGTATACGCTTCCACTTATTAGTATCTTCTTTCACTTCTTTCTTCAATGTCTTATAAGTTTCTGAATACAGATCTCTTATCTCCTTGGTTAAATTTATTCGTAGGTATTTAATTTTTTTATCCAATTATAAGTGAGATTGTTTTCTTAGTTTCCCTTTCTGAAAGTTCATTATTAATGCATAAAAAGTCAATGAATTTCTAGATATTTATTTCATCTTATTACTTTACTGAATTCATTTATCAGTGCTAGCAGTTTTGTGCAAATTGTGACAATTTTACATCTGCCTTTTAATTCTTCTTCTTATATGATTGCTGTGGTCAAGACTTCCAGTACTATGTTGAATAAGAACATCCTTGTCTTCTTCCTGATCTTAAGGAAACCATTTGTGGCTTTTGTCCACTGAGTATGACATTGGCTGGGGGTTTGTCACATATGACTTTTATTATGTTGAGTCATGTTCCCTCTATTCCAACTTTGCTGGGTTTTGATCATAAATGGGTACTGGATTCTATTAAATGCTCTTATGTATCTATAGATATGATCACATGATTTTTATTCTTCATTTTGTTTATGCGGAGCATCACGTTTATTGATTTGTGAATATGGTACCAACCTCGCATCTTGGAATAAATCCCACTTGATGACGGTGTATGATCTTTTAAAGTATTGCTGGATCCAGTTTGCTAATATTTTGTTGAGAATTTTAGTATCTATGTTCATGAAGAAATATCTGCCTAGAATGCTGCCTTGTAAAATGAGCTTGGGAGTCTTCCCTCCTCTTGAATTTTTTGAAATACTTTGAAAAGGATTAAGTATTAGTTCTTCTTTAAATGTTTGGTAAAATTCACCTGTGATCCATCTGGTCCAGGCTTTTGTTTGTTGGGAGTTTTTTTACTACTGCTTCAGTTTCAGTAGTTGTAATCTTTCTGTCCAGATTCTCTTATTCTTTCGGACTCAGTTTTTGAAGACTGTATGTTTCCAGGAATTCATCTATTTTCATTCAAATTGTCCAATTTGTTAGCATATAGATATTTGTAATATTTTCTTACAAGCCTTTGTATTTTTGTGGTGTCAGTTGTTACTTCTTTTTCATTTCCAATTTTACTTACTTGGGTCCTCTCTCTTGTTTTTTGATGAGCCTGGTTAAAGCTTTGTCAACCCGTTTATCTTTTTAGAGAACCAGCTCTTAGTTTCATTTATCATTTGTATTGTTTCTTTAGACTCTATTTTGTTTATTTATGCTCTGATCTTTATTATTTCATTTTTTCTATTCACTTTGGGCTTTGTTTGTTGTTCTCTTCCTAGTTCTCTTAAGGAACTTTTTATTTGACATTCTTCTTGTTTCTGAGGTAGGCCTGTAATGCTATGAATTTCTCTCTCAGGACCGCTTTCGCTGTGTTCCATAGTTTTTGGGTTGTGTTCTCATTTTCATTTGTTTCAAGGAATCTTTGATTTCTCACTTGATCTCACTGTTAACCCATTTATTGTTTACTGACACGTTACTTAGCCTCTGTGTCTTTGTTTTTCAGTTTTTTCCCTTGTAATTGATTTCTAGTTTTATACCCTTATGGTCAGAGAAGATGCTTATTATGATTTCAATCTTCTTAAATTTACTGAGATTTGTTTTGTCTAACATGTGGTCTATCCTAGAAAACGTTCCATGTGCACTTGGAAAAAAATTATATTCTGCTGCTTTGAGGTGAAATGCTCCATCAACAGTTATTTTTAAATTTGAGGAATTTTTTAATTTGAAAAGTTGGGAATTAAGTCATTAGATAAATGATACATGCTTCTTTCTTGCAAAGAATAAAAAAATAAATTTTAAGTGAAATAGCAATGGGAATAAACAAATGTACCAAGTTTTCCCAGGGAAAATGTAGTCAATTACTCAATAAACAATGATAGTGCACTTGAAATTAACCAGCTTAAATTTCCTGAGTTTTCCTCCGACTGAAAGTGTCAGACAGTAAATTCAATTCTAAAGTTTTCATCAGTTTCTCTTTAGATATGTTTCACATAATACATATGAAGAGTTTAATACTTACTTATCAAGGAAATCCTTATCCACTATAGCAGTGATGTCAAGTAGAGGATTTCCCATTCCAAAGAGGACGTTTTCACTAAAAAAAAAAAAAAAAAAATACAAGCACAAGTTAGAAATATTCCTGAAAGTAAGCTGATGTGTAAAATGCACACAAGTATAAATGTCTTTACTCATCTTGAAAATAAACCTAACATACTCGTTTATTAAACCTCTAATATGTCTATTACACGTAGAACAAAAACTCAGAGGTTAACACTTAGCTTTTTAGAAAGCATGATGACCTTTTAACTGGATGATATAAAATATAACAAAACAACATATCACATGATTATTTCCTAATACTCAACAGCTAATGATTTAATCTAATTAATTTCAATGTTTTTTAAATCTCTTACAATAAAGTTCTATACTCAATAAACATAACAATTAACTCTAACTAGTGAGATATCCAACTACTGAAAGTAATTAGAGAGCACAGAGGAAGTCCTGCAATATTTGAGGACATAGACACTCGTGTCTCCTTCACCTTCATACTTTGCTATGATATTATGACTTAAATAAGAAATATGTATGTTAGGTGACTATTGTTCAATCTTTTCAGGAAACCTTATGAAATGTGATTCAGAGGTCCCTATCTAAAGGACAATAGAGGAAGAATTTATACACTGACTATTGTCCAGCATTGCAAGAAGTATATAGCATGGCCTCTGATGAGAGGTGATGTCAAGCTGCAATGGTCCAAAGCCTATGTAGAACCTATTGCAGCAACAGTGGCTGTGTAAAAGGTTTGGAAAATGGAATTTAAAGTAGCACATAAGAGGTGTCTTCATACAATTAGTTAAGTAAAAACTATACAATTATTTATATAATCAAATGACTTTAAACTACTCATGTCACATTTTCTTATCACTGTATATAACTGAGAACTTCTACATGACTTCATTGTATTATGACAAATAAACTCTCTTAAAAGCACTAATTCTTTAAAATGGCTTGTCTTAAACACAAACACATATAATAAACTAGTGTCTAGCCAGTAAGTACTAAAACATGTATTACCCTTCTTAAATGATGAAGACACTATATTAAGTATTTTTATCTTGTTTTATCTAGATGTGAACATGGGGTCTGCTATGGCCAAAAACTATGACTGACCTATACTGGAATTACTATTTTTGTTGCAAATGTGAGTAGCGTCTTTTTCCTGGAAAAATTGGTCCGCAACTTTTAGAAGTCTCATAATTCAGGGCTCCAGTCAATATAAACCTATACTGTATTACCTTTTGTGGACACCTAATAAATTTTACACACTGACTTGGATATTAGAGTAAAAGTTTCTGAGAAAAAAATTTCTTAGCTATTGATATACAGTCATACCTCGGTACTCATTGGCTTCAGAACTTGTCAAACCCCTGTACTTGTTGCATTTTGAAGAGAAAAAATGTTTCAGCAAAATGTTTCAGCATTCAGCACTGCTCGGGACTCATCACATTTGCCTTAACTTGTATGAGTCACAACTCTGCCCCACAAGAGAAACTGCTTCATCATTCGTTGCTTGGTTGGTACTCATTGCTTTAGGCATTCATCATGAGTTCCAGAATGAATTAACGATGAGTATCAAGGTACCACTGTATCAATGTTGACTGGCCATCTGGACAGCAGAAATGTTTACTTACACGTATGGTGCCAGAATAAATACTAATAATGAGTGCCCTTAACTCTTACACTAACCATCCTCTCTTTAAATCCAGAAACCTCAGCTTAATATGTGATTCCTCTCACTCCATCAACAAACACCATCCTACTAATAACTCCACCTTCTTGGTGGGGGCATTAGATATACATAAAAGGTTTTGAAAAGTTCTGCATCTTCCTGATTATCTAGAATGCCATATACATATGCCCAGGGCTGGGTGTATGATCAAGATCAGAAAAAGCCCTAAGCAATCACTTCTGAGCATGAGGCCCTGAACAAGCAGGAAATGAAGGCTAAGGCAGAGTTATAAGCCGACAGTGTTGAAAATATGCTTCAACAAGCACACAGGTCCTCTCAGCAAAGATTGGGAGACAATAACAAGTACTGGCAAGAATATAATCCTCATACATTACTAATGGAAATGTAAAATAATGCAGCCAGCTTGAAAAAAAGTTTTGCAGTTCCTCAAAAAAGGAAACGTAAGATTACCATTTGACCCAGCAATTCCACTCATAGCCATATATCCAGAAAAAATGAAAATATGTGACAAGACAAAAACTTAAACATGAATGTTTATAGCAGTATTCTTAATAGACAAGAAGTAGAAATAAAAATAACCGTAAACTAATGAATGGGTAAACAAAATGTGGTGTATACATACAAAAGAATATTATTTAGCCATAAGAAAAAAAGATACATGTAACAACATAGATAAGCTTTGAAAACATTATATTCAGTGAAAGAAGCCAAGCACAAAAGCACAAATATTATGTTTTCCCCTTTTGAAACATCAAGAATACGGCAAATCTGCAGAGACAAAGATTGGTAATTGTCAGGGATGGGCAAGGAAAACAGAGTGACTGCTAACAGAAATGAGGTTTCATTCTGGGATGATAGAAATGTTCTGGAATTAGAGGGTCGTGATGGTTGCAAAACCTTGTAACTAAACATAAAAATCACTAAGCTGTACATTTTAAAAAGTAGACTTTAAATATGAGAATTATATCTCAATTAAAAATAATAAATAATAATTAGCAATAATCTAAGTGGACATCAAAGAAATGAAATCATAAACAATATATTCTCTGTATATATATATGCATACATATACATACACACACATATATAATACAGATATGTTTACAATGTATAAACAACATATTCTCAAAACATCATGGAATTAAATTGAAAATCTAAATAACTAAATCCCCAAATATTTAAAAATTAAACAATGAACTTCTAAATGACCCATTGATCAGAGAAATCACAACAGAAATTAGAAATAATTTGAACTGGACATACATATTCAAATTTGCATGATGTAAATAATGTAATACTTAGAAGGAAACATTTTCTATATGTAATGGTTATATTAGAAAACAAGAAAGTTTTAAAATCAATGATTTAAAGTTCTAACTCAAAAAACTAGAAAAATAGCCATTAAACCCAAAAAGGTAGAAGCAGAGAACAAAAAGATGAGAGCAAAAATAAATAAAATAAGAGCCGTGGCTGGTGTGACTCATTGGTGAGAGCGTTGTCCTGTAAACAAAAAGGTCCTGGGTTTAATTCCTGGTCAGGGTACATGCCCAGGGTGCAGATTCAGTCTCTGGTCAGGGAGCCTATGAGAGGCAACTGATCAATGTTTCTCTCACATCGATGTTTCTCTTCCTCTCTCTCGCCTTCCTTTCCTCTCTCTCTCTAAAATCAACAGAATGTGTTGAGAAATAAATAAATAAGTAAATAAATAAAATTAAAAACATATTACCAAAATACTAGTTTGACCCCAAAATCTGGGTTTTTTAAAAAATCAATACAATTGATAAACCCCTAGCAAGATTGATCCAAAAGTTTAGGGGAAAAAAAAAGAAGCAATATGAGAAATGAAAAGGGAGACATAAAACAGTTCCTAAAGGCAATAATAAGACATTAAGGTATATCATAGGCAACTTAAGAACAATTCCACAATTTAAAATAAATTTCTTTTAAAATATAATTTCCCAAAACTGACACAGAAAAAAAAATTAAATAATCTGAATAATCATGTATCAGTTAAAGAAATTAAATTTGTATTTTTTTATTGATTGATTGATTTGAGAGAGAGAAAAAGAGAAACATTGATTTTGTTGTTCCAGTCATTTATGCATTCATTGGCTGATTCTTGTACGTGCCCTAACAGGGCATCAAACCTGCAATCCTGGCATATCAAGAAAACACTCTAACCAACTGAGATACTCAGCCAGGGCTTGAATTTGTATTTTAAAACCTTCTGACCTGTCACCCAAAAACATTCCAGGCCCAGACAGCTTCACTGCTAAATTCTACTAAAATTTAAAGAAACCATACATATCTTACAAAGATACAATAATTAAAATAGTATGGTACTGGCATAACAATGTACAAACAGACCAAGAGAGTGAGTTCAGGAGAAGATTTACATCTACCTAATGAATTGATTGAGAAGTCCTTACACCATAGCTAAAAACAAAATAGTTTAAGATGAAGCATAGACTCAAATGTAAAACCTAAAACTATAAAGCTTCTAGAAGACAACAAAAGAGATTAGTTTCCTCTTTGGATAAAGCTGAGGAAAGATTTCTAAAAAATTCAAGATGGTGGCAGAATAGGTGGAAACTACACTCACCTCCTCCCAAAATCAAACTGGAATTACAATTAATTGTAGAACAATCATCCTGAATAACCAACTGAAGACAAGCTGAAGAGAAGTCTTATAACCATGGATTTACAGAAGAAGCCACATCAAGACTGCTCCAAACAGGTTGTCCAGGATCAGTCACAGGCACCATCTGACATTGGTCTTCACCAAAGGCCCTACCAAGAGGCCCAGAACCAACACACCCAGTTGACGGCTTCAGAAAACATTAGAGCAGGATCCAAAACCTTCACAAGTGGCATATGCAAAGGAGATCTCGGCAGACATCAGACCCTGCTGAGGCAGAATCCAATTCATGTGATCACTACCTGCACAGCAGTTTGTACACCGTGGTCAGGGTTGAGCCTCACAGTTGGCAGCCTGATGGTCAATCCTGTCTATGAATGAGCCAATAGCAGACAAGACTCAATTACAACAAAAGGACCTACACAACCTACACAAGGGACATTCCTGTAGCACCCAGCTCAGGTGATCAAGGGGACTGCACCACTGGACCCCACAGGACACCTACTACAAAAGGCCATCCCGTGAAGACTGGGAGTCATAGCAGATCTACCTAATACATAGAAACAAATAAAAAGAAGCAGCAGCCCTGGCTAGTGTGGCTCAGCAGACAGAGTGCCAGCCTGTGAACTAAAGGGTCGTCAGTTCGATTCCCAGTCAGTAGTATTTACTGCATGATTCCATTTATATAAAGCTCTAGAATAGGCAAAACGAATCTCTACTGAGAGAAGTAAAGAAATGGTTGTCTGGGTGGGGAAGAGAGTAGAATGGATTAAAAAGGGGCAAGAGAGAATTTTCTGGGGAGATGAACATGTTTTGTATGTTGACCTGGGTGGTACCTACACAAATGTTTTTCAAAATTCAGTAAACTTGGGATCCATGATTTTACTATATGTAAATTATATTGTTGGCATTTGTTTTTATTTAAGTGAACAGACTAGGGAAATATTTGTATCCCTTAGACTATGGAAGGCCAATATTTCTATTTGTATCCTAACATCCTATGCCTTCTTGCATAATCAAGGAAATGATCTCATCCCTCTCTGTCCATCATCATCTATTTTTTCATTTCTACTAGATCATTCTTTTCAGCATGCAAATACACTGAAATTTCAGCCCCTCCAAAATCCACATATATCTTCAGCTACTATTATCTCTGCTCCCAATTATAGTAAAACACTTCTAGAAGACTGTCTACCCCTGGCCAGGTAGCTCAGTTAGTTAAGAGTATTGTCCTGATACAGCAAGGTTGCAGTTCTATCCCCACTCAGGACACATACAAGAATCAACCAATGAATGCATAAATAAATAGAACAATAGGTCAGTGTTTTTCTCTCTTTCTCTCCAGTCAATAAATTTAAAAAGAAAATATTGCCTATGCTCTGTTAAAATAGCAAGTTCCCCTTAACTAGGTAAAATTATTCATTTTAAATTCAATTTTCAGGAGCATCTGTGTGGCATAAAATGACTAACACATAGCAATTTGCAGCTATAAAACATTTTCATATATGTTATCACCATTAAATCTTCACAATAACTCTATAGGATAGATATTGCTATTATCTCCATTACCAGAAGAGGTTCAGAAAGGTTTTATAACCTGTCAAATGTTATAAATAAATGATTCCTAGCTTCAAAGCATGCAATTTCTTATTCAATATACTACATTTACACACTCAACTCCTTTAAGACTTCTGGCCAAGATGGAGGTGTAGGTAGACACGCTTTGCCGCCATCCACAACAAAAAGAAATACAACTACCTCAAAACTAAAAATAACCCTAACTATCAGAAAATTGAACTGCATGGAAGTTTAACAAACAAAAATATAAAGAAGCAATACTCATCCAGACAGGTAGGAGGGATGGAGCCATGGTAGAGAGGTTGCAAGTGTAGCAGCAGTGGCGGTGGCTACAGCAAGGCAGTAGCTGTGGCGAGCTGGCAGAAAGCACAGTCACACATACAGAGTTGGGAGGGACACCTGGGGAACAATCCCAGCTCCAGACCAGACTGCACAGCTCACAGTTCCAGCGCCAAGGAAAACAAAGCCCCCTTACTTCTGACTGTGAAAAACAGTGGGGCTTGGTTGGTGGAAGAAATTGCCAGTCTCTCAGCAGAGTCCATTTGTTCAGAGGGCCCCTACGAACCTAGAACATCTGCAAACCCACCCACTCTGGGAACCACAATCAAGGCAACAGCTAAGGGGCGCCAGTCCCATACAGGAAGTAGAAGTGCCTAGGAAAGGGGTGAGTGCTGAGCAAGCAACATTGTTCCCTCTCAGAACTCTCCCCCACACACAGCGCCACAACATGGTGAAACAGGTCGCCCTGTACTGACAAATCCCTAAGGCTCTGCCCCTTACAACGTAACAGGTGGAACAGCTCTACCTAAGACACAGGGGCAAACACAAGAGCCTGTCAAGTTGCGAAGACAGAGAAGTATGGTCCAAAAGAGGGAATAGATCAAGGTTCCAGTGAGAGAATTAAGCGACAAAGAGATAGCCAACCTAACAGATGCAGAATTCAAAACACTGGTGATAAAGATGCTCAGAGACTTGACAGGCATGCTTGAGTACAGCAAACGCATAAGGCAGAAAATGAAGGCTAAGCTAAGTGAAAGGAAGGAAAATCCACATGAATTCAATGGCAAAGGGGAGGAAGCTGGGGTTCAAAGCAACAATTTGGAACATAAAGAAGAAATAAACAGTCAACTAGTACAGAATGAAGAAACAAGAATTGAAAAAAAATAAGGAGAGGCTTAAGAACCTCTGGCACAACTTTAAACATGCCAACATCCGAATCATAGGGGTGCCAGAAGGAGAACAGGAAGAGCAAAAAATTGAAAACTTAAGTCAAAAAAAAAAATGACAGAAAACGTCCCTAATTTGGCAAAGGAAATAGACATACAAGTCCAGGAAGCACAGAGTCCCGAACAAGCTAGACCCAAAGATGACCACACCCAGGCACATCATAATTAAAATGCTAAAGGTTCAAGATAAAGAGAGAATCCTAAAAGCCGAAAGAGCAAAGCAGAGAGTTACATAAAAAGGGGAGCCTGTAAGACTATCAGCTGATTTCTCAAAAGAACCTTTGCAGGCAAGAAGGGACTGGCAAGAAGTGTTCAATGTGATGAAAAACAAGGACCTACAACCAAGATTACTCTATCCAGCAAAGATATCATTTAGAATGGAAGGGCAGATAAAGTGCTTCCCAGAAAGGGTAAAACTAAAAGAGTTCATCATCACCAAGCCCTTATTTTATGAAATGTTAAAAGGACTTATTTAAGAAAAAGAGGATCAAAACTATGAACAGTAAAATGACAACAAACTCACAACTATCAACTACTGAATCTAAAAAATAAAAACAAAAACAAACTAAGCAAACAACCAGAACAGGAACAGAATCATAGGTATGGGGGTTATTTGGAGGGTTATCAGCTGGGAGGGGTAAGGCGGGGAAATGAGGAAGTGGTGCAGGGATTAAGAAGCATAACTGGTAGGTACAAAATAGACAGGGGCGTGTTAAGAATAGTATAGGAAAGGAAGAAGCCAAAGAACTTATATGCACGACCCATGGACATGAACTAAGTGGGGTGGGATTGCTGAAGGGAAAGGGGGTACTGGGCAGAAAGGAGCAAAGGGAAAAGAAACTGGGACAACTGTAACAGCATAATCAATAAAATATACTTTAAAAAAATAGACAGGGGGATGTTAAGAATACTATAGGAAAGGGAGAAGCCAAAGAACACACAGGCACAACCCACGGACATGAACTAAGGGGGATGGGACTGCTGGAGGGATGGGGGGTACTGAGTGGAGGGGAGCTAAGGGGGGAAAAATTAGGACAACTGTAATAGTATAATCAATAAAATATAATTTTAAAAAAGAACTCTCTTAATACAATAAAAATGTCTTACCAATGAAAAATATCCAAAATCTATCATGTATGAGGGAGGACCCTAAAAAAACTGAAATTTACTTATAAAAAATTGTGTATTTATTCTTACATGTTTAAACTTCAGTCACCTTTAAAATATTGTCCGTTTGACTCAATACGCCTATCAACACATTTTTTCCATTGCTCAAAACAGTTTTTGGACTCATTGGCTTTGATGCCTTTTAGTGCTTCTGCTGTTTTTTGTTTCACCTTTTCTACACTGGCCAAACGTTTCTCTGAGTGTTTTCATCCAGGGTAACATTTTTAAAAAGTCATTCAGGGCAAGATTGGGTGAATAGGGAGGGTGGGGTATGGCAGTCATGCCAGTTTTGGTAAAATACTGCTGAACACTCAGCACAGTGTGGGCAGGTGAGCTCTAAATCACCAATCATGAAATGGGCAAACGCACTGAAAGAGTCTTCCAAAACCATTCACTGAAGCTGAACACAGTCTCTCACAACAATGCCAGCCAGTACACTGAAACAGATGGGTTCCTAGAACACTCACCTAGTGGGGGAAGCCTGTTCTACAACAGGACCACCCTCCAGAAGATAATTCCAGTTTTTTTGGGAGGTCCTCCCTCATACATGCCCTGACTGGTGTGGCTCAGTGTGTTGGGTGTTGTCCCACAAACCAAAGGGTTGCCAGTTCAATTTCCAATCAGGGTACATGTCCCCGGTTTGGTGTGTGTATAAGAGGCAACTGAAAGATGTTTTTCTCCTTCTCTCTTTCCTTCCCTTCCCCTTTCTCTAAAAATAAATGACATCTTTTCATAAAAAATCTATCATATATATAATTATCTTATGGTCCGATTTCGAATAACATTTCAACAAACAACATGTACTACAACAAAATTATTATAGTGTATAAGTATAGTGTATAATTTATTATCCAAATAGAACACTCCGAGAGTAAAGGAAGAGCTATTAGTAATTATGCCAGGGTAACAGGCATGATCCAGGATTGTCCTGGGTAATTGGGACATATGGTCATCCTATTTATAAGCTAGCTTTGATATTTGAAAACAAGAATCCATATTTATGGTTTATTAAATTTTTGTTTTTTTATGAATGAACATTTGTTCTGATTCAAAGTAACATGGTAGTCTTCACATTTAGGAAGGAGATCAAGGGCTAAAAGCTATCAAGAGAGACCCAATTCTGAATTTGATCAGATACACCTGGATATTGGTGCTACTAAAAATTTACCTTCAGAATATTGTAGCTAATCACTGAACTGATAAGCTAAATGTTTTAAACCAATAGTGTTCCATTAACTAAGCAGTGTTGCGACTTATAGGAATTGACCAAGGGAAAGAAAAATCATTTCATAGAACAAAGACCAGATATTGTACAGTAATGTGACTCATACTAGAAAAATATCTGAATGGATGTGGCCATAAAAATAATGTTAAAGGGGAAAAAATAAAGTGATATACTATTGCCAGTAAAAAATTAAAAACTCAAAAGAGAATATCTGTTCAGCATTTCCGATGAATAAAAGTTACCTAACAGTCAATTATAATAATCAATGGCTTCAGATAAATATTTCTAGTGTACGCCACTGCCAACCCAAACACAGTCTGATCAATGAGTCTTCCATTCACAGGCAGAGAAATAATTTTCCATGAGGTATCAGATATATAGTTAGAAGCCTCTATGGAGTATTTAGAAGATATCATTAATGGTTTAAACTCTTCACTATCTAGGAGGATATTACAGTATTTTTTTAATAAAAACTTAAAATCAAGTAATTATGAAGAGGTAAAGAGACATGATTGTTAAGCAATGTTACAGGAAAGGGTAACATTCAGTCTAGACAATCCTCTAGGTTCTGTTCTATCTTTGACAGTTCTGCTTAATGTAGCAATACTGTGGCTGGAAAGATTTGGAGTTAGAAAACCTTGTATGCTTTTCAAACAAAGATGACCTATTTATAAATATGAGCATTAATAGCTGACAACACTGCACAATTCTGTAAAAGAAGTATTCCTGTTTTAGTTCTTCAAAATACAGTATTTTATATATAGAACAATTTCATTTTATAGTAAAAGTTTGTTTGCCTCACTAAGAAGTCCCGTTCATAAAAGTTTATGCAATAATCTGAAATTTACAATTCTTATAAAAGACACAAGTCCTGAAATGAGCTTGAAAATTCTGCTTAAAAGCTCTAAAGAAACCAGTTCAACAAAGTAAGGCAGTTTCAATTTTAGCCAGATTTTAGTCTCTATACGAATGTTCTCCATCTCAATGGTTTGGCAGATCTTCCTGGACGCACCTCAAAGTCTTCAGTGTTAGGAGAAAAATACCCCAGGACCCCACCCACAGCCCACATAAATTTTCCAATGTAGGCCAACCTACAGAAGTAGTTCCAGAATCGTCATGTAGGACACAGTCATGTTGAGTCCCAGAATAGTCTTTGACCAAACTTGACCTGTCTGGGCAGGCCAAAGAACAGGAATCCTCAGCTCTACGGCAAACATTCTCCCTGTCTCCCTAACTCATTTTTCCAGTCTTCTCTGGCACAAACTTGAGCTGTAAGCAATGCCCAAAACCAGACTAGACACTGATGTTAGAGTAAAAAGGCAATATTCATAGGGGTATTTTGAAATAGTGTTGCTCAGTGAAAAATGCATAAAGTATGTGTCAGAAGAGCTAAGTTCTACCTTAAGCTCTACCACTGCCTAACTAGAAAATATCAAGGTACAGTACAAGGAATAAAATGCTCGCTAAGATTCTCTTCTAGTCCTCTCATTCTATGTTTTCCTATCCTACTGGGCCAATTAAAAATGACAACGGCATCTATTTATCAAATATATTCTATCATTTCCCAAATTAAGACCAGTTGGAGTCTTATACACATAACACAAGATAAAAGTTGTTAATCAAGGATAAATGGTTTTAGAGACTGTAAATTGAGACTCTTCAACAGTAATGATGGAGTAGAAAACAAATAATGAAAGTTCAAAGAGACAGTATCTCCAGCCAAATTCAAAGATCTTAAGTTTAAAAAACAAAAGCAGAAAGAAAAAAAAAACCCTCCTTTAATTTAAATCATTTTTTAGGAATTCCTAATACTTGAATGCTACAATGGAAAGGGTATTGAACCAGGTGTCTAGAGATCTGGGTTTAGTTAAAGATATACAACTATTTTATACAGACTTCAATAAATCACAGTATCTCTTGGCTTCAGTTTCTTCAACTATAAAATAGGTAAGTTTCTTCCCTGTTTAAGATTTAAGATTTAAACTTTTCAGATGGCATCATTCTCTAGGGGCTCAAACTGCTTTTAACAAGAAGAGAGTTCTGGCTACAATTATAAAATGTCTTAAAATTTAAAGACACTTTCATACCTTCTCAACAATACTGTAGGACATATTAATATTAACATCACCATCACTGAGTATATCGTTAAACAGAGAAGGAAAAAAAGAAAAAGAGAAAGAAAAAAAATCTGTAGTTCATGGAAGGACTCTCAACTAGAACCCAGGTATGTTAGGCACTGGTGCTCATTGGTTTCCAATCCTATATTCTGTCACATATTTAGCAATAATTGTTTTTAAGTGTGACGTAGAAAACAACATTAAACATGAAGTCAAATTTTGATAACTTGTGACCTCATTCACTCTCCTTACCAGTAAAAGTGAGTCGATAACATCTATCTTTCTGGATTACTGTTAAGAGCATAAAATGGGAACATGCCTAACATGACTGTGAAAACTAAGGTATGACATAATTGCATTAAATTCAGTCCTCATTGGAAAGTGGAGGTGATTATCAACTCATTCAAAACTCTCACTACATACATAGCTGCTTCAACTTCCATAGTAGCTCCCTGACTACTCCTGAACCTGAATCATCATGTTCCTTGAAAGACTAGAGGAAAGAAAAGTTATTACAGTTGTCTCTCACAATACTTCATAATTTTTGTGCATCAAAGCAGCTTTTTCAGGAAATTTAAATAGTATATTATTTCTATAAAGGCATCATGCAGAGCCCTAGATTATGGATATCTGGATTTAATTCCTAATTCTGCCACTACCTGATTTTGCACAAAGCCCTAAACTTGTCTTGGTCTCAGTTTCCTCAGGTGTAAAATGTGGCAGCTGGTTTGGATGACATTTAAATATCTTTATTCAAGTCATGGCACTATAGATCAAGACTATATAAAATGCAGCCTTGACCGGCGTGGCTCAGTTGGTTGAGCATCGTCTTGCAAAGCGAAAAGTTGCTGGTTCGATTCCCAGTTAGGGTACATGCCTGGATTGTATGCCAGGTCCCCAGTTGGAGCACATGTGAGAGACGACTGATGTTTTTCTCACACGTCAATGTTTCTCTTTCGCTCTTTTTCCCTCCCTTCCCCTCTCTCTAAAATAAATAAAATATTTTTTAAACTGTAAAATGCAGACTAACATCTGAAAAAAAGCATATATGTAACTTTATTAGCAATTGCCTATCCTTCCATTAATAAGTCAAATAAGGCTGGTGTCAACCTTTAAATCAGCCTTGAACACAACCATTCAAACCCATTAAAAGATGCTTCCTGTTGCCTCTTGCCAAGCAGCAGAAGCTTTAAATTGGGGTGTTTCTCCAATGAAGAGTAGCCAAGAAGACAATGTTCAATTAAAATTTTGTCCACATAAGAACTGATTCTTAATAGAGAAAGTAACTGAGCCACAACCTAATTAGCAGCAGGTTCCAATAATGGAAGCGGAGGTGGGAGTGGAAACGGGAGTTAACTTAGTTTGACAGCACACTCCTAATTCATCCTAAAATACTGTTAGCATTGAATGCTAGACTTATATGTCACAATATAATTTACTGTAAAACCTTTCCATGTGAGTCTCCATGTTTCTCCTTCCACATAATTAAGTTGTCTTTGTTAGTTCTGAACTATACAATTTAAGAAAGAGAAACTGTATCCAAATTCAGCACAATTGAACCTTACCTTATCTTACCTGAGGGTTAAGTTCTCAAGTCATCTCTTAAATATTGTGTAGTCAAAATAACCACTAAGAAAATGTTAAATCACCAGGACTTAAGACTGCTGGATGCTCAGAACAAAAAAATAACTTATTCTCTGGGACCAGGAAGGCCAAGGTCTAGCTTAAAAGAGGGAGGTTAGAACACTGAGTAAATAAGGCAATTTATCTCTTTTTATAAATAGTTGCATTAGCATAAGTTAAACATTCAATCAATGATACACGCAGAAATTGGACAGGCTCATTATCCTGTCGCCATTAACAAAGAAGAACCTTCGAAACTCTGGATAAGCACTTGGTAGGGTGGGGGGGAATCTCCTATTTATTCCTTTCATTATACACCTACTATTTGACAAAACTCATTTCACTTTTGACTCACACATAAGTAGGTAAACAGATGGTGAGTACCAATTCCAGTCATAAGCAAACATTTTAGGGACACACAATTTCATAACTTGGGGGCACTCTAACTGCATCAGAGAAGAGCCAACTTTGCAGGTCTAGTCCTGGCCACCAATGAAGTTCTGTCAGAAGGTATGGCATGCGGCATGGGCAGACACGGAGCATGTCACATTTCCTCAAGGGGAAAAGGTAGCTGCTTTTTTTTTTTTTTTCCCATGAGAAATTCAGTACAAACACAAGCAAGCTTCAAACCTTGGAATCTGGGGGAGGGTCACCTCAGTGGTCCAACTACTTACAGACTCCACCATGTGCCACAGACCCAAAAACTTCTGAAGAAAGCAGAAATGACCAAATGAAAAGTGCAGAGAGAACCTACAGCATGAGGGGGACCAGTGACACTGGGAGGCTCCGGATCACCCAAGAGAAGGGGCGACAGTGCTCTGGCAATCGGGAGGCTAACGCCCAGTAAGCGAGCAGTTTAGGCTGTCGCCCTCTCTCAGTACCTGAGAGACGTCATGGCTTCACCTTCCTGCTCCACGAAACAGCGCTCGCGTCCGATGCTCAGCGTCTGCACGGGGAGCAGCTGCAGCAGGTACCACAGCAACTGCTTCTCTGCTCAGGCACTCAGCGACCAGGAGCGCGTCCTCACACACCCCATGCGCGGGCAGCCCCCGCCCAGCCGGCCCCACGCGCTGATTGGCCGCGCCCTCCGGGGGCGGACGGTCCGCCCCCTGGCTCTCGGCCGGAGACAAGCCGCAGGCGCCGCGGGCTACCAAGTGCCGCCCGCGCGTCTTGTCTCGGCGCGCTGGCACTTGGGCTAGCAAGCTGGCGAGCGGGCGCGGTGGCCATCTTGAGCCCTGGTAACAGCGCTTTCCCCACTCCCGGGTAGCGGGGCATGTGGTCGGGTGCCCGCCTCAAAAATGGCTGCTTCACTGGCAACCAGTTTATCAGTCACATGGCCGTGGTCTACCTAGGCGAGGTCAGGTTTGTAGTGGGACCTGAGACAGGGACGCTATCTGGGCAATCATCAGAGATGGGGTATAACAGTCTGCAAAGCCCATCTTCAGAAGAAAAGCAACAACCGACTGGGAAACCTCAACCTGGATAAAATCCAACCCCAGGCAACAGCGGCACCATATGTTAAATTCTAGCTCGCAGCCTTTAAGAATCAATTGCTATGTCCGATGGTCCCGAAACGTTCTTGGATTTAAGAAACATTTAGAACAGCTTATTTAATATGTACGTGTCCAGGACTAACTGTAAACTCTGTGAATCAGGATCTGTAAGAGTGAGGCGAAGACTCGGGTATTCGTAGCGAACATTCCCAGGGGATCCGGATACAGATAAAGTATTAAACCTCTTGGTCAAACAACCCTACTCAGACTATCCTGCTGGTCAACCTTAATTGTCAGGTTACCTCACTTTTATGAAAAATGTGCGGCCCTCTGAAGCAAGGATCTATTGCCGAAGGGAAAGAGTTGGAAGGATCCTAACTCCTGGCCTTAACCTTACAATTTAGTGGGGTTAAAGGGTTAAGAAGCTGATTCTAAACCACTGATAAAAGACAAGTTAAATTAATTCCAACTGCGGGAAGGATGGAGTACAAGAAGGGGATACCAGTAAACGCTTTATGACCTAAATAGCTTTTCTTTATCCACTCTTTATTCTCCAATAATATTTCTATTAACAGACTCCAACCTTCGGTAGCATTCATTCACTGACCACATAGGATGGTGATGAATGCCATAGGTCTAAAATCGGTTACATTAGAAACACAATCCAACAACATGTCATATTGAAATGTACTATATTTTAACCAAAAGAACTTAATTTTTATTCTATTTAATTTTAATTAGTTTACATTTTAAAACCAAAGCAATGTAAAATATTTTTCCATTAAACACAAGTTGGTTTTGATTGGACTACATTTGACCTTTTAACTTGAAGGTTTCTCAACCAAATTGAGACAGTGTAAATATAAAATATCAACTTTTTCAAGACAGTACAAAAACATATAAAATGTCTCAATAACTTTTATATTGATTAGATGTTGATATAATATTTTGCCATGTTGTTAGATAAAATATATTACTAATATTAAAGTTTCTCTTCACTTTTTCAATGTGACTACTAGAAAACTTTAAATTATATGCATCTTATATTTCTACTGGGCAATGTTGTTCTGTATAAGTTAGCCTTGCTTCTTTTTTTACCCATTATTGCCCCACAACCAAATAATAATGTTTACAAAGTGAAATTAGTAGAGACACCAGTTTGTACAGATCTGTGGTTCCTTGCTAACCATCTAAAACATCAAATACTCCAAAAGCTTCCTTCAAAAATGCTTTCTTTTAAGCACTGTTCTGGAAATGCTTATCCAGAATGAAACTACAGACTATAAACCTGATGTGTTGGGTCCATGAGGAATGGCTGTTAAAAACAGAGCTGTAGCTGATTGAGACTTTGACCTAATGTCCACACGAAGAATTAGTCAATAGTTCCTCTGGATTTAAACAGAATCTGAATCAAAGCAACAGGAGGATAGCAATTTGAAGTGGTGGAAACAGACTAATTCTATAGCTTCCCTCTTCCTCTTGTGGAAAATGTTGATAACCCACAGAACTAAAAGTAAAACCAGGAATAATACTTAGAAAGGATTTCCAAACTTGAATGTAACTTTTAATATGGGGATGTAGTATGGTCCCTCTCAAATTTTAATATGCATACACATCACTCGAGATCCTAAAATAAGGGTTTCACTCAGAAGGGCTCTGTGGCCAAGATTTTGCAATTCTTTATGTACCCAGATCTCATCATTTGCTTCTGGTCTGTGAGTCATGCTAAGTAGCAAAGTTATAAAGTCAAGTAGGAAGGTTGTAAAAGGAGCAAGACATGGTTTGGAACCCCTGCCTGACTTTCTCCTAGTTGTATTGGTTCTGAAACTACCTGTCCCTCAGTTTACCCATGCTTTTCAGGATTCTGTGAAGATTAAAACTTATTCTACTAAAGTGTGTAACAGAGTCCTTGGCACACAGCATGATTATTATTTTCTTATTATCACACTAGTTAAAATTACATCTCTGGGAAGCATGATATGAAAGCTAAGATGAACTTGGCACTGTGAAAATAAAATGCACTTGGCTCATGCCTCACATACTTTAGTAACTCCCACTTTTGATTTTTAGCAATAAAGTATTTTGGTACCAACACAGCTAGAATTAAAACTTTATTTTTTAACAAACACACTAAATTGTATATCAAGGGAAGACAAGGGCCTGCAATATTCAAATATTTACTCAAACTAAAGCCATGTCACATTTAAAATTTTTTTAAACTTTATTTTTGATAAGTGACACTTTGCACCTAACTTAAAACTGTAAATAATCAATCAACACAACTTGCAAAAAGTTTATTATTTTAAAATGTATATCAATATCAGTTCATTTCAGCAAGTACAGACACAAAAATGTTATTTCGGCAAACAGGGCTCATGTGTGATTGTTCAAAGTCAGTCACTCATATAGACAAAAATAAAGACATGTTTTTTCCAGGTAAAAGCGGAAGTTCTTTCTATTCACAGCACCTTTGTTTCCTCAGTTATGTTCTTTTTCTAATCTTTCCCTACCCTCTCTTCCACCCAGTCTTTCCCAAAATACACACATACACACATTTAGTTCCTGAGCAACAAATATTTAAACTCTTTTGAACTACTTTTTTAAGCAATTTATTTCAACCCTGTTCTTTGTACTTTAGAGGAAAGCAGTCAATTAAAATTTTTTAAACTTTATTAACCTTCTTACAATTTAAATAGTTGAACCAAGGTAAGTGTGACCCAAAGAGAACAGTTTGCTCTTGGGACGGTAAGTAAATAATCTATCTACTTTCTCTAATCCTGTGGTTAGTCTGCCAATATGAAAACAAATAGATCTGCTAACCTCAAAAGGTTAAGTGTTTCTGGATATCATAACAAGTATGTGGACCCACCATACTAACCTTTTCAACAAATGCTTCACGCCCCAAAATAATAGCAAAGTCCTCTTCAAACACAATCAATTTGTTTTAAGTATGCAATAAAACAGCACTTTCATACATCATTAGTGGGAGTTTAAATTAGTACATGTCTAGAAAATTTTTTGGCAATAGGTGTCACCAATTCCATTTTTAGGCAATTATAAATAAAGTAGAACAATATAAACAAAGATTTTTATAATCAGTTATTCATGTCAGCATTAGTAATAGCAAACATTATATCCTAAATAACCAAAAATAGAACAATGGATAAATAATATATATAAGAATGTTATGGAGCTATTATAAAATCTTTCCATAGATATTTTTAAGAACATATAGAAACGCTTATAATATAATGTGAAAATCAAAACAAACAAAAGGAATATAGAAAATGATCTTGACTTTGTTAAAATAAATAAATAAATATATATATATATATATGCCATAATTGCACAGAAAAAAAAGACTGGTAAGAAACACACCAAAATGTTATTATTGGTTTCTCTGGAAACTGAAATAATGTGTAATTTTTACTTTCTTATTTATATTGATCTAGCTTATAAATTTTCTATTGTATATTGGTTTTATTAGCATAAAATTTTTGTAATTACTATTAAACTTTAATTATCCTTCTGAAATGGTTTAGAACTACAAAAATTATTCCTGTTCTTTATTAAAACATATTTCTTTTTTAATCACAACCATCAAAACTATCATTTTTAGGAAAATTGGGCTTATTTTATAAATGTCTTATCTTTTCATGTTTAAAGATTCTAAGATAGGAATAAAATACTTAAATACATTTATTATTTTCTTGGTTAATTTTAAAACTTAACTTGACAAAAATTAAAAGCATAAATACCACTTTTAGAGCTTTGCACAGCCATTAAGAGGCCAGCTGTCACAACACAATGTGGAGTGTCTTCCTTGCATGTTATGCAAGAATACATCCCCTCTTTTCATATGAATTAAAATACAGATCAAAATAATATTTTAAAACAATCTATATCATACTCCAAAAGAGAAATTTCTTAAGACTTGTCTCCCTAAAATAAGTAGTATGTCACAGCATAAATTTCAGAAGCATGGGAATAAGGAGATGAAGATTCTAATCCTGAAACTACAAAAAAATATTATGCCCTTTGACCATCAGCTTCCTTATCTGAAACATAGGGAGTTTATTACAGGTGACCTCTCAGGCCCCCTTCAGTTCTTATTGGACAATGAAAGTAAAAAAAATTCACTCATTCACTCATATCTTAATACAAACTGGGTTGTTTTTAGAGTTGATCAGTTCTAATGTAATAAAATACATGCAATTTTAGTTAGCTTTCATTATGGATACATTCACAGAAACATTACTAAATGTATTAATTCTTTTCCCCAAAAGGTATTATTAGAGGTCTACTATTTTTACTTCCTTTAATTATTATCTGTGGATTCTTATGTCACATTTCACTTTAACATAACATATTTAAACAGAATATAATCTTAAAATGGAACCTGACAATTTATTTCCCAGGAGAATTTGAAGAATATAATAACATTTGATTGACTGAACTTTATTTAGTAAGAATTCTTAGCAAAACTCCCTCCCAGCAGCACCTACACACAGTGCTTCTTTATTTGCAGTGAACTACAAATCTCTGAAACTCAAAGAAAACCTCCAATCTAAAAGTACAGGATAACAGTGTTTCCCAATGATTCATGCTGCCAAGAATATATTTTTAAATTATACAACTGAATATGACTATCATTTCATAAAAGGGCCTTTTAACATAAAAAACGTACGAAGGACAGCACAGAATAAAGAAGAGTGCTCCCCAAAATATTGCTGGTAATCTTATGAACTATATTTTCTATATAAAAGATTTTCTTATTTTTACTTCACTGTAGATCTGATCTATGGTACTTCACAAACAAGCTTTTAGAAATCATTCACTCATTAACTCAACAGTTAATGAGCATCTACTCTACTACTCAAAACACTAGAGATTCAGCAACAATCAAGAACATGTACTGCACCCTTATAGAACTTAAATTCTAGTAAGGGGATAATGAATAACCAAATAAACATATAAGAACATCAAGTGATCACTAGTGCTATGCAGATAATAAAAACCAGCAGATCAAAGTAGAGAAAGTCTCCTTTAGACTGGGTAGTCAGGGAAGGGCTCCAGCAGGAAAGAACTAACTAAATGACAAGCCAGGCAGGGGAAGGGCATTCCTGACAGACAGCACTAAAATGATAACTGGAAGGCCAGTGTGAAAAAAAAGGCAAGGGATGAAAGGTTTGTGGTCAGAGCAAGAAGCAGATCATTTAAGCTTTTATGAGCCTAATAAATTCTGATTTTATTATAAGCATGACAAGAAGCCACTACAATTAAGTTTTAAACACAGGAACAACATGATCTAATTTTGTTTTAAAAGATCACCCTGGTTATAGTGTAGAAAATGGAATACAGGAGCATAAAAGCAGAAGGACTAAATTAGAAGCTGTTATAGAAATACAAATGACAAACAATACTGCTTTGAACCATAAAGAGAAGGATGGACAGAGAGAGAAACAGGTGGACATTTTAAATGTTGAATGACAGGATCTGCTTATGGAATATATATGAGCAACTAAGAAAGAAAGAAAGAAGGAGTAACTCTTAGATTTCAGACTAAATTGGGTAAATGGTGCTGCTATTTATTGAGATAAATGGAGAAAGCAAAAGAGAAGTTCAGAAGACTGGAGTTCTGAGAGAGGTCAGGGAGGGAGATAAGACACAGAATTTGCCTTCTAGTTTTTCTACTCTATAGTGCCTGCTGTTTTCTGATAGACTAAAAAGAAATGTCCAGAATGTATATGCAGTTTCATTTGAACACTCTAAAAGGGGAACTATTCTACCCTGGCAGTCAGCTGCTAGCAGGTAGATATGTAAGTAGAATAAACAGGGAAAATGGAGTGCCTAATATGTGCCAGACACAATGATATATCTTTCAAGTACTACCCTATTTGAATTTACAATAGCCCTATCAGGAGGTATTTTATTATCACCGTTTTAAGATGAAGAAACTGAAGCTCAGAAAGGTTAAATAACTTGCCCAGAGCAGAAATTCAAAGTCTGATAGTCTGACTCCAGAACTGAGGTTAATTACCACTATACACAGTGTCACTAGAGTAAGTCCAAGATAGTCTAATGTAAGTCTGAGACTTTTACAAATATCCAAAGTTCAGAGCACCACACTATGATTTCATCCATAAAATGCAGTGATTCAGTGACAGCTTTCTGATTAGCTGGCACACCATATAAAATACTTTCAGAAATTACTTTTTATTTCCATACATGCTCATTCACAGATTAAATCTGAGCAGCCAATGAATCTGTCATTTTTGTCTTTAATTTAGCTATGACTCCTGTCACCAAGAATCATTTCTTGGACCTCTTTATTTTTTAAAATTTTAACCACCTCATTTCTGTCAAAATCAAAAGTGTTTGTTTTCAAAAAATAAAATTTTTTTTCTTTTTTACCTCTGTGCAAGAATTGAGGGCCATACAATGAGTGGCTAAATGTACTATCAAGATAAGTAAATCCCCCCCATTCCATTCATTCAGCTTGTGTGAATCAAATTTAGGCTTCAGTAAAATTAAAAATTATGTCTTAGCAAAATCTTTGAAGACTCAGATGTTGAAACCACAGATGTTCACAAAAGTTTCCACTGTAAAAAATATTACTTATGTAGTCTTGGGGTATATCCTTTTTCTAACTTCTGGTGCCTATCATTTTTTATATAAAAGTAAAAATAAATATGGTCTCAAATTGAACATGCAGTTTTATCTGAAAAAATATCCTAAGAAATATTCATTTCTACTTGGTTGTTTTATAAATGATGAAACTGGTTTCTAAAAAGTTTCTTTTATTCAATTTTTTTGTTTTTCCTCTAAGAGGGTAACAATAGACACCAATAATTCCATAGACTCTACTGATGAGGACTAACCTAGATTTGAAGATTCTATCTTCACTCCACTATATAGGCTAAGGCCCATCTTCTCTCAAAATCTGTGGAACAGGACCAAGAATGGCTCTGACCAAGAAAGGTTAATCTGAAAATGGATGCAGGATGAAATACAGTGACATGTTTTAGAGTAAAGCCCCTCCCTATAGAAATCGGGTAGAATGTTTTTCTTCAATGACTAGGTATTTAAAATTGAAAGACTTGGAGGTTTATAAGGTGGTGATGGTAGTGGAGGTGGTAGTGACAGTCTCAGCGTTACTGAGAAACATAGGAGGGAAAGAAATGTATTTGAGAGAATGTAATCTTTCAAGTCTTTCCTTATGTAGCACAACAGACATTCTAAGTCAAGAGAAATTAAAACTATGGGATGTTGTGAAGGGAGCTTACTTCACCCTGTGATTAATTGATGGGATCATGTAGTATAGTGAAAACGGAAGGATTATTAGCTTTTGGAGTGGGTCGAAATGATTTCATTACATATGTGAGAAAATCAGATATGAAGACATTAAGAACAAAAACTTTTTATTGCTTCAATGGCTATAAAAGGTAATCACTGAGAAGTGTAATGTGATAGGACTACCAATATCAAGGTGTGGTGTATGTTCATGCTACATACACATTGAAATGTATGGAAGTATGCATGTAATATTATTCCAAAAATTGTTATTTTGGTATAATCAAGCATCTTTAACTTAACATCATTTTGCCAGGAGTTGAGAAACTTATCCTCACAACGCCTATGTATAAGTTTAAAATACACTTAAGTTCTTCCATTCCCATTTTACTTCTAGGTAAGTTTTAATACTTATTTTAAAATGCCAGCATTTAAACTCACAAAATTTCATTTTAACCTCTTATCCTTTGTTCACACTTTCCTCCTTAAATATTTTTAAAGAAACCTTGACTATCTTTATGTCTTTCTTGGGCAGGGGCGTTGGGGGGTTAGAGTGAAACAGCTTGGAATAGATAAACATTTATGATGAATGTGGTTTGCCTGAAAAACAGAACATTTGTCTGCAGATACAGGCAAAGCAGAACTACTTAACAGCAACAACTGGTCAAACATCCAGCCCAACCCATTCCCCAAAAGCCAGAATTTAAACCAAAACACCGCTTCAAGATTTGGGGTTCTAAATAGCCACAGTGTATGACAAGATAAATCCTTTTTGCTTATATCTTAAGAGATCGCTGTGAATATTCAAAATATGAGCAGATATTCTGAAATGAGCATTTACTTAAAACCCTGTAGTTCTATCATAGGGAATAACACTCTTTGGAAAAGCACAAAGTCAGCTAAAGGTACACTGCATCACAAAACGTGCATTTTATGAGTGGATGAATTCTTTTTTATTTAATATAGGTAAATTACATATATAACATTATATTATCTTCAGATGTTCAATGTAATGATTCGATATTTTTATATATTCCAAAATGATCACAATAAGCCTAGTTAACATCTGTCACCATGCAATTATAAATTTTATTTTCTTGTAATGAGAGCTTTTAATAAAAACTTTTAATGTTTTTGTTTTCTTTACTGAAGAGTGGAGAGGGGCAGATTTCTTACTCTCTCAGATTTCAACACAAACATAACAGTCACAGGTTGCCTGTATGTGAAGAGAGCAATTAAATCCAAATGTAATCTTCAGGCATCATAAGAAGGCAGCTCCTTTTGTATGCCAAACACTTTGTAGGTAGTATTGGGCAATAAACTTAAGACTCCATAGAAATTTTTAAACCTTAAATTATTTTCTTCAAAAACCCAAAACCCTCCATATTTCATGGAAAATAATATACATATTTAAATTAAACTCTGAACTTTGAAACCAAAAACAGACACGTTTTCCAATGAGGGGGGATTATTAAAAGTAATCATCTTTCAAAGGGCAGATTACAGAATTAAATGCTTGATATACAATTCAGTCATCTTTTTCAAAATTATTTTACCATAACTGTGGCATTTTTTAAATGGTGACAATTTCTTGGAGACAATAGTCTCTGTCCCCTCCCCTTGAATCTAGGCTAGCTGATGACTCCTTGAATGAACAAGGTACAGTGGAAGTGATGCTGTGCCACATTCCAGGGTAGCCTTTAAGAGTTTGGCCAGCTCCTGCCTTGGTCTCTTGGAGCCCTAAAGCAGCCATATAAAAAATCCAACTACCAGAAACCAAATAGATAGGCCCTCAAACTATATGGGCAGGGAGAGAAGCCCAGTTGAGCTAAGCGTTGCAACCATCCTTTTCAAAGCACCAGGCTGGTGAATAAAGACAATTTAGACCCTCCAGACCAAACCTGTTCTCAGCTAAATACCAAGTGATCCTAGTCAACACCACATGGAGCAAAAGCTGAAACCCTTCATAAGCTAAAGTAGAGTAAGAGGAAGAAGCAATTACCTTAGGACACATCTTGCTAATAGATGTACAAAATAAACCAAGATAAAGCACCAGTGCTCACAGACATAATTCAAAGCTACGGCGCTTGATGTTGAGATGCTGAGTGTAGTTTCTAGGAAGGAGATTAGCAGTGCCACTCTCACTGTTCAGTGTGTGCTGCCTCTGTAACAGCTCACTGCAAAACAAACTCTGAACACTATATTTGCTTTTCACTTTTTTTTTTCTTGTAAAAGTAAAAATCCTCTTTGGATTTCTTTCAGTTAGCAAAACAAAAACAAAAACAAATGCAAAACAAAGGCACTAATGTAGATCTTTCATAAAGGCAAAGTGGTATTACACCAATTTTAAAAAAGAGGGGATACCTGTATCAGCGGAATTTAATAAAATGTTGCAGTCCTATTCTTAAAAGTAGATTAACTGAATGTTTCATCATTTCTTTTTAAAGGTTGCTTTTAAAAAATATTTGTATGAGGTTCAAGGCATATTCTGACTATAGATCTTATTTTTTTAATCCTCACACAAGAATATGTTTATTGATTTTAGAGAGAGAGGAATGGCGGGAGGAGAGAGAGAAACATTGATCAGTTGCCTCCCGTACACACCCCCACTGGGGATGGAAACTTCAACCTAGGAATATGACCTGGCTGGAGATCAAATTCACTAACTTTTGGTGTACAGGACAGCGCTCTAACCAACTGAGCCACCCCCAGCCAGGGCTGTAGGTCATTTTTAATTTTTTTTTAAAAAGTTCTCATTTCTGCCATCTCAGATCTTCGAGAACACTTTTGTAGGATTTTCAATTATAAATAGTATTAAAAGATTAATAGCTTTTTAGAAGACTATTAGTAATTGTTTCATGTATAATATAGGAATGCTTTTTGAAGGCCCTATTTAATTTTTTTTAATCATACAAATCACTGTTGATTCTAGTGCTGTTCTTTATACAATACCTGAACACTGCAGCTAATTACTAAAAATATTACAATAAGACAGATTCAGGTTTGAATCCTATCTCTATTATTTACTGTGTTATCTTGGACGCTTTAAATTCTCTGAAGAGTAATGGTTATCTCATCTTATTATTAAAATAATGCTAAAGTCATTAAGATTAAAACTATTAATATCAGGGAAAAGTGCAAAATCTCCAAAGTAAATTAAAACTTTCTAGAAATTGTCCTCTGGAATATTTTAACTCTTAACCATAAGCAAAATTGGTCTCCCAAGTATTTTACTTAGTGTAAGAACGGAGTCGCTCAGAAGACCATTAAGAGGCAACGAGCAGAAGAAAAGTTTATTGAGGGAATCAGCAAGCAGGGAGGAAGCCATGCTGCTAAAAGCCTGACTCCAGCCTCCTTGAGAAGGAGGGGACTGTTTTATAGGGGAAAGAAAAAAAGAAACTATTGAATTCAGTCGTTTATCTTGCAGCTGTGAGTCTGAGGGCTGATCAAGGCCAAACTGAGCTTGGGTTGACACACTCCACTATCATGGGAAACTCCCAGGCAACTGCAAGCAGGCAGAGGAATGGGGGACAGCACGGGAACCAAGGCTATCACTTAGAAAATACAATCTGCTCAAAGTTCAAGTTCAATGAAATAATCTATTTGCAAAGCATACATTAAGTATATCCCACACGGAAATATTTATTCTTGGTAGAGAAAACTGCATGTATGTAAGAGAACATGAAAGACAAAACTCTAAACAAGGTTACTTCACACATTCCCACAGATTTTCTTTACATAGTGTGTTTCTCCAGCACGTACAGAATTCACTTTGACAAGTTCTCAATTTGTATCTTCACAGTAATATAAACAGCAAGAAATGTGAGTCAGAGGTCCATAGTGTGAAATGGAAGCTCACTACTAGGAACTCAACCTCTCTGGGTCTATTTCCTCGGGTAAAGGTGGCCTGTAAGGACCAATAAGAAAAAGTGACATAGTATCCTTTTTTTTTTTTTAAGAAAGAAACCCTCCAAAGAAAACTGATACTTTATTTCTTGTTCCAGAGCATAATACAGTGGGAAGTTGTAATCAAATCTCACCTCAGATACTTAATAGCTTTAAGTAACTAGCTGTTTCACCTGGCTGCTATCAGCTAAAACTCTCTGGGCTTCAATTCTCCCAATTGTACAATGTAAATTTTAGACTCTGATTTTAAGTATCTCATCAGGCATTAATCCAATCTAAAGAGCCTAAAACACATTCAAAGAGTTTTCAAAAATCACATGAAATTGTAAAATTGCTACTTACCATTTGAAAGCCACATCTGGCTAACACTGGGATTCACTGTTATTTTCATACCCTTACTACATAATTAGCAGGAAACCTCAGCTCTGGGAGGTCCCACCCTACCTGGGAATTTGCACTCTTACCCACTCCCACCAGCAGTCAATCTTTGGAAATACCAAAGTAGGTTCTCAAAAGGAAAAACTTTAACCTGTTTCATGAATATAAAGAAGCAATATCTTGGCTAACAAGAAATCGTTTAAAGAGCTCTGAATCTGACTAACAAGTTAGTATCCTGGGATACTAATCATGATACTAACAAGACTTTTCAGGAATGTAGTTTATTCAGGCTTCACAGAAAAATGAGGTCAAAGTTCTCAGATGTGTGTGTGGTTTTATTTTCTTTTCCATTAGAGGAAAAATGTACTCCTCTTCCCTTATTTGTGCTGATTCTAGGGGAAGAACGCGACACAAATAGGGGAAGAGGAGGGCTAAAGAAGGGATTCCTGTCTAATGTAGGACGTAAGGCAAAGATAACTTAAGATCCCTCCCAATTCTAAGGATCTGTTAGTATCAGTCTAGAAATGTATATATTTCTCTACAGAGCACGCTTATGATAGTCAAACAAAAAACCTATCATATAGAAAAGAAGCTATACTCCCCATCAAAGAAGACAATTTTTTCTAAAATATTATTTTTAATATAATCATTTAGTATTACTTACTGAATTTAATAATGTAATTGTTTTATTATAATATTTCAAATCTAAACAATCCAGTTCTACACATTTGGATAAGCAAGCACTAAGTAAAACAAACAAGACGACGTAGAATTTTGTCAGCATACTTTAAAGTGTATCAAAATGCTATCACATGCTAAAATATATTATAATCAATTGTATCAAGTACGCGAGAACCTAGATATAACCATGGATGTAAGTCTGCATCACTCTGCAGCTTAACAGCTTTAACCTTCAACAAAACTAAGAACTAAAAAAGATAACAAAGGTCTCAGCTCTTGTTTAGGGAAAACAATTTCTGAGAAACTATTTTTAGAAGGAAACTAAGTCTTTCTCAGTTATGGAAATAAAACAAGAAAATGTTCAAATCTCTTAATGTGGTTAACTTCAAAGACAAAATATTTGAACTGTTTAGTTTTAAACATTTATTGTATTGTATTTCAACTTGTTTAGTTAAAAACTTGGATGTTTTTTCAGACTTCTGTGTTAGAACTCAGAGAGTAAAACACAGTGTATTTTGCTATATAAAGCTTAAAGAAATTCGAGAAAACCTAACCCATCTGAATTTGATTCTTTTGCTATGTTTTATTTTCAAGTGACCCCTCCTGGATGAGTTGATAGAAAAAAATAACTTTAAAAGACCATTTGTGGTATTATCCATTAATTATATAGTGCATTGTTTAACAAAGTATGCTAAAAAATTAAGACCAGTATCACTAGCCTTCAATGCTTTTGGAGTTCTAATTACATATCAAATAGCCTCACTAATTAAGAACTAGATAACTCAGAGAAAAAAAAAATTCATCATTCTGATATGTCACAAGAGATCTTTGTAAATTTGCTCTTTTAAAGAAAATTCCCCCACCAAATAAGCAATTCTGCTACATTTTTTTTAAGAAAAGAAAAATACTGACCACAGGGTCTTAATAAAATATTACTGTTCACATAATAGTATATTTATCCTGAGGGAACTTACCCCATGGACAAATGAAACCGAGGGTCCTTATAACTTTGATTAAATTTAGTTTTAAAAGCATAGCTATAGAAATCATCTTTATATAGATACCCCTCAGAGACCTAGCATTTACCCTGAATAATCAGCAACCCATGAGGCAGCAGAAAACAGAACCCTGAACCAAACCAAAGGTCACAGTCTGAACCTCTCTGGCAGACTGATGATAACATCTTGACCTAAGTTGTTTCAGCTCCTGAGCTCTAAGGTAGAATGAATTCCTGGCTACTTTCCTATGAAACCAGACATAGGGACCCTGGGGCAGACCTCAGAACTACCTGTATATACAACTCACCTCCAGCCAATCAGATCCTAGCATGACCCCAAAACCCTAACCCACAGCATCTTGTGATTTTGCCCTATACAACTTGTAACCTACACACTATACGGGGAGTTTGGGCTTTTGAGCATTAGCCTCCAGTTCTCCTTGGTGACGCCATTTATTACAAAATAGCTAATCTTCCTCCACCGTATTTCTCAGTGTTTAGTGTTTGACTCTGCTGACGCCAGGTTGTTGAACTCTTTGGTAACACAAATGCAAGAAATCATCATTACAGTTAAAGCTCGTTAGAGTCACAAGAACAGAAATACAATATAAAAGTGCATCTCTTGCCTCCACCGTCCCCCAGTACTGGGTTTATTTCGCACACAAGCTCACTCCACATAACAAGAAAAATTAAAGGTCCAAGAATCATTAAATATTTTCAGGTAAGGTTCTATCAACTCTTATGAATAGGTAAGAATTTATAGCTAATACATGAAATCATTTTGTAACATCTTTAAAAGTTAATAATTCATTCATTTAACAACAATTTAGAGCCTGTTATGTTGCAATAAAGTATTTTATGAGCTACTAACAGTTATACAACTGGTTTCCTGGCTTCAAGCAACAGTAATTGAGAAAAAACATGGACATACTGTATGTAGTAATAATGCAACAAACAACCAGAAAAGAAGCCATTTCCAGACTGCATGATTAGGAAAGTTTTATAGAAAAGATAGGCTTTGGCTGGACCTCGAGGAATGAGGATTTGAGCAGGGAAATTGTTTTCATAAGTATTTTCTATACATGCTATAAGGAACTTTTGCTGAGGAAATGACACCATCTCCCTCACTCTATAAGGCTGTGGAGGAGTTGGTGATTAGAGTGTCCCACTCGACATCCATCCACTCCCCCACATACATAAGGTCCACTGGCTCACACACCCACCAACACCGACACACTGGAATGCACACATGGGATGAGAAATGAGAGTATATCCAAGTCTGACCAAAATCCCCACCTCTGACACAATAATTGGCTCACTGGTGGGTATGCAGGACCAGAGTATTCTCAAAACTGATACCTGGACTTTTCTATTGGGCTCATGAGACTTTTGCTTGGGGTTGAGAAATACCATATTCCTTGTTACTTTGAGATGGCCTATGTGTGAAATAAATTCAATGCCAGAGGACACTAGAGGCAAGATATGTACTCTTAAAATGAGTCATATTTGGCTGTACTTCCCAGTTATGTTAGTAATTGAGTCTCTCAGACTTAGAAATGGTTCTACTAGAAGCCAATAGCCAAATAACCACTTCAGTATTATTTCTGATCATTCCTAATTTTGTGAGTGATCAATGATCACATGGGCTACTTTCATATTTATTATCCTTTATATGCAAGTAACATAGCAAAATAACAAGGCTTACTAAGAACTAAATGTGGCTTGCTGACAAAATGGTAAGAACCTGTTAATATAGTAACCAAACTGATATACCTTGAGAAGGTAAAAATGCCTTACACGATAATTGCTGTACATGTATTTTCATATTCTATTCAAGAGAATTTGCTGAAATCATCATACATGCAATCAATGAAAGCAAAAATGTAAAACTCAGATGTTCTCATGTTGAAAGCTAATTAATTACCTGCTTTCTAGATTAACAGATTTTTTAAAGCAATTGTGTGAAGCCACAAATACAAAAATGTACAAATAAAAACATCAGAAATAAAACATGTGAGAGCAATAGCTTTAAGTCTGCCTTGGAAAATACTCAAAATACACCTTCTTCATGTACTATGTGAAATTTCAGTTTGTGAGAACACTTTAGTGAAATAACCCTTCCAAATCTTCAAGTCCATAAGCTGAGAAGTTTTCACCTTAGTCATTTTACTATTATAGAGGAAGAAAAGCCTAATAACTCAATGACATAACCAGTACCGATACTATGATAGAGGTAGCCAAAGTGATCTCTGAACTAAGCATTTATTTAGCATCACAGAAGTGCAGAATGGGGACTGCAGAAAAAATCTCACAACTGATTCCAATGAGAAATTATTGTTTCTGCATAATAGCAAACTTTAGAAGCTGACTATTTAAATTTTTAACAAAGGTCCACAATCCTTTTGTTGAATCATTGGGGCAAGATATATTTTGGGGCCAGAATTTATGGGATTCAGAAATTTATTGATTTTAGGAAGGTAAAACACTGTACATATTATATATTTTGTAAACTACCCAGGCAGATTTCATGGAGCAGACTAGTATTTCTACAGCAAAATATATAATTTCTGTGAGACAAATACTACAGAGAGCTTCATAAAAATTCAAGTTTTGCTATCAAATTAATTCATCTCAAACTTTTTAATAAAATCTTCCAATTTTTAGAGTTTTTTGGATTTCAGAAGTATAGGTGAAAAGATTATATAACAAAATCACAATACTTATTTCACAATGTTCCAGATTTACTTAGTATCTCAGAGGTACAGTCTGTAACGGTGATATTTACCCACTCAGCACTCAGCCAAATTATGTATTCAGTTCATATCAAGTTTCTCTAACTTAGAATCAAAGAGTCCTAATATACATGTTCAGTGTAGAAAAGTTGGAAAACAAACACAGACACACACACACACATACACACACACACAAAGAATAAAGAAAACAAAAATAACCACAATCCTTCCACCTTGAGAAACTATTAAATTTTTGGTGTCTAAATTTTCATATTCTTTTTATACACATTAATATAATAATTAGGATTAAAATCTCTATAGTTTTAGTGTGGATTTCTTGTTTTTATCTTACTGTGTGGCTGGAATACCTTTTCAAGCTAAGAACTTTGGTCTTTCCTAACTCCTGAAAAATTCTGTCGTCATCTCTTCCAACATGGCCTCTCCACCATTCACACTATTTCCTCTTTTTGGAACTCACATTCATCTCTTAATTTCTATTTCTTTGTGCTACATCTGGGTGAATTACTCAGTATTATCTTTCAATTTGCTAATTTTTCCTTCAAATATGTTTGGTCTAAAGTTTACTCTATGTTTTGTTTTAACTTCAATAACTCCATTTTTTTTTCTTTTCCATAGCCATTTACTTCCTGTCTACCTATTTTTTGAGTCATAGCATGTTGTTTCTTAATGGCTATTATTCTTTTATCTTCTTAAAGATCTTTAAAATACTTAAGTCATTTTGAAATTGCTCTAATAACTCAGTTAGATTTTGAGTGAATTTATCTTCCAGTGTTTGTGTTTATTTTCTAAGTAATGGTCTTCCTCATGTTTGCAGGCTCAGACTTTTCCTTCCTTTTTCCTGAGGTAGGCTGCCCCTCTTCCAGAGCCCAATACCTCCAAGCTCAGTGCTTTTGTACTAGGTGATAGCGGGGACATTACAGTTCACAACGCTGAGCCATCTGGCCCCTCAGCCACTTGTGTCACTACTTCAGGTCCACTGCTTTTTTTTTTTTTTTTTTTTTTTTATACTTTACTTTTAGAGAGAGGGGAAAGGTGGGAGAAAGAGAAGGAGAGAAACAACAATGTGTGAGAGATACATCAGTCGGCTGCCTCTCATACACCCCAAACTGGGGACCTGGCCCGCAAACCAGGCATGTGCCCCGACCAGAAATCGAGCCAGCGATCCTTAAGTTTGCAGGCTGCTACTCAATTCACTGAGCCACACCAGCCAGGGCAGGTCCACTGCTTTTTAAAGCATCGGCTTGAAGCAGAGTATTTGAGCCTTCTTTTCATCTAAGCCTAGTTTCATTCAAAATATCTTTTGGGTTGGCCAAAAAGTCTGTTTAGTTTTTTCCATAAAATAAAACACATTTTCATTTTCACCAGTAATTTTATTGATTTAGATATTTTGAGCATGCCAGCTATCTTCCACTATTGGCTTCTAGTGGGTAGAGGCCAGGGCTGCTGCTAAATATCTTCCCACACATAAGACAGCCCCACAGCAAAGAATTATTTGGCCAAAACGTCAATTAGTACAAAAAAACTTCCCAAACCATTTTTGACACATTCGATCAGTCACAGCACCTTCTCCATACACTGCACAAATCGTTTTTTGTGTTTTGACCTTTCTTGAAACAATAAAGCATAATATCCTGAAAATGTTGCACATTTTCTTCCATATTCAATATCAAAATGGCTGCACAAAAATTCACCAATTTTGATGTTGTTTTCTTTAATGCACACTGATATGACAGCTCTCACAATACAATGTAACAAAATTGTTTCAAATGAAGTTAAAGACAGCTAAGCACTACTAGAGGCATCGTAGGGGGAAAAATGTAATGGGCATTATGGCCAACCCACTAACTCCAGTTCCCCTGCACAGAGTTATTGCTACCAGCTCCTGAACCCAGAGACTAACTGCATATTTCCTTTCCATTTTAGTCCCTGGAGATATTTATCTGTTCTTGAGTATACCTACAACTCTTAGTTTTCTTTTTAAACTTCTAATTGCTGCATTTGGAGCAGAGGGCGAAGCCAAAACCAGAAAAACAGTACCATAATAATAACAGCTAACATTTACTTAAGACTTACTATGTGCCAATTTTATAATCATTTTCTCATAAAATCCCCTCAACAATCTTTTGAGGTAGGCACCATTACTGCATCCATTTCAATGGTGAGAAAGTGGAGGCATGGGATCAGTAACCAATCTTCCTAAGATTACCAGTTAATAAGAAATGAGTCAAACCAAATGTCAGAGTCAGAGCTATGCTTTTAACCACTGCTTTACTGGCTTCCAACCTGACCCAAAAGCACTTTATAATTTTGAATTTCTCTTTAAAAAAATAAAATATTTTTATTGATTTTTAGAGAGAGGGAAAGTAAGGAGAAAGAGGAGAAAAACATTGATGTGAGAGAGAAACATCAGTCAGTTGCCTCTCATATGCACCCTAACTGGGGACCAAACCCACAACCTGGGCATGTGCCCTGATTGGGAATCAAATCGGTGACCTCTTGCTTTGTGGACGATGCCCAACCAACTGAGCCACTCTGGTCAGGGTAGATTTTCTCTCTTTTTTTTTTTCCCTACTTAACTGTGAACATTTTGCACCTAGGCAGGATTTTAAATGAAGAAAGGGAAGTAGAGCCATATTCCTTGTAGAAAGTAGTGTATCATCCTCATGTTTTATTTAGCCTAGGCCTAACCCTAAAATCAGAAACACAGTTTTCAATGCCTTTCTTTTTTTGTATGTTTTATTGATTATGCTGTTAAGAGTTGTCCCAATTTCTTTTCCCTTTGCTCCCCTCCACCCAGCACTCCCCCTCCCTCCGGCAGTCCCAACCCCCACCAGTCCATGTCCATGGGTCATGCATATAAGCTCTTCTCTACATCCCCATCTATTCTTCACCCTCCTACTATGCTTCATAATTCCTGCACGATTTCCCTCCTTCTCCCTGCTTCCCCTTCCCAGCTGACCTCCCCCAACATGTTCCCCATCCCTATGATTCTGTTCCACTCTGGTTGTCTGCTTAGTTTGTCTTTGTTTCCACTCCCTATAGCTTCTAGTGTTGATAGTAGTGATTCTGTTGTCATTTTAATGTTTATAATTTTGATCTTCTTTTTCTTAAATAAGTCCCTTTAACATGTCATATAATAATGGCTTGGTGATGATGGACTCCTTCTGCTTTACCTTGTCTGGAAAGCACTTTCTCTGCCCTTCTGTTCTAAATAGCTTTGCTGGATAGAGAAATCTTGGTTGTAGATTTTTGCCTCTCATCACTTTGAACATTTCCTTCCAGCCCCTTCTTTCCTGCAAAGTTCTATTAAGACATCAGCTGATAGTCTTATAGGACCCCTTTGTAGGTAATTCTCTTCTCTCTTGCTGCTTTTAAAATTCTCTCTTTATCCTTAAGCTTTGGCATTTTGATTATGATATGTCTTGGTGTGGTTCTCCCTGGGTCTAGTTTGTTAGGGACTCTCTGTGCTTCCTGGACCCATGTGTCCATTTCCTTTCCCAAATTAGGGAAGTTTTCCTTCACTATTTTTTCACAGTTTTTCAATTTCTTGCTCTTCCTCTTCTTCTGGCACCCTTATGATTTGGATGTTGGCACATTTAAAGCTATCCCAGAGGCTTCTAGGCCTCTCCTCATTTTTTAAAATTGTTGTTTCCTCCTTCTGTACTGAAATAAAAGTGTTTTAGAAGACGGGGTTACAGAAACTGTTGCTTGGTCACCTAAGATACTTACAGACAATTCTTCCCAGGTTTATTATGTAATTTTAAAACACAGGGTTTTTAAAGAGATAGGAGTTCATGGAAGTGACATGGTTTTAGCAAGCAATAATTTGAAAAAAGCTCAATATTTGCTGATTGGAAAATTAGTTTATTTCCTTTTTAATATTATCAAAAGTCATAAAGTAGAATAATCTTTAATTGCCAGTATCAGAGAAAGTTATGATGTGGATTCTTAGGATTGAATCCTTCCTAACAACTTCAGAGCTTACAAATATTTGCTATGATGAATAAGTAGAGCTATGCCTGAAAAAGATTAGGCAGAACTTGAGACTGGAAGTAGACAGGCTTAGTTAGGAAGCCAAAACAAAGTCCAAGCAAGATAAATCTACACTTGAGTTGTGGCAGCAGAAATTGAAAAGAAAAGGCATTTATATGAGACATTACTAAAGAAGACCAACTTTGATATTTCTATGTGAATGGAAAGATGAATCAAGTATCTAGATTCCAAACTTCTGGAGAAAGATAAGTTGCTGGTGCCATTAACAGATGCAAGAACCATGGATGAAGGTACAGATTAAGACAACAGATGGATTTAGTTTGCTATATATGAATTTGAAGTGTCAGCAAGCCACTCCAAAGGAAATATTCAGCAAACAAGTAAAATTAAGAGTCTGAGCGCTAAAGCATACAGAGATAGAAAAATCACACATGTGAAAACATCCAGTACAAAGCCTGGACTCCATATACCTTCTGCTATAAGTCCTCAAGAGGCAGCTCTCTCCCACTTCTACCTGGAAACAAACTTTCCTATAGAGCCACCCACTCTACTTCACACCTGGTTAACTCTTTATCATCCTTCAGAATCCTTAGGTATCATTTTCCCAAACCCCACTCATTTACTGATGGAACCTGGGTCTTACCTCTCTATATATAGGTACCTAGTGTTTAGCACTGTGCTAAAAATAGCAGTCACTTAAAATACTGATTGAAATAACAGACTTGGCACATGCTGAACAAGCCTTGGAAGAAACTGTATCCTCTGAGCAGTGACCACTAAAGAAATAAACTTGGATGAGATTTCCAAAGGAGAGAAAAGAAAACTATGAGGTCCAAAATATAGATAATCATGGTAGAACATCTTAATCTAGAGAGCAGTTCCCTAAAATGCTTATCGATTTTTTTCAGCCCTAAATACCTCAGCTATTAAGATAGGGATCATCACTCCTACCTCACAGGTTGTTGTAGGGGACTTCCTGTTGTAAGAAACAAGGACAGAGTGACTCCCAAACCAGTAGAAAGTCATCACCAGACAAAGGGAAAATGGGAGAAGGGAGTTGACAATAGTAACATATTTACAAATCGCAAAAGGGGCATCCTGAAGGGGGAAAGATAGTCATCACCAGACAAAGGGAAATTGGGAGAAGGGAGTTGACAGTAGTAACATATTTACAAATCACAATAGGGGCATTTAGATAATCACGTTAGATTGTACTCTGGAGTAACCAGTAATGGAGAAACAGAGGAAAAGGAGAGGGGAGGGGAAGCCAATCATGTTAGGGAGGGGGAGCTAATTTCATTACTATAAAACCAGTTTTGTCTGCTTTGCACGCATTCTCCTGGCTGAGGGTGCGCCCGACTCTGCAGACTCGTGAATAAATTCCTCGCTTTGCTGCTCAAGTCCCGTGTCCCGGTTTTTATTGTGAGCGTTTCTCACAATTTGGGGGCTCATCCAGGATCCTCCGCCTATGTGCAGGAAGGGGCTCTGAGCCGAGGCGGGGAGACACATCCTACCCACTTTTGGGTGACTTGCTTGACCCAGGGCCCACCCGCCTCAGTGTCCAGAAACAACCCGAGACTTCTTGTTGGGACAGCAGTGGATCGACGCAGGGGGGAAACAAAAGCAAACACCGCGGCAACAAGGCAACCTCGTGCACAGGCCAAGGTAAGAAAATTGAACTTAAGTACTGCCTTGGTGGTTGGGCATCCTCGGGAAGCTGATTATGTGTGTGCGGGGGGGGGCAGGGGCTGGGACATGTCTCTAGATACGAAGCGAGTGTGAAGTGCCCCTCCGCTGGGTCCGTTCTCCCATGAAGAAAATGGCCGGAGACGGACAAAGCATCTCGGTCCGTATGCAAAGGCTCTGTAAGAGGATGGAGCACATAGGACGATATACAAGAAACTTCCAGTAATGGAGGTTGAGTATACAGGGTGTGGGTAGAAATTCTCCAGTAGAGGGGGATTGAGCTCATGGGGTCTGTGTTCAATAAATCTCTGGTAGAGGAGGTTGAGAACACAACCGGATTCAGCCAGAGGGATCAGCTGAGAATGAGAAATAGAAATTCTAAGCCTAGGGAAATTAAAAGGGGTGGGGCCAAGGAAGGCTCCACAGACATTCCACCCAACAGTCCATTAGGGAGAATGTTAGAACACTGGGGAGAGGATCCCCGGACCAAAAGTAAGGAAAAACAGACAATGGTAAAATATTGTTGTCTCCTTTGGCCAAAGGAACCCATTAAGGGGAAATCTGTCTTCTGGCCCCAATTTGGGTCTGATGATTGTTGGGTTTGTCAAGCTCTGGTCTTTACATGAGTGATCAGGCATCAGCTTTTTTTTTGGTTTGTTTGTTTGTTTTTGGAGAGGGGGAAAGGAGAAAGAGAGGGAGAGAAACATCACTGTGTGGTTGCCTCTCACTCGTGCCCCCAGTTGGGGAGCTGGCGTGCAGCCTGGTAGTGTACCCTGGCTGAGAGTCAGACCAGTGACGCTTGGTTTCCGGGCCGGCACTTGATCCACTGAGCCACAGCAGCCAGGACCAGGCATCAGCTTTTAAGGAAGAGAGGGAATATGCTCTCTGCTGATCACCACCTACCAGCAGATCCACAGGTCTCTTCCCTGTAAAAGAGAAAGAAGATAAAGCCTGGGACCCTCTGTCCTTTCTCCCACTGCCTTATAGCCCTGGCCAGCCAAAAGCCAACTGGGCAGAGGCACCAGGACAGACAGTACAGACAGAAGAGGCCAGGAACACCTAGCAGATACCCCACCAGTATCCGTCCCCATGACACCTACGGCGCTGGTGGGAATTCATTCTAGATTAAGAAAGGAATTAGAACAATGTAAGCAAGACCTAAAGAACTTCCCCATTCCCTCAGAGCAGCCAATGTTTCCCCTTAGGGAGGTCTCCATGGGTCCAGGACATATTGGATAAGTCAAATTCTCCTTCAACAAGCACTGAGTTAGAAACTTCAAGTGCAATATGAAGCGCTTGGTAGAGGACCCCTTTGGATTGGCAGAACAATTAGATCAGTTCCCTGGACCCAGCATATACATGTGGACGGAATTAATGTCTATACTAGACATCTTCAGTGGGGAAGAAAAGGGAGTGATCAGATGGGCTGCTATGAGGATATGGGAAAGGGAACATCCTCCCAGTCAGGGAATTGTCCTGGCCTAACAAAAGTTTCCCAGTATAGACCCTGAATGGGATAACAGGCTGGAGGACAGGGCTCAGAGCCTCATCATCAGGGTAATCAAGGAGTCCATTCCCCAAGCACAGAATGTCTCCAAGGCATTCGAGATACAGTTCCATCAGCATTCCTACAGAAGCTCAGGGACCAGATGAGGAAGTATTCTGGTCTAAATCCAGAGAATGCTGTAGGACAAAGTCACCGTTGTAACAGAAACTGGCCAGATATTAGTAAGAAATTGCAGAAGGTAAATGAATGGGCCAGATAGATAGAGCAATTGAAAAACTCCTCAGGAAAGCTCAGAAAGTGTATGTTAGAAGAGAGGAGGAGAAGCAGGAACTTCAAAAAGCTGCAGAAAATCTCTGCAAATCTAGGAACTTTTAGCTCCCAGATACTGAGTTTGAGTCTAGTCCTTCACCATGTGGAAAAGAACAAGGATTTGGAAGCATGTTATGGTTAAACCTAAGGAAGTAAAGAGTATTTAGACAGTTTGTAAATGTTGCAGAAGGACTAAGAAAAGTTGTAATAATAAAAAGGAAAGTTAAGGAAGTTTTAAACCTGGGAAAAGGAAACCTTAGCTGCTTGTGTTATAATTTTATAAAAGTGTACCTTCATCTGCTCTGCTGTGGAATTCTCTGTATCTGTTTTTAACCAATGAGACCTAGGAAAGGTTGTCTGTAAACCAGTTGGCAAAAATTCCTTTTGCCACCCAGGACCCAGGAAGGGTCATTCAGGGCTGCTGGGTGCTCCAGCCAGGGCAAGTGAGCATGTCTCTGCCAAGGGCATGTCTCTCTAGGAGGCCAGTGGACATACTAGAGAGAGGGGGCTTACCTGTGTTTTTAATTATTGTTCTGTTTATGCTCTGAAAGAAAAAAAATTTTTGAGGTTTCCCAGAGAAATTTAAAACTTCACATGTAAGAGAGTGAACAAAAGAAAGCATAAGGCATGGAAATGCAATTTTAGTGAATATTAAAAGGACAAGGATTTTCTTTCACACTGTATATTTTTCTTCATACCTAATCCCTCCAGAATTTGGCTATTTGAAGAAGTATTACAGAAACAGAGGTGTCCAAAAACAAACCCCAGAGTTTGAGGCTGGGGGATGGGGAAAAGTAAGCAGCTTTTAAGATGCCTTTGCATGCCTGGGGCTAGTTGCTAGTGTCTTTGTTATGCAAAATGGCTTTGATACTTCCAAGGCCCAAGAAGATGGGAGGAGTCTTGAACTGTGGGATGGTACGAAGGAGCCCACAGAGCCTGCGTAAGGTTCTGTGAATGGTCAGAACTGGTTGCAACACCCACTGGGTCAGAGGACGCAGTCAGGGATATATAAGCAGCTGCGGACATTTTAGCTGGGTCTCACGCTTGCTCTCTCTCTCTCGCTCTCTCTCTCATGCCCCCTCCATGCGGCTTGGTGAAGGGGCCTTCTCCATTTGGATTAAAGAAGCTGAGTTCTCCATGCGGTTTTGAGAGGGCTCTCTAGGCTGTTTTAAGAGGCTCTCACCATGCAATTTTGAGGAGAGAAGATCCATGCAGTTTGCAGGAAGAAGGCAGTTTACAAGGAGGCTGAGAATCCAGGTGGTTCTGCATTGAGAGCTGGAGGGCACCACAGCACAGAAAGGACCTCCCCAATCAGATTTGAGTGATTGGCAGCTACTGGTAAAGCTGAACTGTACCTAGGAAGTAGGGAAACGGTGTTTCCAACTTTTCTAAGGCTGGCCTGGTTTGGTAGGGGGAGGCAGAACTATGTGTTTGTGGGTGTTTTAAAGAACATAAGACAACAGCAGAAATCCGCAAATAATCTAAATCTATTTAACTGTTAAATAAACAGTTCTTTTTCTTTTCACTAAACTCTAGTACTGAGAGTTATAAGTCTGGCGGCGGGCAATCGGGGCCCTAACTAAATGGCCTGTGGGTTCTATTTCAATCGGAGCACCCCAGAGGTTCTGTTACAGAAGTAAGTAATGACATTAGGTTTCTTTGCATAAAACTAATAAGACCAGTTACTAATGGTGATTTTGTCAGCTGAGGCTTTGACTGGGACGTCATACCTGAAGAAGGCATGCCTAGGCTCTGGTTGTTACCAGAAAGCCCTGAGGAATGGAAGTTGACTTTCAAGGCTAATGAAAGCCCATGAGGGAAAAGCCGGGCACCTTGATTGGTTGTGCGGTTCACAGAAATCTTTCTAGGGAAGGAACGAAGGTTGCTTCCCTGGTTAATGGCTAGGAGAAAACTTAAGGCACAATGGAAAGCTTGAAGGACTTGTAAAAAGCATGGGTTTTACAGGCAAGGCCAGATGGCAGGTGTGTGGCTCAGCTTCTATGCCCAGAGGGCAGACTGAAGGTCAACCTGAAGGTTCCTTGTGTGAGTTCCAGCAAAGTAGACTTAAAAGATTTATGTGATCAACTGCTGCTCTTTTTGTGTTTATGCAAATGAACAGGATAAATTAAAACTGGACTTAATGCAGTCCCTTTAATAACAAGGAGGGTAATCTTAAGGAGAAAAATCATGATTTGAGGAAAATCACAATGCTCAGTGGTAGACTATAGACTAGTGCAGCTAACTGTGTCTATAAAGTTTATTTTAATTAAAAGTTTGTTTTCATTTGAAAGTTAAACCAGGTCTGTGACATCATCAAAGATGCTTAATTTACAGGCAAGAAGAATGTCAAATGCCTTGCAACTGGATGTCTTGCCAATAAGACAGTCTTGCAAATTTAAAGACTGGTTTGTGAATTGTGTTGTGTGAATTAACATGTGTGTTTTTTTGTTTTCATAGGGCATAAGCCTATGATCTCATTACCTGAGTGATTGTCTGCACATAAAGGCCTCACTTAAGAAGCCCTTCTGCATTGCTGCCTCCTGAGACTCAACAGTTTGGCTGAACTAAGTGGTTGGGTTGGTGAAGTATGGGTTGGTTTGTGGGCTCATTTTAAAACTGGTCTCTTTTTTGCCTAAAATAACTTTAAGCAAAGGAGCTCCTCCCCCAAACTGCCAGCCTCTCCAGTGCAACCCTCTTCTTCTAACACTTAACCAGCCACAGGCCTTAAGTCAGGAACCCCATGTGGCTACCAGAGTTTATGGCCTAGGAGCTGATGTATCTGGCATATATCCAGTAGGGTGGCTAGGTCTTCACTTAGTGACAATTCCTCCTTCCCTAGAAAATCTAACTTCTCCCAGCTGGACCTCAGAAGACCCCAGAACGATCCAGCCAAAGTAAAAGTTTTTGAGGTATTAAATCTCAGACAAACCTTAGAGATAGAGACTGGGTACAGGGACTCAAATGCTTGGGTAGAATGGGTCAAATTTACCATCAAATCCCTGAATAAAAGCAACTGTTATGCTTGTACCACAGGGAGACCCCAGGCACAGGTCGTACCATTTCCACTAGACTAGGACTCTGACCCCTCGGGAATGGCCTGTATGCTCGCTCTCTACCAGGATGAGAATGCATGGGAAAATGAGACTTGCAGAAGCTTGTCTCTCCTCTTTCCCTCTATAAAGAGTAATGGGACTCAATCCCTCCCTTCATACTCAGTGGGGCCCATGAATTACTCTTCTAGCCTCTCTAGGTGGGAAGCGAATTTGGGTACCCCGTGGGAGAACTCCTAACATGCACTCATACCAGAAATGCGAGTCACCTTCACAGTGGGGCAGGCAACTATATTCCCCAGAGCAGATGTCTGGTGATATTGTGGGCAGAGGAGTCTCTGGAAAATCCTGACAGGTGGAGTGGAACCTGTGCCCTGGTTCAGTTGGCTATCCCATTTACCCTAGCATTTCCAAAACCGGTTCAGACTGCCCCTGCTAGGAAAAAGAGATCAATGGAGCCTGGTGGATCCTTCAATCCTCGTATCTATATTGACGCCATTGGGGTCCCCAGAGGAGTTCCAGATGAGTTTAAAGCTAGAAATCAGATAGCAGCAGGGTTTGAGTCAGTGCTCTTCTGGTGGTCGACCATTAGTAAAAATGCTGATTGGATAAATTATATTTATTATAACCAGCAGAGGTTTATCAATTATACTAGGAATGCTATAGAAGGAATTGCTCAACAATTAGATGCCACTAGTCGAGTGGCTTGGGAGAACAGGACAGCACTGGATATGATGTTGGCAGAAAAGGAAGGTGTATGTGCAATGCTCGGGGGACAGTGTTGCACCTTTATTCCTAATAATACAGTCCCTGATGGATCTATCACTAAGGCCCTGCAGGGACTAACTACCTTAGCAAATGAACTAGCGGAAAACTCGGGTATTGACAATCCCATAACAGGATGGTTAGAAAATTGGTTTGGCAACTGGAAAGGAATGATCTCATCAGCTCTCATATTCCTCGTGGTGGTAGCAGGCATCCTCACAGCTTTAGGTTGCTGTTTTCCATGTGACAGAGGTTTAGTTCAGAGACTAATTGAGACTGCACTAACTAAACAAATGCCAGCAACTTTTCATAATCTCCTCCTCCTAGAACCAAGGGGAATCCTAACTATAAGGAAGAAAGTCGAGAAACCCTCCTTAGATTTGAAAGGATAAATAGAATGGTTTGAGTAGTCAATTTTCCAAAAGAGACAGGGGGGAATTGTAAGAAACAAGGACAGAGTGACTCCCAAACCAGTAGAAAGTCATCAGCAGACAAAGGGAAATTGGGAGAAAGGAGTTGACAGTAGTAACATATTTTCAAATCACACTAGGGGCATTTCGCGTTAGATTGTAACTCCGGAGTAACCAGTAATGGAGAAACAGGGGAGAAGAAGAGGGGAGGGGGAGCTAATTGCGTTAGGGAGGGGGAGCTAATCACATTACTATAAAACCGTTTTTTTCATCTACATGGCGTGCACATTCTCCTGGATGATGGTGCGCCCGACTCTGCAGACTCATGAATAAACGCCTCGCTTTGCTGTTCAAGTCCTGTGTTCTGGTTTTTATTGTGAGCGTTTTTCACACTGTGCACTATAAGATGTTTAGCAGCACCCTTGAACTTGACTCACTGGGAACCAGTAGCACCCTCCACCAAAAGTGATCCAGACATTGCCAAATGTGCCCCGGTTGAAAACCACTATTCCAGAGCTAACTGAAATTCTCACAAAGGCCTAAATCCTTTCCCTGATATCTACACAAATATATCTCGTAAGTTTATTTGTCCCCCACTGAATGATCTACACATTAACTATGCTCAGGCTTTATAAGTCACCTCCTTAAAAGTTAAGCAAAACTGGTAGCTAGCCCCTGAACTGGCAAACAAGTCATCATAGATAATGCATGCAGTCTAACCACTCAGTGTGTTACAAAGCGGGGCCCGCCAAATCCCCAGAGCCTGTGTGTTTGGGGATGGGGTGAAGGGAACAGCTTTCAATATGCCTTTGAATATCTATGGCTGGTAGGTAGTGTCTTAGTTATGCAAATGGCTTTAGTTCTTCCAAGGCACCAAGGAGATGGGAGGGATTTTAACCACAGAATGGTGAAGAAAGAGCATATAAGACCTGCGCAAAGTTCTGTGAGTGGTCAGAACCAAGCCCACTGCATCACAGGCCATGGTCAGGGATTTAAAAATAAGGTGGCAGCCATTTTTGCATAGAGAGTAGAGGAAGTTCCACATGGTTTACAAGGAGGTAAAGAGAACCCCACGATTTGCAGAGGAGTGTTCCACATGGTTCGCAAGGAGAAAAGAGAGATCCATGTGGCTTTGAAAGGGCAAAGAGAGACCATGTGTGATCCAGTGCAACATGGCACATATTTTCCTAGACTGTTATATGGAAGCTGATGATACTGTACCCCAGATCCTGAAGGAGAGAGTTGACAGATAAGGGATGGGGAACTTCTAGGCATGTTTTTGGCTTCTAGCCTTTTGGGGAGCAAGGGAAGTGATGGGTCCCATGGGAGAACAGGGCTCTGAGCTGAAGTGCTCACTGCCCTCCCCAGGTTGCAATATTGTAAATAAAGGTCTGTTTTCCTCAACATTAGCTGTTGGGTTTTAAACCAAGGTGCCACGTGAAAGTACTCCCTTTTGCTCTGTAACAAGTGCATTATCACACTGTGACCCTTAAAGCCAAACTAATATAATGAAAGTAGGAGCAGCCAGTCCCAAAAGGTCTTCACACAAAATTAAGAGATTTGTCCCAGTACTCAAGTGTCTAAACTTTTACCTTCAAGTCTACAGATGGCAGTAAGTAGATAATGTATAAAATGAGTTTGGGTTGCCTAAGGACTTGTACAAGTTTGAAACAGACATTAATGACATACAAACTACATTTTATATATATATATATATATGTATGTATATATATATATACACACTTAAGAATTATTTTGTATCATCTGTCCGCATATTACAGTATCATAAAAAGTTATGTATATTAACAAAAAAAAACAGAAGTAAAAGTAGTAGAGAAACGAAAACTGAGTTAACAATTCACTAGGGTTTTTGGATAAATTGCTTGATTTAATAAGTATAGCATGGTAATTGAGAGTACAGACTTGGAATCAGACTACTGGGATCAAAATCCCAACCCATAGGTGACTTTGATAAATTACTTACCTTCTCTACGCTTGTTTCCTCCTCAGTAAAATGCAGATAATTACAATATCTACCTTGTAGGGTTGTTGCAGGATTGAATGAGTTAAAATAGGTAAACTGCTGAAGCAATACCTAGCACAAACATACTTAAGTATGAAACATTAGTTATCATTAGTTTTAATGATGCATAAGAAGAGAGAAGTATGCTAGGTGGCTTAAAAAGTAGGCACAGTAAAGTCAAACAATAAACTTAACTAATTATTTCATTTGGGCATCAGATATGCTGTGTGGGCATTGCACCTCATCTGTAATACAGGAAAGCACTTTGAAAATCATGAACGTAAGGAAAAACCTAAGAGCAGTATGTTTAGTAGGATGGTAGGGAAAAGTTGCATCTCCCACTTTGGTAAAGGAAACTTTTGGGAAGAAGGTGCCTTTTAAGAAAATACGCTAATTAGAGGCAAACTAGGAAAAGGATATGCCTTGCTGGTCTGTGCTTATAAGGTAAAGTCCTTGCTATACTCCCGTGATTTTCAACCACTTTCATCTTATGACACACAAACTAATTACTAAAATTCTGTGGCACACCAAAAATTTTTTTTTTTGCCAATCTGACAAAAATAGGTATAATTTTGATTCATTCACACCAGGCAGCTATTGTGTTTGACAGTCGAAAGGAAAAGAGGTCAGTGCCCCTGACCAATAGTTGGGTATTGCATGTTTCAAAAATTCTGCAGCACACCAGTATGCCTCGTGCACAGACACATGGCTTGAAATCACTGCTTTACTCTGTAGTTTGAAAGCTTAAAATAAAAATAGAATATCCTGAATTGTTTTTAAGTTTATCTTCTTCGTACATGGTAGGAATACTTTAACAGAGTAGCCATCCCCAAATTCCCCACAGCCCATGGTTTTGGGGATGGGGGAAGGAAATAAAACAGCTTTTAAGGTACTTTGCATATTGATGGCAGACTAGTAGCTAGGGCGGTAAAAGGGCTGATGATTCTGTTTAAGGTATTTTGCATATCAATGACAAGGAGATAGCTGAGCCTTTCCTGAAGCAGAGAGCCTTAAGGAAAGGAGACAGCCATAAGGAAAGAACCCAGCCACAAGGAAAGGAGAGAGCCATAAGGAAGGGGGAATTGCTGTTTGAAACCATGAAGAAAGAAGGGCCCTCCCTGGGTCCGCCATGAAGTCTCATGAGAAAGAATGGCCCTGCCATCCGCTATGAGAAGAACCATGATGGAAGGAGCATGTTAGAGGAGAATGACGGAGCAGCAGGTTGTAGCAGCCATGTGAGAAGCAGCCATGCAGTTTGTAGTCAGGATTTGGCCATGCAGCCTGGGCTAGTAGGAAAGCAGGCATGCTGCTGCTTTGCTCATGGCTACTCCAGCTGACTTCGAAGCCACCAAGGACTCTGCCTTGCAGACCCGGACTCTGTTTGGACTCTTGGAACTTGGGACATATGCAGAGAACACTCTCTTGGAACTTGTGCCTTTCCTTGACTTCACCATGATCTAGTGTAACATGCTTTTCTGGACTATTTTACGGAGGCTGATGACAATGTACCTCACAACCTGAAGGAGAGAGCTGACAGATAAGCAATGGGGAACTATTGGGCTTCATTTTGGCTTAATAGTCTTTTGGGGAACAAGAGAAGTGCTGGGTCTTGTGGGAGAAAAGGGCTCTGAGCTGAAGTGCTCCCAGCCTCTCCAAGGTTGGAATCTTATAAATAAAAACCTGTTTTTCTCAACACTAATTGTTGGGTCTTACACCAAGGCACCATTTGAACAAGGCCCCCCTTTGCTTGGTAACAGTTTTGGCGACCCAGATGGGACAAAAGAAACCTATAGTCATGTCCCAGCCACGTGGGACAGAGTGACCAATGGAGCATGGCTGTGGGGATTTCCCAGTCTCAGGGAACTGCCCTGCACCCCAGCTCAAGGTGTTGTGTGGGCAACCGCTCCTCGTGGTTTAAGGAACTGTAGCCCCAGCCTGAGCATGACGAGCCGTCAGCTTTCTGGCCGCGCTTGCCTCTTAAGTCTCAACATAAGGCTGTGTGGGGAACATGACTGACAACCACTCAGAGGGATGCCATGGGAATTGGATCAAAGGATGCTCATTATGCTTTAGAACTTGCTCTGCTTTCTTTATCAGTAATGTAACATAAATAATCTCTAGCAAGGAGTATATGAAACCTTGCACCTGGTCGAGGCGTTTTATAGACCCTGACAGAGACTGGTCACTGCAACCCCTATACTGGTATGTGTAATCTGTTATTGTCAAACGCCTAATGACTATTGACGATTTATGAATTTTAGCCTTGTATCTCTCGCATGTACCCTCCTCAATAAAAGGCATAAGGGATGAAGGTTTGGCTGCCGGTCTCCACTACAGAGGCAGTCACCTTCCTTCCCCCAGACATAATGAAGTGTCCTGGGTAAAAGTTTGTTCCGCCATGGTCACGAAGCCTCTGCTGGACAGAGCAACTTCCAACCAAGCCTAGGGTGTGTGTGGCACCTCCGCCATAGTGTTGGTCACCATGAATGCCGTTTAAGAAAACAGGTCTGGGGAGGAAGGGAACCCCTAGGCACTGTGAGCCAAACTCACATGCAGGTTGGGGAATGGACACTGAGCCAAATGGAGGCACCGCCATTTTGGGTGAATCACAGGAGTGCTCCACCTTGGAGGATAAATTACGTGTTTTGCCATCTTTTAAGTGGTATGTGATTACTGCAGCATCTTGGATTATGCCACATGTGAGGGCGCCACTATCTTGAATGTGGGCAAGGTGGTGGGATAGACGTACTCCTCAAGTGATGTGCTATGTGGGCATTGCACCAGTTGGGCTCTTTGTGCAACTAGGTTCTGACAGGGATGGCTCTGGTCCTGAAGGCCATGAACAAGTGTCCAGTAGAGACAATACTGGTTCTGATGGCCATGAACTGGGGTCCAAGGATGGCCATCCAAGCTCTGTATGCCACAGCCCAATGTTCAATGGGGATCACTCTGAGAACCACAAAAAGGGCTCTGACTGAGAACTACCTGGGTTTAAGGGAGCCATTGATGAAACAGGTCTAGAAGAGAGACAAACTCTAAGAGGAGGTGAGGGCTACCCAAGCCTCAGGAGGCCACTAGCCAGGTCAGTATTTAGCCCTCTGGCCCTACACATGGGTCCCCAGAAAGGCCATAAGGCCAGGATTGGATAAGGAGCATCAGAGTTCTGAAAGGTCACAGTTTGAGGCCACAGTCCACAGCATGGGTCAGCAATAGATGTGACCCCAAAGTTTGTTTGTGAGATGGGAGTTGTGGATTCAAGTTTTGTTTGCGCGTTCTCGTATTGCCTGGATTTTTCAGTTCGTTGTTTTGGGCCTGCGGTACTTCTGGTCTGAAAGAAACAGCCACAAGGAAAGGAGCCAGTCATGCGGGGGGGGGGGGGGGGGAGGGGGCTATTCTGTTTACAAGGATGAAGAAGGGCCCCGCCATCTGCCACAAGAAGCAGCACAATGGACAGAGCATGTTAGAGGAGTATGGTGGAGCAGCAGGTTGAAGCAGCCATGTGAGAAGTAGCTATGCAGTTTGTACTCAGGCGTTGGCCACACAACCTAGGCTAGTAAGAAAACAGGTATGCTGCTGCTTTGATTGTGCCTGCTCCAGCTGACTCCGAAGCCACCAAAGACTTTGCCTTGCAGACCTGGACTCTATCTGGACTCTTAGAACTTGGACCATACGGAGAGGACACTCTCTTAGGGCTTGTTCCTTTCCTGGACTTCACCATGATCCAGTGTAGCATGGCACATGCTTTCCTGGACTAGTATACAGAGGCTGATGAGACTGTACCCCAGATACTGAATGAGAGCTGACAGATAAGCAATGGGGAACTACTGGGCTTCGTTTTGGCTTATAGCCTTTTGGGGAGCAAGGAAGTGCTGGGTCTTATGGGAGAACAGAGCTCTGAGCTGAAGGGTTCCCAGCCCCTCCAAGGTTGGCATCTTGTAAATAAAAGCCTGTTTTTCTCAACACTAATTGTTGGGTCATACACCACGGCACCATGTGAACAAGCCCTGCTTTACTCGGTAACACCACCAACCCCTTGAAGGTAGTAGAAATATAACAAAGGCACTGGCAAGGAATTCGGCCCCTAACTGATCTCTTTTCAACTATGAATGAGTCATTCTCTTAGAGGTAAAGAAGGGTGGTGTTGGAAGAAATGAGATTTGTCTTGTATAATCAGGAGTGTCCCAATAGTTGTAAATCAATTTGATACGCCTGGTTTTGGATAAATCACTGCCTTCCAACAAATATTTCAAAATCATCAAGGACTCTGCACATTGCACTTTATACTTAAGAAGAAATATTTAACAAACAATTTTTTGTAAATGTTGCAACATCAATCACATGTGCAGCAGGTGTTAGGCTCAGAACTGTACCCACTACTTCCAAAAAGTGCAAAGAAAAAGAAAAAAAGAAAAAGAAAAACCAGCCTTTCCTACCCATTCAGCTGAATCTCACCCCAGCGAAGCCTCAGAAGCCGGATCTGGGTTCCCAGCCCACTGTCTGCAAAAGTGCCAGCACTGGCAGTGTTAGAAAACGTAGGTCAAGTCGCCCTTCCGCGACATTCTACTAAAAATCCCGAAGACTCCTCTGACCCCGGGCAGAGGAGTCGCTGGGCCTCCTCCTAGTTACCCTCCAAGGAACTGGAGGTCGCCTGCCTGACTTTCCTCTGGTCCGATTCAGTCCTTTGGAGTCTCACCAGCCCAGCGAGGGAGGACTCCCACCCGGCGCCCCGAGCCCGCCCCCAGCCGATAGTCCCGCCCCCACCGGCTGGCGCTCTGATTGGTCAAGGGCGGCCGGAACCTCTCCCAACCTAAGAAGACTCCGCCAAACTGGGCGGGCACCGGCGAGAGGTCACAGCCACGTGGGCAGCTCACCGAAGAGTAGGAGCTGCGCGTTGGCCCCACGCCGGCAGGAAAGACACCACCCAGCGCCAGGACCGTGCAACCACACGAAAGCGCTGGTCAGAGGCAGGCGCCGTCACCCCCACCCTGTGCAGGGTAGCGCTCACCTCAGCGCTAGCGGCGCCTCCACCTTCAGCTTCTTGGGCTTGGGCTCCTCTTCAACCGCAGCCATCTTCGCGCTCCCACCCTCTTAGAATAGAGCGTGCGCCCCACCCCTTCGGCGCTATGGCACCTCCTCCGTCCCGAGTCAACGCCTGGGTTTTTACGAACCCCTCCCTGCCCGACTCAGCCTCTCCCGCCCACAGTCATTGGCTCTATCTCTCAGATCCACTCATTGGCCAATACAGCCCCTTCCTGACCCCGCCCCCTACCATAAGCACCCGTCCCCCTCCCCGGGATTGCTTTAGGCTGCGGTTGAGTGCCTGAGTCCATATTATGAGAAACCGCCTCATTGTTTCAAGTTCTCCGTGATCTAAAAGATTTGGATCCTAAACCTTAAAAAATATATTTCTTCTCTTTCAACGTCTTCCTGCTTATTTAATCTTTCCAAATCTGTAGGCCTAGTTGGTTTCTCTGAAGCTGTTAGTCAGGCAATCTACTGGGCACTCCAACTGCGGGGTCCTCACGGCCTTCTCAGCTGCCTCAGTCTCGGTTGGGAGAAGACCCGGCGCCGAATCACTGACAGGCCCAGGTGTCGGGGTGAGTGGGGGGGGGGGGAGTCTGCGTTCTGGGGACAGCTCGAAAACTGGGGAGTAGGCTGAATATCCTGGACTATGGGAGCGTCTCCCTCCGGGTCTTCCGGGCTTTCTTGACAGCGGGGCCGGAAGGGATCGATGCACCTGCAGCCCTGGGTTCTCAGGCCGCATGCCCGAGAGGTTCATGCTCTTTGGGGTCCCCCTTCGTTCTCTGGCGCGAGAAGGTCTTGTCACCCGCGATGAGCTGGAGTACCGAAGACTTGAACCTCAACCCCAGGCTTCTGCTTTGAAGAACAAAACCTCTGACTGACCTGAGCGCACATCCTGTTTTGTTAGAGGGTGGTGTCTGGATGAGCCTGGTGTGGGGAATACAGTGAGAAGGGTGTTGCAGGTCGGAAGAGAGATTATAGGAATCTAAACTGAGGAGGTAGCAATGAGTATGGAAAAGTAATGAGAAGTATGGCTAGTTGAGCTTGGTAGATTTGGATTGAACCTCAAGCTTATAGCCTATATGATTAAGGTGGTGCCACTATAAAATTAGGAGCTCTCACATGGGGAGGAGTTCTGTGGAACTTGAGATATACCGAGTTTGAGACAGTGGTTTAGGTGAAGATGGTAGAAAGATAAAAAATATAAATAAAGCATGGGAAGTAAACGGGAAGGAAACTTTCAAGGTGAATACCAAAACAGCAGACGTTTCATATAATAGGGTAAGAAGTATTTGTTTTGTTTGGGGGAATCTTATCAGGTACATGAAATGCTGCAGCGGTCCAAGGAGTAGACTGGAGTCTGCGAATAGGATGTTGGATTTGATGATTAGGAAGTAATTGGGCCAATTGAGAGAGCTGCTTTAATAGATTCAGTTACGAAAGGAGAGGCTGCAAGTGTAGGCTTAATCCCTCTTCATTTGGAGCATGAAGCAAAAGATAATTGAGGATGGCAAGGTCCCAAAAAAGTATGAGGTTTGTTTGTTTTTAGGAACACAAGACACATTATGTTTTGGTGTAGAAAGCAAGTAACCACTTTATAACATTGAAGATTTACAGTTACAAGTGGAAGGGTTAGTTTTGGAAAGAAAAGAGGACACTTTCATTTGCAAACATAGGAACAGTGGAGAAATGATGTGAATAAAGAATTACTCAAAAGTTAAATATCTTTAGTAGGAAAGCTCTCTTTGCAATAAGACTAACTTTTCATATTGAACCTTAGGATTTTTACAATGTTTCTAAACATTCAGTTGGAGTTCCCTGCAGTCTAGATACTTTCAAGTTGCTCAATAGTATCTCAATCCGTGGGTAGCAAATGGTATTTGTAAAGAAGAGGAATTCTCTCCGTCTGCAAATTACCTTCCTTCCTATTACACAGAGAAAATGAAAGCCATCATCTTCCCTGTAACCAAATGTATGAGCCTTCCTTTTTGTTTAAAAAGGAAAAAAGTGTCCCTTCTTACGGAAAACAAATCCTTCCACCTAGTGGAACAATACCATCCATCCTCTCCTACCTTCGCAGTGTCTTTTTTTATTTTTTTTTTTTCAGTTATTCTCTCCTGTGTCATCAGTCTTTCCCCCTCTGCTCACACCTTTTCTTTAACATTAAAAAATATTTTTCCTTAACTTTATAAACTACACCCATTTATTTTCCTGTCTTTTTATTTCTTTCCCAGCTAGAGTTCTTGAATATATCATCTACTCTCCTTACGTTTTTCCCACTTCTTGCTATTTGTTTCTCAGTCCACTGCTGTGTATCTAGTTTCCAGCATTCCACTAAGCTATTACTGAAACTGCTTTTACAGAGATCATCAATGTCCTCTATATGTTAAAATCTTATATTCTCAGTAGGGACAAAGATTACCTCTGGTAAGGAAAAAAAAAAAAATCAGACTCTTTATGTATAAAGTGCAGATTTATTTACAGTACATAGAGATATATACAGGTATATAATCTGTGGTATTGAAATTTTCTAGGGGAGGTGTATAATAGGAGAGTCTGAAAAGGCCCCTTTAGCAATAATAATGGAAACAAAGTTGAGAAACATTCAAATAGACACATTTCAAGTTCTTGTAGCTTGAACTATTTTGTGGCATTAAAATGTTTAATACTCCATTCTCCTGAAACACACTAACACTGTAATTACTAAAAACCAGTACCCTCCCTACTTTTTTCTTATCCTTCAGCCAAATCTTTTTTGAGGCACACTTCCTTGAGCCAGGTGCTACTCAAATGTTGGGACTTCCTTCCACAGGCTCTCTTCTATTCACACTCTCTTTGTAATTTTATTCTCCTTACAATTATAATTCCCATCAACAAAGAATAATGATTACTTACAAATCTAACTCCAACTCGCTTTTCTCTGAAGCACCAGACCTATGTATACGATAGTCTTTTAAATATATCCATTTGGGTCAAATATAGCCAGAATTGGTCAGATTATTCAGAACTAGAGTTAAATGCCTCATTTTCCCTCTCATACTCCCCTCTGCCTCCTCCCCAACCTTTATTCAAACTGGAATGTTTCTCTTATCTTTTCATTTTACTCCCTCCCTGCTGTCAACATTGTAGTTCAGGCCATCACCACAACTCATCTCTCAACTGGGGTTACAATATCCAGTTTCCCTGTTATGCAGTTGTCACAATGAAAATCTTTCCTAAAACTGGAAATGGAATTGCATGAATCCCCTACATAAAATCATAAAAGATAATTTTACATTGTCCTGAGAACGAAGTAAGCCACTCTCTGCTTATTTCCTCCAATCTCATCTCACCATTTCCCTCCATCTTCTAAAGTTGCTAAATTTGTACTGGATTTTTGTGTTGTGTATCCTCTCACCTCAAAGCCTTGCAAGTTTTTATAGCACACTCTATTTCCCCTATCATAATAATAGGAATTACATCTTCCTGTATTAAGTTTTCTTTGCCTTATTTGTTGAACTAGACACTGAGTTCAAGGACTTTATTTTGTTCACCCCATCTCCCCATGGCTTAATGTATAAAACATTCAAAACTACTTATTGAATGAATAAATGGTCAAAATATCAGCTGAGAATCAGGTGAGCCAGATTATTTCCTGGTCTCATTCTCTCACCTTGAATATGTCTCTTGCCTTTCAAGGATGTTTTGACAATTGTAATTGCATTGCTTATGAATAGTCAGGATGTGTGTTCAACGTTTGGAAAAAGGGATTTATGAATATTTAAGCTGCAGTCAAAGCTCTGATGGAACTGCCCCTGAAGACAGTTTCTCAAGTGGCTTTAAAATAACTGGGAGAATTCTATTTTCTGACTCAAAAGTAATTAAGAGCAAAAACATAGTTGTGGTAGTGGTGAGTGTGTACCTTTCTTAGTAAGTTTATTAAAATAATAAAAAGTAACTGCAGCTACTAATGATTAAATAGCTAAAGAAACAGGCTGTGTGTGGTATTTATTTAATTGTTATATGCATTAAGCCTGTAGTCATAATATGGATAGAAGAAATGAGCTCTTTTCCTGTAACAGAAGGTTAAGATGTACTTTACACTAAGTACAAATGTTATGCTTTCATACCAGTACTAAGGATAGCAACAATAAATCCAGATGGCCAGTTTAGTTTAATTTACTATACTCATCTGAGACCTGAACTACTGCCAATGAAAACAACTTTGGTGGAAACTTTTCCTGGAAAGAATTTTTCACCAGCTTGAAAAGATGAGTAGGACTCTGGCTCCTAAAAATAAAGAAACTACGAAGTCACTTGCTTCAAGAACAAGAAGCTCTTTTAGGGTATATTGTGGCAGTAGAGTACCACAGATATGTGGGAACTATTCTTCTATAAGATGAATGGTTGAAGAAGAGAACATATCAGTGTTTTTAAATATTAATTTCTGCTCTAAATAATTTATTAGAACACATTTTGGCTTCTAACTAAGCAAGAAGCATCCCCCTTAACTCTTCCTCTCAATTATAAGCTCCAACAGCACATTTGCTGCCCAGTTCAATATGGTAACCACTAACTACATATAATTTAAATTTAAATTAATTAAAATTAAAACTTCAGTACATCAGTTGCATTAGCCACATTTAAGGTGTTTAATAGCCACATAGGATTAGTGGCTACTGTATTGGACAGCGCAGATAGGGGGCATGTCCATTATTACAGGAAATCCTATTGGACAGCATTGCTATATGTTTCAATTAGTCTCTTAAGAGGCAGGTAAGAACAGGAGCTCAGGATTCAACTGGATCTGGGTTTGACTCCTAACTCCGGTACTTAAAGTATGATGTTAAATAATTGACTTTTCTGACACTTTGTCATATCTGTAAAATGGGGGTAAGAGCAGTATTTATAGCATTGAGTTGTGTAGATTAAATGTGTTGATGTACGGCCCTGACTGGTGTGGGGTTGGAGAATCGTCCCACAAAGTAAAAGATCACCAGTTTGATTCCCAGTCAGGGAACATGCCTAGGTTGCGCGTTTGGTCCCCAGTCCGGGAGTTACAAGAGGCAACCGATCTATGTACCTCTCTCACGTCAATGTTTCTCTCCCTCCCTTTCTTTCTCCCTTCCCCTCTTTCAAATAAATAAATAAATATTTTTAAGAATAAATAAACGTAGGTAAAATAATGTAGATAAAGTGCCTAGCATAGTGTCTGGTCTACAGTAAGTACTCAGTATATTTGAGATATTATTAATTCGTCTATCCTTAATACTCTGAATGGAGTTGTAAATTAATTTTTTCAAAGGATGCCACATTTAATAGCTGGCTCACCTGAAGTGCTCAAATCTGGGTCTCATTGAGTTTATTACAGTGTTCTGCTTTAAACAACATTGTATTTCAGATGAGATTTTATTTTAAGAAAAGGTACCATAACACAGATTTAGCTGCAGATCTTATTGCTGGATATCCTGTTTCATCTGGAAAAAAAAGTATCAGCAGAGGTTATAAAGTCAGTTAAAGTCATTAGGTTGATATAGCAAGTCTGTATATTCCAACAGCAATATTTTAAACCCAAATAGAAATAAAGGGCTGACAAAAAGCTAACCTACTAAACAAAGCATCTGACTAAAGTAGAAAGTTTCAGAAATTATTTTTTTATTAATTTTTATTGTATTTTTCCATTACCTTTTAGTCTCCTGATACCCCCTGACCCTCGTAATCACCATACTGTTGTCCATGTCCATGAGTCCTTTCTCCTTTTTACTCAATCCTTCCCACCACCTAACCTCCCCTCCTTAGCTGTCATCCTGCTCTCCATCTATGAGTCTGTCCCTATTTTCATTGTTAGTTCAGTTTGTTCATTAGATTCCATGTATGAATAAAATCATATGGTATTTGTCTTTCTCTAACTGGCTTATTTTACTTAGCATTCTATTCTCCAGGTCCATCCATACTGTTGAAAAGGGTAAAATTTTCTTCTTTTTTACCAGGTTTCAAATATTAATCTGGAAAAATTTAGTAGATCCAGAACCTGAGGTTTCCTGGTTTATTGCTGCCAACAGAGATAGTTTTGAACAAAGAAACTTTTTATTGTTTCTAATAAGCAGGAACCCTAAACTATTAACAGTATTCATAACTTTATTAATACAGTAATTACTAAAACACATCTTAATAATTAGTCTTATTTACTTATAACTATTGAACATAGGCCAAATGGGAAAGGAAAATCATCACCAGATAGTCTTTTAATGACAGCTTCTCTCTTAAAACAAATTACCTCCTCTAAAAAGAACTGACAAGTTGATCTCATTTTATCCTGTGTAAACAGAATTGAATTAATCCATTTTTGGCAAGTCTTCCTTTCCTTTTTGAAATTTATCTTCATGCATAGAGACTGTATTCATAGTTTTTAAAGTCTCTTCTTAGACTACAGTTATCATACAGTACTATAATTTTAAATGAATGGACCACTACACTAACCACCTGATATTGATGTTATTCATATAAAAGAAATGAAAAAGTTAAGGTAATTGAACTTTTTCTAAGTGCCCTTCATATTTCAATATGGACCTTTTTATTTAAAGCATAACTAACCCTCATAAAAGTATACCACTCACATTATAAAGTCCAATGAATTGTCACAAAATAATCACAACTTGTAACCATCATCCAGATCAAGAAATAAAAATTACCAGCATCTTAGAAGACCACTGCATGCCCTTCTCAGTTATTACCCCCACTTTCCTCCATAAAATAAACCATCTGATTTTTCAAACAGAGTAGTTTTACCTGTTCTAGAACTTTATATTAATAAAACCATTCTGTGTGTATTGTTTTGTGTCTAGTATTCAATATTGCAGGATTTATCCATATTTGTTTCATGTATCAATAGTTTATTCATCTTCATTGCTGTATAATATTCCATTTTATAACACACTACAGTTTATTTTCCCTTTATACTATTAATAAACATGTGAGTTGTTGCAAGTTTTCACTATTACAAATGTATGATTTTGGTACACATTTCTGTTTAATCCACCTGGGAGTGGGTTTATGTGTCACACAATATTAAGAATACTTTTTTTAAATTTAGATATAATTCACGTACCATAAGGCTCACCATTTTAAAGTGTATAATTTCGTAATTTTTAGTATATTCACAAAGTAGTGTAACTATCATCTCTAATCCAGCAGATATTATCACCTCAAAAAAGAAATTCCAAACTCATAACCAGCAACTCCCTATTCATCCCCCTCCACCCGGCCCCTCGCAGGTACTAATCTACTTTCTAGCTCTATGGATTTGCCTATGCTGGACATTTCATATAAATGTGTTCATATAGTAAGTGACCTTTTGTGTTTGGCTTCTGTCCCTCAGTATAATGTTTTCAAGCATATTAGTATTTCATTCCTTTTTGTGGCTGAATAATATTCCATTGTTTGTATATTTATTATTTATCCATTCATCAGTTGATAAACATTTGGGCTGTTTCCACTTTTTGGCTCTTATAAATAATGCTGCTAGAAAACATGTGTGGACATGTGTTTCCAGTTCTCATGATACATACCTAGGAGTAGAATTGCTAAGTCATTTGGTAATTCTATCTAACTTTTTGAAGAACTCAGTGTTTTCCACATCAGCTGTACTATTTTACACTCCTACCAGCAGTGTATAAGGATTCCTTTCTTATATCCTTTGAAGCACAGAAGTTTCTAAGACTAGCAAAAAAGTTTCTAAGACTTAACACATGTTTTTTCAAAGTTTTATAGTTTTACCTTTTATATTTAGGCCTTTGATACATTTTGTGTTAATTTTTGTATATTGTGAGGTAAAAGTCCAACTTCATTCTTTGCATATGGAAGTCCAGTTATCACAGCATCATTTGTTGAAAAGACTATTCTCTCTCTCCCAGTGAATGGCTTTGGCACTGCTGTCAAAAATCAATTGACCATATATGTAAGGCTCAATTTCAGAACTCTCAATTCTATTCCATTGTTTATCATCTATCCTTGTGGCAGTACCACATAGTACCTTTATAGTAAGTTTTGAAATCAGGAAGTTTGACTCCTTCAAATTTATTCTTTTTCAAGGTTGTTTTGGCTCTTCTTGGTTACTTTCATTTCCTTATGTATTTTAGTATCAGCCTGTCAGTTTCCAGAAAAAAGGCAGGCATTTTAATAAGGATTGCATTGACTCCGTAGATCAATTTGGGGAGTATTGCCATCTTAACAATATTACGTTAACAGTCCATAAACATGAAATGTCTTTCCATTTTTGAGGTCTTAATTTCGACAGTGTTTTATAACATTCATTGTACAAGTTTTGCGCTTCTTTTGTCAAATTTAATCCTAAGTATTTTGATCTTTTTGTTGCTCTTATAAGTAGAATTTCCTCAATTTTATTTTTAGATTATTCATTGCTAATATGTAGCAGCACAATTGGTTTTTAATATTAATCTTGTATCCTGTAACCTTGCTAAAGTCATTTATTAGCTCTAATAGTGTGTGTGTTTGTTTGTGTGTATTAGTTTTACTTGTTCTTTTCCAATTTGGAAGCCTTTGGTTTCATTTTCTTGCTAAATTGCCATGGCTAGAACCACCAGCACAATGTTGATTAGAAATGGTAAGAGTGAACATTATGGCTTATTCTTGATACTAAGGGGAAAGCTTTTGATCTTTAACCAATAAATACGATGTTAGCTATGGGATTTTCATAGATATTTTTCATCAGGTTGACAAAGTTTCCTTCTATTCCTAGTATGTTATGTGTTACATGTTTTTATCATAAAAGGGTGTTGGATTTTGCCAAATGATTTTCTGTACCTTCTGAAATGATATTTTTGTTTTTTATTTTACAAATACCATGTGTCATATTAATTTTCATATGTTGAACCAACTGTGCATTCTTGAAATAAATCCCACTTGGTTAGGGATGTTGCTGAACTCAGTTGCTGTATTTTGTTCAGAAATCTTGTTTCTGTATTCTTAAATGATAATGATCTGTAGTTTCTTATATTGGCCTTTTCTGGTTTTAGTGTCAGGATAATACAAGGATACTTTTGGTGCATACTAAATTTAAACTTTTTCTACCCCCAGAAAATGATCAACAGTCTATTTCTCATAAATTGTTCCGGTGACATATTTCTAGAGAAGCACTGGAAGAGTGTTGTGAGCCAATCTGTCTGTGATTATTTCTTTGAAGCTCAAGAGAAAGCTGCTGATGTTGAAAATGTACCACCTGTCATTTCAACACCTCACCACTACCTCATCAGTATCTACAGGGATAAGCTCTTCTTTGTGTCTGTCGTACAGACTGAAGTGCCACCTCTCTTTGTAATTGAGTTCCTACATCGAGTTTTTGACACATTTCAGGTTGGTTATTCATCAAATCTTTTGAACTTAAATTACCCAAGTTAATTGGAGGTGGGTTACGTTATTATATTTTTTAAATACCCAGCTTTTGATACGTTTTCTGTCTGACTGCATCTCTCTCTCCCTCTTCTTTTAAACTAAGCATTAAGTTCATAAACCCTTTTATGTAGGGTGTACAGTAGCACACGTGGCTGCTCAATTTATTGTTTTAGGGAAAAATAGCAATCTCATGGGCATTGAAGCCTTATTTTTTTACATTTATTACAAATTATGTCATTACAAAACAACAGTGCTTTCTACATATAGTTATCTGAATGGTCCCAAAATTTTTATTGGTCATGAAATCTCCTAATGTTCAGATTGTATTATTTTCTCTCTGTTTTGCTAAATGTGCCAGATAACTTAAAACTAATCTGTGTGTTTTGGGATACCTAATCAGGACAAAGAAAGTTTATAGTTCATTAATGTTCAATGTACTTTCTGGCATAATATGTAATGGGAATTCAGTTCAGTCTAAAAATTCAAGAAAATATTGAGGTTTTTTTTCCCTGTGTTTACATTCATTGAATTATGCAACTGTAAGTTTATCCTTCAGAACAAAAAGTATTTAGCAAGCCTTTCTTCATTCCTTCCATTGTGCAATGTTATATACATTTTGTTAGGACTACTTTGGTGAGTGTTCAGAGGCTGCAATTAAGGATAATGTGGTCATAGTATATGAGCTCTTGGAAGAAATGTTAGACAATGGATTTCCACTGGCTACTGAATCTAACATTTTGAAAGAACTGATTAAACCACCAACAATTCTACGTTCTGTCGTCAACTCTATTACAGGTAAGGTGAAAACATATTTTATTAGGAATCGAGCAATTAAAACTTTGTGAACAACTCAACACCATTTCTTCTGATCTGGCAGATTCTTAAGATAGTCCAGTTTACCCAGAATTAAAGTTAGTGGTAATTTAAAAATGGACGTATATTTCTTTTCATGGAAAGAGGCTGGATCTTAAATAATAAAGAACTTTTTGATTATTACTTTTTTTTAATAAGTTTTTCTACAAGACCACAATAACATTATTTAACACTAAATAATAAGCCTGAATAAATGATCCCAGTTAATCCTAAAGTAGCCAAATACCATGATGGATGTTAACTAAACTTATTGTGGTAATCATTTTACAACATATACATAAATCACTATATTTTATACCTTAAACTTAACACAATGCTATGTGTCAACTGTAACTCAATAAAGCTGGAAAAAAATAAAAATAAAAAATAGTATTATAAAACTAGCATTATGCTGGTACCCTATATTTAGTAGAGTATAGAAAATTTAAGACTCTCCACCAGGGTACATACTATCTCCTCCAAGTCTTTGTTTTCTACATGCAAAAGATGTATTTTAAAAAAGGGAGAAGAAATTAGTCTATTTGAGAGAACCCATGCATTGTGAGCCTCAGCTTCCAATTTTGATTTAACTCTTCAGTAGAACTAGAAATTAGGTATACCCAGATGACAGTATTCTTTTGAATATATTAAGCCTTATAGAGAAAGGTTTCTATGAAATGTTATATGCCATTCTAGCTATACTATCTACCATTATAAATGCCTCTCCAAGTGTGCAGATCTAAAAAAAAAAATGGGGTGAGAGAGGCCTATAAAAAATGATCATTCCATAGCTCTTATTCATTTCATCCTCTGCACAAATGTCAGGAGACATTCAAGAAAGAAAATGGAGTGTCTGTGCTTCTTCCTAAAACTTACACTCTAGATGGAAGATGGGGGAAAAATTAAAATACATAAATAACAGTGTAAGATTTTTAAAAGCAAATTCACCCTTTATAGGTGGTGTGGTCACACTGAAAGGTATTGTTATTGTAAAGCATATACTACTTTTGAATTGTAAATTAACCAAAATGTTAACTACTTCACAATTCAAGGATATATGTTTAGGACAAACGAATTATTTTCAGACATATGTCAGTTTACCAGGGAATTAGCCAGATAGTGAACATTAGCCATATTGCAGCCAGATGGGTGTGCTGACCTTAAAATGGAAAAAGTCCAGAGTATGTTCTTCATTCCAGTTACTCCACTGAGGCCTGCTTGGCAGCATCTCATGTAGAATCTAAGCTGAATACCAAAGGACCTAGTTATCACTCTGTATTCCCAGTGGAGGTATTTTATCTGCAGAAGGTTTTGAAACAACCAGCCTCTTTTTTCATCAATGGCAGCAGGATGAGATTCTGTTGTTGAGCCACTGGAATTAGGTTAGGTTACTGTTAACACACAGGAAGCAAAAGATAAGTAAATGAATTTAACCTGGTTTGGCAGATAGAGGACCACTTGGCCTATTTCTGTCTTCTAGAAATTTGATCATGTTGGTATGGATATGTCTCCAACACTTCTGGAAACCATCTACAACTTCAATGAAGAAAGACCCAAACATTAAAGAAGCAGCTAAAGCATTCATTTATTTTTTCTGATGCCCATTTTATGTAGTTTTTTCTCTCTTCTTTTTTGGTTTCTAGGCAGTAGTAATGTTGGGCACACACTCCCCACTGGGCAACTGTCCAACATCCCATGGCGCCGGGCAGGGGTAAAGTACACAAATAATGAAGCCTATTTTGATGTCGTTGAAGAAATAGATGCAATTATAGATAAATCAGGTAATTGTGTGCATGTGATCTTATTTGGGAAGAAATCGTTTGGCTGACATAAGCTGAATAGAAAATTGAAATGCCCTGGCATTGCGGTTTCAATGGAAAGGCATTTGTTTTCTAATGATTTAAAAATCTGTTTATTTTTCCCAGAGATTACATATAATTTCCACAACCACTAGTTGAGATTGACCAAATCATTGTAAATCAGATCTTATGCTGTCTTACATTAAGCCAATTATTACGCTGTACACCTCTCTCTCTTGCCATTTTTTCATTCTAACACTTATTATATACCTACCATACAGCATACTTCTGCTACTACTTTTTGTGCAGTACTTCCAGTAAAGACCCCAGTCAAAACAACAGTACTCTGTTAGAATCATTTAAAAAAATTTTAAACATCTAGCCCAGCCCTCACATTTTATACATAAAGAAACTGAAGTTCAGAGGGTTAAGGGATCTACCCAAGGTAATACAGTGTGAAACTCAGTTGTTGTGATTGTAGTCAGTATCTTTTCTTCAGTGAGTGCCCTTTTCATTATAAAATTCCATTGTACAGAATAATAGCTGTATTATTACAGAATAATGGCTCCTATTTCTTAAAAGTTAATAAGTAGCTTAGTCCATTTCATGAGAAACTTGCCTTATTTTAAAATTCAGTTAAAAATATTTTAACTTCATATCCAGCAGTCTTACAAGTTTGACTCTATAGAGACATAAACTGGTTCGATTTTCCATAGAATTACCATATTCCAGCCTGGGTTAAGTATATGAGCCATGGCACTCAGTGAAGCAGCTCAGTGTAATGGATCTCTATGCACTGACCTGTTAATAGATGTGCAAAGCTTCAGCAGGTCTGACACCCAGGAGGTATCTCCATTACTTCAGATACAGTGATAGCTCTAGTAAAGACGCAGATTCCAGCGATGTTATCACCCTTTTTCTTTCTTTAGGATCTACAGTCTTTGCAGAAATTCAGGGGGTCATCGACGCTTGCATTAAGTTATCCGGAATGCCTGACCTTTCCCTTTCTTTCATGGTAGGTTTTGTTCTGTCCTATAGCTCCTAGCACTTCTTAATACATATGAAATACTAAACGAAAAGATAAATACTGAGATACTTTTGTATCTTAGATTGTAAAAGATTCTCTCAGAAGTATTCCTAGCACAGGTTACCAAGATACTAGCTTATATGGTAAGCACAGCCTGTATGGAAAGGTTGAGGAGAGGTCTTTGCCTAGGTGTACTAGGAGTAACATAAATGGCTGGCTGGCTTCTGAAAATCTGCAGTGTTGATTTGACTGCTTATTATTTGCTTCGCTGATATGAAAGGGCATTGATCTTTTGCATAATTTTAGTCAACATGACATACTACTCAATACAATCAAGAGAACTGAGTTCTGGTTGTCTCTGCCACTAATTTGTCCTGACCTTGAGTTCTTTGAACCTCAGATTTTTCATCTATGAAATGGAAATGGTACTACTTGCATTTTCTACTTCATACTTATAAAAATTCAAGTAAAATAATATATATAAAATATTCCCAAACTTTAAAGCATTGTGAAAATATGCTTATAAAGTGGTCATAATAAATTCTTACATGACCACTTTATCTTTAGGGAGCATACTAATTTCTCATAATATCTGAGTAGAGTTGCTGTGTTTATTATGCTCTATGAATATGGCCATGTTTCATTTTTCTGGCAGAACCCAAGGCTTCTAGATGATGTCAGCTTCCACCCCTGCATCCGGTTCAAGCGTTGGGAATCTGAAAGAGTTTTGTCATTTATTCCTCCAGATGGAAATTTCCGACTCATATCATATCGAGTCAGCTCACAAAAGTATGTTGATGCATCAACCAGATACTGCCATCATATATCAAAGTGCTGGGTAGAACTGACTTTTCCATTTCATTCTGACAGTTGGATACTTGAACTCATCATTGCTGCCTTTAGCCATCGTTAACCAGGAGACCCAAGAACTGGTGAAAATAGGTGTCTAGTCAGTGTTCTTTGAATCTAAGAGTATGGAGTAGTAGTAAATGAAACTGGAGTAAAAATAGGTACCCGAGAGCAAGCATTTGGTACTGTGTGGAAGTTGGTCAAAACCATGAACCTGTGCCATAATTTTACTATGGTTTGTAAACTTCATGGCTGCCAGAACAGAAACCCACCTGTAGCTCCCCAGGATATTCCCCAGCTAACTGGCTTCAAGTCACTGTTCTCTGCACTGAGGTTTAAATGAATAATTCATTGTGGTGGGTTATAGCTGATTCATCCCTCGAAAATATCAGAAGTTATTTAGGTAACATCAGAACAGGACTCAAAAACAAAGATGCATATTGTTTCTTGGCACTTACCACATAGGAACTACCTTATTTAGTTTGCATAATTTTAAATTACCTTTCTACGAATCTTAATTCATTTCTTTAAACTAGGGCTATTTGCCACAATTGTTTATACTATAATTAAACTTCAGATTTCTATCTTGATTTGTATACTTATTTCTCAGAAAAGGTATTATTCCTGGTGCTATACTCACCATACTCCTAGCTCTCATGCCCACCTTCAGTGCAAATGCAAAATCTGCACTTCTAGGGGTATAGGCCTTTATGGTGAATAAAGAGGCAGGGTAGGATATTCTGGACTGAGGTTTTGAGGTCACCTCCTGAGCTGTCTCATACCATTCATTGTGTGTTTGTGCTTTTGTGTCTTTATCTTTCTAGTCTAGTGGCAATACCAGTGTATGTGAAACATAGCATCAGCTTTAAGGATAACAGTTCTTGTGGCAGATTTGATATTACAATTGGACCAAAGCAGAATATGGGGAAAACCATTGAAGGAATCACAGTGACAGTTCACATGCCAAAAGTTGTGCTGAATATGAACCTGACGCCAACACAAGGCAGCTATACATTTGATCCAGTTACCAAGGTACAGCCACCTCAAAATCAAGAGTGAGCAAGTGTGTCTGCAATCTTTATTTTGTGATTTGGGGCAAGGGGTAGAGGGAAGGTTTTAGTGTCTTGGTTAAAACTGAAGTTCCTAACAAATCCTAGAGAGCATACTGTGCTGTGCTTTTGCCACTGGCTGTGAAGGGAATACTGCATCTGCTACTGAGGAGAAGAACAGAAAAGAAACTCATTCTCTCCCCCTTCAGGGTGTGCACACCTTTACTTCTCCATCGATAATCCAGAGACTGACTCATTCTCTAATGAAGAGGTTACAAAAGCTTTTTAAAAAGAGAAAAACATGTCGATATAAGGAGATATTATACTCTGTTGTTAACTCTTCTGTAGAAATCGATCATTAAGATCATTCTCTTTTTCATTGAAAAGCCTTGTTTCATACTTTTCCACAGGGGGTGTTAGCTAGGAAAGCAGTTTCCTCACCATACATAAATGTGCCTCTAGCAGAAGGTTTTCAGAGAAACTGTGAAAGGTTATTTTCTCTCAGCTTCCTGCTTGGGTCAAAAATATTCTTTTCATCAGCAGAATCATTGAGCTGCCTGGTAAATGAAAAGGCATATTCTTAAATAAAAGTCAGAGAATGTTAAAGATCATCTAATCCAGACCTGAGGATTCAAAGGACCTCCCCAAAGACTACACAGGGCTGAGAAGTGAAAGGGAGCTTCAGACCCCTGTCCCTTCACCCCAGCTTCTCTTTCTCTTCTCTTACTGAGTTCCATACTAAAGATTTCTTTTGAACAAAGGGTTCCATAGCTAAAAGTTTAAAGATACCAATTTAAGTCAGTCTTCTCATTTTACAGAAAAATAAACTGAGGCTCAGAAAAAAACAGTGAAGGTGATATAGTGGAAAGAACATTAGAAATCAGATAGCCTTTGGTTCAAATTTCAGCCTTGTCACTAACTAGCTGAGTCATCTTAACCCTTTGAGTGCCAGCATCGCTCCCAGCGACTCTTTTTTTCAATGGCTATAAAAGTAAATAAGAATGGAGTAATTCATATTTTATGTTTTGTTCTCTTTTTTTGTACCTCAGGTCATATATTGATATAACTTTTTCTCGTGTCGATCCAAATTTTGAATTACGCATGGCACTCACAGGCTTCTGTAAGAAGTGTTCAACTAATATGGGTTCTCTACTGACTCCAAAGTCACAGAACTAATTAGTAGGTAAACTCAGTGAAGATCCCAGGTCTCCTGTTTCTAAGACATTGTGCTTTATTTTGTACAAAAGTTTATGGTGTCATTTGACCTTGTCTTTGAACATTTTATTAAATGGTTCAGACTGGTTTTCTTTTTCATGTCTTTTTAAGGTACTGACATGGGATGTGGGAAAAATTACTCCACAGAAGCTCCCAAGTCTTAAAGGACTGGTAAATTTACAGTCTGGAGCACCCAAGCCAGAGGAGAATCCAAGCCTCAACATACAGTTCAAGATCCAGCAGCTTGCTATTTCAGGTAAGGATAAACCTGACTTGTGTATAAGGGCAGGGGAGTTTTGCTGAGGTGAACTATTGAACACTAGGAGCTTAGAAGACTAAGTAATATTCACTTTCTAGAAAGAGCAACAGCTGCAGTTTGTCTTTCACACCGCTGTGGGGCCGGCCTCTCAGGCACCCTCTTTCACACAGTTTCCCTTTACCCCAACCCTGATCCAAGAACCAACAGTCATTCATTCCGAATGACATTCCTTGCCCACATGAGAATCTGAACTAAAATCATACCCCCACAATGCTATAATCTGTTAATGGTAGAAGGGAGACATTGTTTTCAAATGGTGTAAGGGACACTGGTTAATGTCAGATTCACTGTGTAGTACTCAGTGTTAAACAAATATTGTATTGGTTGGTGCGACTAGGATAATAATATATTCCTTTCCTTACCTATTCTTTTTAAACACAGGCTTAAAAGTAAACCGTTTGGACATGTATGGAGAGAAATATAAGCCATTTAAAGGAGTCAAATATGTCACAAAAGCTGGAAAATTCCAAGTGAGGACATGAGAAGTGGCCAAAATTCCTCAAGATCTGTTTGTTTTCTACCTGTCATTATAGTTTATTACTATTAGGTACCAAGTGGGCGGGAGTACTTATTCTAGGTAAAGCGTTTGTGTGGAGCTACACAACACTAACAAAGTTGCTTAGTAATCAATGTAGGGTTCTTAATGCGCATTAAGCTAAGGTAACATCTGAATAACTTAGCTTATTTTGTATCTTTTCAATTAGAAGATTTTGGAGGTGATTTCCTCCATAGGATGGGCACCAGCTGGAGGTTGCACATTTTTAACAGGAAAGGCAGAAGGCTACAGTCATAACCTCTCCTAAAACAAGTGACCTGATCTCAGCCAGCAGCTGTCTTAATGTGATGTGTCAAGTGCAGCCAAATATCACACCAGATCTTAGCCATCCCAAATCAGCATCTTTCCCAACAGGAAATTCCCTCCACTCCACGAAGTTTACAAAAGAACTGCCTCTTCAAGTGTTTGCCTTATTCAGCTTTTCACTTGTGCCATTAAGCAAGCACTGTAGCAAAAGCCACTTCCACATGGCCCTGGCAGGGAGCACTGCTGCTCCATGCTCCATTCTCACTGTATTTGGAATTGTATTTTTTACAAATAAGATTTTTACGTAAAGCTCGGATTTTGATTTACAGGGACCTTGCTGCAATAAGTACCATCTCAGTTTTGCACCATTGGTTCGTCTGTTAGCACAGGAAAAATCATTTGTATCAAAGGGGCAGATGCTTTATGAAGGTAATATAGGGGAACATTATTGCTTTTAAGAAGTTATTGCAAGCACAGCTGTTTGAGATTTTAAATAAAGTAGTAAAATAAGAATGTAAGTGAACTTTTGCCATCTTCATGTTTTATAAAGCTTATCCAACACCAATTAAACCATAGTTAACCTAAAGACCTCATGCTGTATATAGTTCAGCAAAAGGAGGAAAATATGCCTGCCTCACTATCATTTTTTTTTTTATTGAATTTATTGGGATGGCATTGTTTAATAAAATTATATAGGTTTCAGATGTACAATTCTAGAACACATCATCTGTATATTGTGTGTTCACCACCCCAAGTCAAGTCTTCTTCCATCACCATTTATCCCCATTTTACACTCTTCTACCTCCCTCCTCCTTTCTCTCTGGTCATCGTACTGTTGTCTCTGTCTATATTTTGTTCTTAAGGGCTTGAATTTGCCTATAGCCCTTGTCTTCAAGGGGAACTCCCTTTTCCTATTGTGTGGTTCTCAAAAGCTATACTCCATAGATTCCTTCCTAAAACTATTGTTGTAATTGTCACTGAAATGTACCTACTGTACTAACAAAGTACATGGAAGTACATTATAGTGAGGCAGAAACAACCCCAAGTAACATTGGTGAAACCGTGAGGTCATCATGGTTGGTTGTCCGTCTACAGTTGTACTTCACTCGACTTCACTGGCTTAGAAGTCCTTGCCCAGTTATTTTGCCTTATTAGACACGAATGAGTAAAAGGCTAAAAGTTATAACAGTGCTTGTTCATGTTTCCTTGTTGTTCTTATTTATGCTATTTGGTTTCTTCTTATGACTCCGTTCTTTTCATTCTTCTCAGCTTTTAACTCCGTTTCCCTTATGGTAAAGATAGGCTTGACACTCAACCCATTCTGCTGTCAAGGACTAATGGTTGGTGCTAGTACAAGAAGCCCAGTATACAGCAGCATTCTGGCCTGAGCCTGCCTAGGGCACCCCTCCTGCCTTTCATATAAGAGGAAAAGTCACTTTATGCAACTTTGAAATTTCTAGGGTAACCAGTATCAACTTGGCAGCTAAAATCAAGATGTTGCCGAATATTTATTCTCTTTGCTTAAGGTTGGTTACCCAATTCAACTTCTTTTTATTTTTAATGTTTTACAGTATTCATATCTCAAAAGAACAATCAGTACATTTGCTTCTTTCTGCTAAATCCCTAATCAGCCATCTGTACTCAGACTATCCAATTTTCTTTCTGTCTTCTCTCTTATATACAAGAAGATTGTATGCCAAGAGTCCCTTGTCTCTAGCAATTTCTGCTAAAACTTCTAAGTAGACTATTTCCTTTTACAATTAAATTATTGTATTTATTAATTTGATTGAACCCAGTAAATCCTTTCTCTAGCTCTGGCTATACTGTCAATAAAAAGATGAAAGCAACAAGTTGATTTTTTAGCTTGACTGTTGATTGAGCATTCTCAAATAGGCATGCCTTGTGTCAGAGCAAACACAACTTGATCAGATTTTATTCTGTATTACTATCCAAGGTGTGAAGGTTGCTACCAAGCACCGCCAAGTGCTTCTCTCATAACCTTAGTATGTTAACAGTCATGTATACATTCTCTAACCATCACCCTCTTGGGCACAGACTCATCAAAGCTTCTCCCTACCACCAGATACTAATAGCAAAGATTCATTAATACTTTGGAGTATTGGGATATTTTTGAAGCACAGAATTCTAGCTACTCCCAGAATGGCCATTTTCTGAATTTTAAAGGAGTGTATCTTAAGAGCAAATGAAGTAGATGTTCATTTTCTGTGTAAGGGAGTCACCATCATTTTATTTAACCCTTTGAGTGCCATGCATAATTCGAAATTTGGATCAACATGAGAAAAAATTATATCAATATATAACCTGAGGTAAAAAGAGAACAAAACAAAAAATTTGAATTATTCCATTGTTATTTACATTTCTAGCCATTGAAAAAAGAGCCGCTTGGAGCAACACTGGCACTTCTGGGAAAATTTGTCAGCATTGCTCACATCGATGTTGGCACTCAAAGGGTTAAAGGGACTTAACATGATGATTCATTCCTTAAGTGGTGTTAGAGAAGAGCCTTTGGAAGATGCTTGTCATATTGTCCCAGAGTCATCTGATTTGAGAGGATGACTAACCTATAACAGCAGGAAGGCAGCACCAGTGAACACAGGGTGAACTGCAAAAATGAGATCATGAATACTGTTTTCACATATTGCTAAGCTAATTCAGTCCCTTTGAATATTTCCCTTTAACTCAAGTAGGATGGAATCTGTCTCCCTCCTCAGTAACTTTTCTAAATTAAAACAACACTAACTATAGCCTTTTAGTAATATCCATTTACCCCTTTCACACCTAGAAAATCAGGCAAAGACAGTGATGTCCCAGCTCTGCTCCAAGAACCTGCTCCTGCCCTTTTTAGTCAGTGCTTCCTCTAACAAGAGAATATGCCTCAAAGCCCTGGTAGAACCCTGAAAACCCTCTTGTTCTATACTGGACTTTGGAATGGGAAATACAGGCCTGCACATGGAACAGCTTCAGCTTCTTCAGGGATAGTGATAGTCTCCGTGAATAGCTAGAATAGTCTAAAATAATGGCTACTTCAGAGGAGGATTCACATCATCTGGCGGCTTTCCTCATGTTAACCTTTGTCACTTTTGCTCCCTCTAGTATATAATCCCCAAAGTTGTCCTTTATTACAAAGATCTTTGTTAGGTAAACATACTACCGGTCCCTACTACTTCCAGTACTACTGTGGATTAAATAAAACTCTAGTTTCCAGATCTTGAGGATTAGTTTCTTTGGCTATTTTTCAAAACAAAGAAGAAACCTGTTCTAAAAGTTTCCACTAAAATAACATGCCCATTATTTAAAGCATTATTTATACAAATGCACTTTATTGTTTTAAACAGAACAAAAGAAGAGGCAGAAAATATTTGCATATAACAAATCCTAGCTTATAAATGTAGTTTTTTAGTGGTGATGTCTAACCATTCAGGCATTTTTATTTTTTAAATTTTTTTCACTGATAGTTGAGAAAAGCACATCAGCATAAAGTGTAAACCAGTGTTTCAAAACACTGGAAGAATGAGAGCCAACATGATTTTTCTTATTTCCTCAATCTTTAGTAAAACAAAAGGTGATCTTTGGCATAGATTCATACTTTAAAGGCATTAATATTGCATTTTTATCAGGTAAGCAACTATACAAATATGCTGAGGGCCTTGAAAATAATCTTCATCATTTAAAAGGAAATAAAGGAAGCCTGAGTATACAGTACCAACTTAAGACAAGTTTTACATACTTCATGTTGGGATCTAACAAAGGTTAGAGGTGGGATGGAAGGACATTGGGGCCAGGGTTCTTACTCCTTTACTCATATAGTTCTGGGTTTGGGAGGAAGTATGGTTACATGTGCTGGGGAATGCTTAGAGAACAGTGATAAGTGCAAAAAAGGAAAAATTGTCTTTTCTCTCATTCTGCTAATGGGAAACTTGGGATGATAATTAAATATTATACCCATTCCTCTCTTTAACAGTAGTACTAGGGAGAGGGAAAGACTGCAAGGGGGTTGGTTCTAGTTTGTTGAGGGAGGTAGGAATTACTGAGGCCTGTTTCCCATTGATTCATCCCCAACAGCGCCAGAATTCCAGTCTGCAAGTACCACTCCCCCTTGGGTAGAAAGTGTCCTTCAGACAGGATTGCCTTTCCATTAAACACTCTTGGAGGGCAAGCACCAATTCTTAGGACTAAATTTCAAAAGGATAAACAGGATCTTTCAAAATTACAGATGAACAAAAATATCTTCAAAAATTGTGTTTAAGAAGGGTATGGGGCAAGAATATAAAAGGCAGGATAGGAGATATGACTGGGTTAAAAATCAAATGCAGCATTTCAGCTCAGAAAGAACAAGAGTTAAGAATGAATGATAAGGCCTCAGCACAGACCTCTGCAGGCAGTGACAAAGCATGAAGGTCCTGGGAGTAGCTCTTCTGGGACCATGGGCAGGGCCACTCCCAGGCAACTCTGTCCCTCCAGTGGCAGAGAGCACCAGGACACAGTGTGTTCACGGGATAGCTACCTTGGCAGGCCGAGGCAGGATGTGGGACCAAAAGTTTCCCTAGCACAGACATTGCTCAGGGACACAGTAAAGACAGAATCATGTGATTCTGTCTTTTGATTTTATACTTTGGGAAACTAGGATTAGATTGGGGAGGGGTAGGATGTGAATCCAGAACCCATATAATAGGGCTCCTCAGAGGCCAACTTCCCCTACAGCAGCGAAGCTCACTTCTGAAAGGGTTCCAGGTAACAGAGCCGGGGAAGACCGGCATGGTCAGCAGCAACATGGAAAGCCCAAAACAAATTTTGAAGGTACAGTGATTCCTTCTTAACTATCTTGCTTGGGCCCTGGGTCTTAGGAGCCTGGTGGGGAGAATTGGGTCAGGGGGCAGGAAGCAGAGAGGGAACTGTCCCCTAGGGAACAAGGTTAGAGCAGGGTGTCTGGCTAGTGTTCACTCTTGGATTCTGAGCTTAAGTGAAGTCCATGGGCTAGGAACCCAGTCTGTCTATTTGGAGAGTATGCAGGAGTATAACTGTGTTTGAGAATACAGACACATTTCAAAATGTCCATGACAAGAATATGAATGTTTCCTAATGTGAACAGGCCCCATTCCTTTCTGTTATATCAGGCCAGGATGTGGCTTTCAACCCCCAGCAATTCTGGGTGGCTCCTGGAACTCAATAATTTTTATTCTGTTTAGCAGGGGTTTCTGTGCCAGCCAGGTTCAATCAGGTGTCTACTGGTACCAGGGAGTCTTTCTAACCCAGCGCAGTGTAAATCCAGCATCTGTTCGAATTTTGATTGAAGCTGCTTCTGCTTCTCGAACAGTCTCCTTCACAGATTGCATGAGGTTCTGGGCATTGTGAACCAGCATCTCTGTAGCCTGCAAGGAAAGAGGAGCTGTCCGTTACTCAGTTCCTGATGCAGCAGCCCTGCCTCCAAAACCAGCAGTTTCCCTTACCTGCTCCTGGTATCCGCCGTACTCATCACATCACTGGTGGTTGAGCTGGATCACCAAAGAACCCAAAACTGGCCCATCACTGATCGTGTACTGTACCCTCAAAAGGCCTCTAGTGTTTACTCTTTCCTGATCTTCAAAAAGCTCCTGCCTCAGGCTCTTGCTGTTCCCTCTACCTGACATGTTCTTCCAGGTCTCCCCTGGCTCACCCCTCAGCTCCTTCAGATCTGCACTCACTTGTCACTTTATTTCAAACCATCTTCCCAACTCCCAACATTCCTCATCCTCCCATTCTTTCTTCATTTTTCTCCACAGAACCCATTATTACAAACTGATGCACTACATGTTTTACTTAGATTGTTTTATCTAAAACTTAGGTCCCATGAGGGCAGAGATTTGTGTCAGTTTTGTTCACAGTTGTACCTCTGTGTTAGGACAGTGCCTGGTACATAAGAGGTTATTTCATAAATACTTAATTAATGAACGAAAAAAATAATTAAAGAACAAACCAACCACCTTACAAATCCATGATAATCTAGTTTAGTAAGTCTCGTAAACACACAAACTCACAGGACTGGGATCACACTGGTACTCTACCATAGCAAGTCAGGGAACTTACCACTCCATTAGCCCAGTAATTCTTTTTTTTTTTTAATTCTTAACTATTTTTGAGCCACAGAACCTGCAATATAATGGAAAATGCTCACATGTCCAAAATTTGTGCATGCAGTTTCAGAGGGTTCATGGGCTCAGAAAGCCACAACTATGGGCTAGAATTCCTGAAAGTTGATTTTTTCACTTGGTCAACAAAGAGACTAAAGCCTGGAGAAGTTCAGAGACTTGCTCACCAAACTCACAATAGTCAGAATGAGGACTCAAAACCTTTGACTTGCAATCTTGTGTTTTCTGCATTCTACCACATTGTCATTTTCTTTTTTTTTTTTTTAATAATTTGTATTTATTTATTTGTTTATTTACTTATTTATTTTTAGAGAGAGAGGAAAGGAGAAAGAGAGGGAGAGAAACATCACTGTGTGGTTGCCTCTCACTCATGCCCCCAACTGGGGACCTGATGTGTAACCTAGTCATGTGCCCTGACTGGGAATCGAACCAGCGACACTTGGCTTGCAGGCCGACACTCAATCCACTGAGCCACAGCAGCCAGGGCCTATCTTTTTTATATTGGAATATTTAATAGAACACAGTAGATATTCCCCCAAGATACATTTTTGTTGTTAATTAATTAAATGATAAAGTCTGAAACTCTGAGCCTTATCCTTCCTTCCCTGTTTTTCCCATTTCCTTTTTTGGGGGTGCAGAAGCGATCACAAGACAGGAGACAGCCCAGTGCCCAAACCCTGCCTAGAATACATGGAAGTTAGGGATGAAGATCCAGTTCCCATGGTGTGGAAAGAGAGAGTTGGGGTAAGAGATGTTGGATTAAAATATGGTACGAAAGCAGCACTACTGGTACCTCTCTCTGATGTGCTCCTAGCCTCTGTCTCCTGGCCTAGAGATCAGAGATCGTCTCCCCAATTATTTGTGAGTTCTCCAAGGGAGGTCTATTTTTTTTAACTACCCTATACAGTGCCTCATTCAGTGCCACATACTGAATGCATGGTGAGCTTGTGTGGGCAGTTCAACAAAATATGTGCTACCTATCATAGAAGAAATTGGGAATCTGACTCACAGCAGAGCCTGCTAGAGAGGGGATAAGGAAAGGAAAAGGTGCTCAACTGAACGCTTTCTGAAAGACCTGGGCTACATTTCCGGGAGGCAGGGAAAGGGAACAAACTCCAAGAAGTGGCTGCCAAAGTAAAAACAAGAAGCATCACTTAAGGGAACCCTCCCACCAGCCTTATTTCAAACTCTGTCAAAGAAAAGCACCTCCTTTGAGTTGTCCTTTCAGCCTCAGCACAGGTTCCTGAAAAGCCTACACTAGTCATCCTCCCTGAGGTAGTTATCACTTGGTGAGCTAGGAAGCAGAAATTCTCTCCAGCCAAAAAATGACAGTGGGGCAAGAGTGAGCAGGCACTGGAAGCCTTGAGAAAGCCAAACCTATTCCAGGGAGGAAAAGAACTGAGTAAAATCCTCACTGTTAACTGATTCAGACCCTTAACCACCCATCTGTAAAATGACAAAAGTCGCACAGATCTTTACTTTCCCTTCCACATGTCTGATGCATCTCTCCAGCACAGGTGCCCTGCTGAGAGACTGAAGACTCATCCCACATACTGAATATTCAATTCACAGTACAACTTCCCCAAAGCTGAACTGAATTGCCATACAGCAGCACAGAGCTGCTGGCAAGAAACCAGAAGCAATAGGCACGTACCTGCTCAGACTCCTCGTCACTGATGTTGGTCCGGCCCAACATGGTGGCCTTCACTGTGGACAGGATTTTGAGCTGGGTGCTTATGGTTGGGATTCGCTCACAAACCTAAAAGGAAATTTTAATTTAGTGTTTTTCTTGCCTGCAAGTTCCTGGAGGGCCAAACTTATCCACCTGTGTATTCCCAGTGGCTGGCATGCAGAAGGTACTCAATAAATTAATAGCAGGATTCTACTTGTTTACTTCTAAGGATCAGTAGAGTCCTTTTGTCCAGAAATAGAAGCATTAAAATGCCTTTATTTGACTAGGAAGTAAACTTTCCAGTATCTGCCTTTCCCAAATACACATGTATATTTCCCTTTCTGCTATTTCTTTCCTCTCTGAAGTGCCTCCTTCTTGCTCCCCACTTTTCTCTATCCTGCTCTTCTCCCCACCACAACCCCCACCCCTGCCTGACTCCAAGGTGCACGCACACGCACACACACACACGCACGCACTTCTCAGTACCTGTAAGAGGTTGGTTCTAATCCGCTTATCTGTGCACTGCTTGGCAACCTCCTTGGCCAACCGAGTCACCTCATCTGAGGCCTTGGCGATGTCCTTGGCACACTGAATCAATGCCCGCTTGGTACCACTGCCTCCTCTTACCAGCCGAGACATCTCAGCCATCAGCAGAGCCATGCGCTTGGCTGCTGCGATGATGTCATTGCCCTAGAGAGAGGCAAACACACAGTGTGAGCTCAGTCCACACTTTGGCCAAGTGAGGGAAAGATGTAGAAGCACAGAGAAGAGAGGAGCCTGCTGCTCTAGCAGCCTCTGGAAAGGTGAAAAGAGGGAAAAGGGACTGTTTCTGAGTGACATGGACAGCACAGGAGAAACAAAGAGAAGAGATAGAGCCAGGGCACTCACCCTAGCACAAAGGAGAGAGTGGAACAGAGAGAGAGTTAGAGAAAGAGAGAGAGATCACCAGACTGAAAAAGGAAGAACTGGATATTAGTCTGAAAGGGCAACATGTGCACCCCAGGCAGAGCACTAAACAAGCACTTCAGCATCTCCACATTAATCATGTCAATAAAACGGGGATGGGCCAAGAGGTTGGTTAAACAGGCATTTTCCTTTCTGTGGGGGGAAAGCAGTAGAGGGGAAAAATACAGAGGAGCCGTCCCAGATGCTTACCCTTGTTACAGATAGCAGCCAAGGACTGTCTCTGCTAAACTAGAATTTAAAACCCAAGTAAACATTATTGGCCTTGATAAAAATATATATATATTTTGTGACCTAGACTGCTCCTACCCTCCCTCAACAGCCTCTTGTTTGTCCTACCAGCCTAAGAGAACATATTATTTTAATTTTTCACATTTAAAAAAGGCCAAGAATCAATTCTTCCATCCCCTCAGATAAGTGGCTTCAATAAAGAAACCTTCAGCTAAGAGGATGCCGAGGGAGGCTTTAGGAAAATAAAAATCGTGAGTCAAGCTGTAAATGGAATGAACCCCCACTCCAACTAGCAGAATTTGTCTTAGATTTGACATTTTGGTTCATTAAAACCTTTACGGGTCAATAAAGAAATGCATAAATAATTTACTTTAAGCCCTCAAAAGGCTCTCTTTTGGCTCATAACAACCAAAAATAACAACTGCATTGTTCAAAATACCCAAAAGGCCGGGCTGTACTCATTTTTCCCCTCATGCTTCTCAATTTCTCTACGATGCAGTGACTGACACACAAACCATGCCGCTGCGGGCGCTGTGTGAGACCTCCACAGACACCATGAGGTGGCTGAACGTTTATGCTAGAAGGCGTGTAACATCCCAGGCAGTATTTGAGGCCAGAGAGAACACAGGTATGTGAAGAAGGCATGAGAATAGGGTGTATGTTAGACAAGGCCATCTGGCCCTCCTCTTCCAGAGCAGACCTTGGATCATCCTAAGACGTCATGACTTTGGTTAGAAGACAGTGTAGTGCCAGGATTAGTTATTGCCCAATACTCTTCAAACCCCTTCTTCTTGCAACATGCCACCTTCAAAGGGGAAAAAGTGATCACCCCATCACCCACACCCCAAACTAGCTTTTTGGTTCAGTCTCCAAGGCCAAAGCTACGCTGCTGCCTGCCCTGCAGCTTTGAGCTCTCTCTGTTCCCCACTCCCACTGAAATGTGGACAAGCCGTCAATGACACCCCTTACCCTGTGGGGCTCCCATCAAGGCCAGCATCTGTCACTCAGCCAAGTGCAGGGCAGCAAGCAGGCCTCCCCAGACAGCCTGCCGTATAAAGCTGCTTCTCACCCTGATCAACTCTGCTGAGGCATCAGTGCATCAGTGAGAGGTCAGTCAGGGGGGAGATATGCAAAGCTCAATGGTCAGGCCAGATGAACTCTTAATGATCTGCAATGATTCCCATGACTTCCCAAGAAGTGTAAGATTCCAATAGTGGCCACAGGTTGGTAAGAAAGGAATCCTTTCAAAAGTGACCCCATCTCTCTGTAGCCTCCAAACATAAATGCAATCCCATTAATCTGGCATTAATAGACCTATCAAACTTGTGAAGCCAGACCTAACAACAAAGTGCAGACAGACAGATGCCCACCCTACCCAGACTCACAGGACCCGCACAGATCATAAGTGATGCAATGTGTCAAGGCTGAACATGGCTGGATGCATATGGAGCAGCCCCAACTGGGGGTGCTAATCAGTACCTTACTAGACCACTTGGTAGCTTCCCGATGCAATGACTGAGCCGCAGCCAGAATGGGTTGGTTGACCGGCTGATTGGAGGGCATTAACAGCAGCTCGGGTTCGTAATCGTCTTCCATGTCAGAGGGGACAGGGAACCCAACAGCATCGGCCGCATCTGCCTCAGCTACAACACCTATACCCACCTCAGAGGCTGGGGTACCCGGCTTTGTCGATGGCAGAAGGATGAGAAACAGGGAAAGTGTTAGTAAGCACAGTCGGACTTGAGGAACTGAGCTATGGCTGGTTTAGTAACCAAAGCTTGCCCAGGATGGGAACAAAAATGGCCTACTCCAGGAGCTTGACGAACCAGGAGCCACAGAAGGGGGAGCTCCCAGGCTGCAGCACCAGCCCAGGCCACCCTGTTCACGTTGCATGAAGGAAAGAGACCCACTCCACCAGCAAAGGTTTTCTGGAGAAATAGTCATACTAAGAAAGCAAATGGCATTCCTTTCTTATACACTTACTACCAAAATTTACCTTGCCAGAATATTTTTGAGGAGCCAAACAACCAAACAATAGCAGTTCATTACTTTTCAAAGAAATCCAGAGAGAAAAAGTAAATGCAGTGGCATAATTGGCTTTGAACAGAATGAAGTGAACACCCTGCTGGCCCATACGGATACTGTTCTATATCTTCTGGACGCAGGAAGCAACTCTGGTCAGCTCTGCCACTACCAGATACAGATTATTATTTCCACCAGGGGTTAAAAGTCCAGGAATTAAAAATGACACATCAGAGGCATGGATAGCAAACAAGGAAAGAGTCAAGAAAACAAACACAATGGTGAGTAAAAGAGGACTTATCAGTACTTATCAGTACACCAGCACCACCCAGCTGAAAGGAATCTCCAAAAGACACCTCATCCAGCTGTCCATCTTAGAGAAAACTCACACTTCAGACCAGCTCTCTCTCTATCCCCTCTACGTCTTCAGAGACAACACTTCCACAATTTCATTTTGCACCCATTGCCGGTACTGACTCAGAATGCTGTTCTTTGGGTACAGCCTAAATCTCTCCTGCTGCAAAATAGCCTTCTCACCACCCTCACACTCAATTTACATATTTCACAGACAAGACAATACATGGACTTGGCAACTGACCCAGGCTCAGCTCAGAGGAGCCCAAAATCGGTGTCCATGAGAGAACAGGACCCATGAGGGGGAGAGGATGAATTTACTGCCAGGGACAGGGATTCTGAAAGGCCAGAGGAGGCAGCAGGAAGATCAGATGCTGACAATAAACTGAGGGGAAAGAAAAGGAACTGCCTCAAAGACCCAGAACCACTCATGAAAAATAGTGAGCATGGATTCATTGTCTCAAACAGGTCTAACAAGAGGCAGTAGGAGTTTGTGTGGACTTCATCTGAGGTTGCTGTCACTCCAAAAAGTCTTACCCTGCACAAGAAACCTGTCTCTAAAAGTTGGAGGATCAAGGGGTTCAGGTACCATCTACATCCTTTCACCTAAACTTTATGTCTCAACCAGGACTCCTCTCCAGGCCTTAGAGAACAGGCCAGCTCACTGCTGCTAGGTTAGAGCCCCAAAGTGCACAAAGACAGATAAACAGACACACAAACACATACCACCACCACCCCAAGCACACACAGTTCAAGTAGCTCCTGACTTCTCGTAGCTCAAAGTCAGCAGCCTCCTGATGCTCCAAACCTCCAAGAAAGTCAAACCTGAGGACTTCTGGCCACCAGTACATAGGAGAGCCTGTACGGTGTGCCCCCAAATTTCATCTTTATCTTTACAATCCATGTGTATTTTTGCAATTTATCTGGGTTTAAAGTAAGGTAATTTAAATTCCTTTGATAATCTTTGAGTAAAACCAATCTTCATGGACACTCCCACCCCACTCCCCATGTGCCCTGGGACTCTGCAAACGGACCCAGGGGTGTGCACACCCCCATAGCAGATATGCAATTATAAATAATTCCCTAGATCAGGTCCAACACCAGCAAGGTCTTCATTCCTTCTTAGAACCTGGGCTCAAAGCTAACAGTTCAAAAATATATATAGTTTAAAAAGCCTGAAAACGAACCAGACCAGCGGCATGTGCAGGAGGGCCCTGGGGAACTGCATTCAACACAAGGATTTGAGCTGGCTGAGGGTGTGAAAAGAATGAAGGCAAATAGATGGTGGGAACAAAGATCTAGGATCATATCAGAAAGAGCTGAAAACTGCATTAGAACTGCCTTTCACTGCAAGGTCAGCAGTAACATTGAGCTCTTATCTAGAAAAGCTACCGTTCACTTTTCACCATTTAGGGGGAAAGAGGCAAAAGTTATTCATGGGGCATGACTGCTGTAGCATCCAAATTTTCACCAACCACATTAATATTTATACTTTCAAGATTGCTGAGCTGAAATTAGCCTGGAGCTGTCTAGAGTTGAGGGGTAAGATAATTTTGAGGAAAGAACATGGCTTCTAAGACACAATCTACTTGCTTCTATAAAAAATAAAAAAACACAAAATATAAACATTTCATCTAGCTGTTGTGTTGCAGAGTCCACAGAAGACAGTTTCATGTTCAGAGAGCTGATAATTAGCAAGGAGCACCTAGGAAAGAAAAGAACTTCTACAATACCCCAAATGCCCAGGGTGAGGCACCTGACACACTAATGGACAGAACCCTCCTCTCAAACCACCTTGCTCTCACTTTTGCTGCTGGGAGAAACCATCAAGCACCAGGAGCATTTCACTGAACTGCACCTAAGAAGAGGATCATACCATTAGCAACAACAAGAACCAAAATAGAGGGGGGTGGGGGTGACTTTCCAAACAGACTCTTCTTCCTGGGTGTGCATAGTTCTTCATCCTTTCTCAACAAGAAAAGCTTCATTACTTACCTTGCTGGACCATTTGCGAGCTTCATCATGGAGCTGCCTGGCAGCCATCATCATTGGCTGGTTAATCGCCTCCCCAGCTTTCTGCTCAGGGAACTCTTCATCCTTCTCCTCTGGTGGTGGGGGTCTAGGCGGAGGGACCTCGCCCTCAGGCAGGGGCGGTTTGGGAGGAGCAAGCTCATCTGTCAGCTAAGAAAGAATTACCAGGTTGTAAGGAAAGCCCTAGGAACTAGTCCCTCTTGAATTCTTTCCTTTCCTCCAAAAAGCATCCCCAGAAAAGCTACCCACATTCACTCCACATAAGACCACCCACATTGAGCATGGTAACCACCTGCTTCAATCTCAACAGAAGCAAATTTTCTTTCTTTTTTTCTCAACAAAAAGCCAGCAGCTACTGTTTTGGACATATCCCAGGGAGGCATTGCACAGCACTAGCAGACCAAGGATTCTCAAAGACCTAGGTTCTGGCCCTGGCTCTGTTGAGGGAAAGCTGCATAGGCAAGTAACTTCTCCTCTGACAATGAGGGTAGCTAGACCAAATAACTTCTTAATTCTAACTGTCACGACTCTATTGATCACACAAGCAACCATTCCAGAATAGCTGTCTCCATGGCCCTAACCAACCACCAACAGCCCAGCTGGAAGGAATCAAATGCAGCATTGGAGGCTAGGGAAACACTGTTCCTTCACTATGGGCACAATGACCCAATTTTGTCCTAAACCAACTTAGCAACTTACATCTTTTTACTGACATTAAATATGGGAAAGTAAATCAAGGAGAGTGACTCAAACTATTGCCTTGATTAAGCTACTCCCAAAATCAAGCTATTTTCAATACAAGTAAGGAAATGGCTGAAAATCATCACTATTTCCTATTCTAGGATTTGTATCTGCAACATATTGCCCAGCCAGCCCAAAGAAGAATAAATTCATGGTACTTTGGGGGGCATCAAAAGATTTTTAATTATAGTCGGGGGGAGGAGAAACCTTAAAAATAAAAAGATTGTATTGCTTATGTTACTAAAAAAAAGTTAAGTGAAGGAATGAAGAACCTCTGTAAGATATTAACCACCTCGTTTTTGCCATTTATCACCTGGGACATAAAATCTCACCACAAGCTGTGCAGGTTATTTTCGCACTCCTCACTAACTGGCCCACTAACTCCTCAGTCATGGTATCCACACTTACCGAGGCCAGCTCCTTTGCCCCAGTCGCTCCCCATCACAGCAGGCCACACCCAGAGCTCCACCCACCCAGCACACACCAGCAGAAGCAGTGGGTTGGGCTCCTCTAGATTTAGGAATGAAAATCAAGTTGTGCCTCCGAATAAGATTCAAGTAAAAGCTAAACAAAGGCACCTGGTGATTGAGGCTCCAGAACACAATCTACCTTTCTCTTGCTACAGCCCCACACCCTGCTGCTCAATTCCATCTCCCTGAGTGTACTTACACGGAGCTGTTCAAGGTCTGGCGGAGGAGGTGGAAAGTCAGGCTCCTGAGGTTGGAAGGCTTCTCTGACCTTGGCCACAGCACCCAGGATCCGATATCCCGAGTCCAGGAAGCTCTTTTGCAGGCCTAAACACAAGACGCCCTCACTTTCAGCTGGGCGGGTCAGTGCCCTGGAGCACTGTCTGTCCAGCAGAAGAACTGGTTTCCATTAACAAAAGGTGGATGTGAAGCTGCCAGCAAGCAACACAGGCAGACTAAAGGGGAAGGGAGGTGAGGCAAGGCAGACGCCCTGGGGCCTCCAAGGAGTCATAAGTGTCACTAACAGCTGTCCCCTGCAGTGCTCAGGATGCCTTCCTGCCTGTACAACTAACAAGCACTCAGGGCATTCCTGGGCGTGAACGTTTTGGGCGCAGCTGGTGTTCCTCACTTCTCTTATGAGATAAGTCTGCCCAACTCAGCACAGGGGAGATGTCAGCGGCAGATCAGCATACATTCCCTGCAGGACTTCTCACCTTTCTCCCTACTCCTCTGCTGCACTTGGCATTCAGCCTATTAACCCCTATGCTGAGTTGCTACTGCTACTGCTGAATGCCCGGTTACCTGGCATTCAGGAATGTGCTCAAACTATCAGGAACTCCAGTTAAGAAACAGCATGTCCTTAGTGATAATGGGTTGAGGATACTATCAAGATTCTGCCCAGGCTAGGGATGAATGAGCAAGTCCCTCCTCCCCACTCTCTCACATTGCCTAAACTGTTCTTAGACGAGGCTAGAAACCCTGGATGCTCAAAACAAAAGGGGACGCAGATGTTTCCAACCAAAGGACTGATAACATCCTTAGTAATTCTGAAAATATGATGAAATTTGACTGCAGAAAACCCACATTTTTTGGTGTAGAATCAGGAGACCCAAAGGTCAACTTAAGCCCTCCAGATTTGACAGAAATAAAGGATGTTTTACAGAGAAAAGGCATTTTAAGAAAAGCAGAAGAGAAGTTATGCCTATTACATAAGCTAAACAGTTGGTAGATTGGTAATCATGCATCTTTTGAGAAATTTCCAGAATAATAACTAAACAGGGCCAGGAGCTACGTTAGTTAGGTAACATCAGCAAGTGCAGAGAAGTTGGTCCAGAGAAACTAGCTTACAAAAAACCTGCCAATATTGCAGAAAACATTCTGTCCAATGTTATTTTGGACAGAAAAAGATTAATCTAGAATTCTAATCAAGCTAATTATCTGGAGTTTTTGCTCCCAGACTTTGTATGCGGTGCTTGGGGGGTGCATATTCTCTCACTACCCTGTCAGCTTCCTGAGTTAACCTCTCAGCTGAGGTGAGCCACACCACGCATTGCTTACCAGGGTCAGAAATGTTTCCAGCTACAGCCTTTGCATCCATCACCATTGGGGAGATGGTTTTGCTCAGTTCATCAGAGGCGGCTTTCACAGCCTCACGGAACTTGGGATCCTCAGAGTTCTCCACCTCCCGCTTAGCCACCAGCAGGATCCGGTTGGCGCGGCGAGCAATGCTGGTTGCCCCAGCGACCAGCATCTGAGGCTGAATGTTGGCCATGGCTACTTTGCACTTGTCCAGGTCTTTTTTAATTGCTTCTTCAGAAGCATCCAACAGAGATTTGGTATCAATGGCTTCATCCACCAGCCCTGTGAGGAGAACAGAAATGGAATTTAGTTTGTATTTTGAAGAACAGAGACTCCAAAACCCTGTTGTCCAAGTTTCTTATGTGAAAGTACAATACCTAGAATTCTCTCCTTCAGCTCAAAATCCTTCTTACACAATCAAAAGCCTCCAGGTGAATACCATAGTAAAAAAGAAGAAGATGTGACCCAGGAGACCACATAGACTCACAGCATTTACACCAGCAGTGGTCACTGGTCTTCTCTCTACCACAGACAACCAGAAATGCATCGGCATCAGGAGGAAACAAGGATTGCGTCTGAAACCTTCACCACATTATCTGTTAATAACATTTTCTCCCTTCCCGTCTTACACCGCAGCCATCTGTTGCTTGTTGGCAGCTTGTAGTGGCCAAGATGAGCCACACGGAGGACTCCAATAACTCTCACAGCCTGCGTCTTGTTTCTGTTACCTCTCTTTAGGCATCTCGGGAGCTCCACTTTCATCTCTGGCTGCTACGGACCCCTGTCACAGCAGGTGCTGTAGGGAAGCCGAAGAGCCTACATTCTCGTTTCTTCCCTTCTCTCCTATCCCTCCCTCCACAGAGAATGAAGAAGATTCAGAGGTGCCACTTCAACTGCACAGGCACAGGTTTGTAGGTGGTTGGTTTCTCCTTTTTTTAAAACTACGTAGTTGATAAGTTGGAGGAAACTCTGAGACAAGTTGTATTAAATGGTAGCTATTGTGGTTCCTTGAAATGTGAACCCACTGAAAATGACAGGGACACTTACTGTATCCACGAACACCGCCTCCCAGCCTCTGAAACCAAACTCTGGCTCAGGCTGAGCAAAGACACTATTCAAAGAGAAGATAGGAGCGGTAACAATGAACATCACACCGGGAGGGCGGCGTTAAAATAAAAAAGACTCAAAGAGTCTCTCTTCAGACAAAGTTGCAAGGCTTGAATGAGAAGCCGCTACTGCTCAGCAGCCTTAATCAGCGCCAAGTACACTGTCGAGCACATGACCGTCCCTTTATCCAATTACAGCTGAGTAACATAATCGGTCCTGCTCGGGTTTCTCAGAACTCCACATATGAGACAAGAACATTGCACACAACTCTACCTGTCATTTTTTCAACATTATCGATCCACTGGTTCTTCATGGTCTCAAAATGTTCATAAGCGGCTTGGTTTCCGGGATTCCTAAGTAGGATGCGAGCAGCTGAGACAACCTGGCAATAACAAAACAACCTTAAAACACCAGGCACCTTGCCCCTCAAATACAAACCTTTAGGGGAGCTTTCCCCTTTCTACCTACAGATGGCACCATAAGGCCAAAAATCGACAAGTCTCTTTTCAGACTGAACGAATTAGGTTTGGTCTCATAACACTTCCCCAGAATGGGCCCTGGCAAAGGTTTTACGGTTGTGGCCTTATTTTAAGAAAGTAAAAAAGTGACAAACTAAATTGGGTATTCACTTGATACTTCAGAATATATACAAAAGTACCATATATTAAGTCCTTGGTGTCAAGCCTTCCATCTTTAAAAATCACCATTGAAAAAGATACTAAAAGCTACTCAAAATTCATTTACAAACACGGTCTACAGTTAACAAAGTGCTTTTACAGCTATTATCTTACTAAAACTTCACAACACTGTGATAGAGACAGAACAGGTAATTTTTCCATTTTACAGCCACAAAAGCCAAGACTCAGAAAATTTTAGTGACTTACTCAAGAACTCCCACTTAGTAACTTACAGCACTTGCGGAAGGGACTAACATTTACTGGGTATTCATTTGGTAAGTTACAGGCTGTACACTCATCCTCTTAAACCTCAGAACAGTCCATTAGGAAGGAATTATCTCCATTTTACAGATGAGGAAACTCAAGGTCACAAAAGATTCCATATCCAGATACCGTCAAAGTCCCTGCTTCAAAGTCTACAGTTGGTGTCTTAAATCGAGTTTTCTCAACTTTTTTTTTTTTTTGTCATTTTTAGAAATCTTTTTATACAGAAAACCTCTGCTTCATATTCCATGTTTCATGGAAGTTTTTTAAGCAAGTTAGACTTTCATATTTTATGGAAGGCTTTTTAAAAAGTTGGACAAGTGTGACTTTTCAAGAGAATCAACTTGTAAACATGCCATTTGGGCAAAAGTTGAACATTTAAAAGATGTGCTTATTTTCCTCTCTTCCTGCAGGTTCCCACCAAAGCTGTATCACAGATTTGTAAAAGCCCAGCACAGTCTCTAATGTATCAGAGGCACTCAGTAAATATCTGATGAGTAAACGAATGAAAAAATGAATTCTCTATAATTTGATTAGAAGAAAAAATACACAAACATTAAACAAAATGACCTTTAACTAATATTTTTAAGAACAGCTATCACCTGTTAGAACTTTAATTCCCATCCAATTTGTTTTCTTTTGTTCACACTCTTTACTATTCACAGCATACTACCTACCTTGGTAGGTTAATTAAGTAGAAAAAAGAAAACAAGTTATGGGCACAAATGACTTTTCATTTTTTTTAATCCCTCAAAAGGATGTGGGAAAAGGCATAAGCTCTAAAATCAAAACAAAGTAAGCTCTCAAGATTATCCAAATATTTTCCTAAGTGTGCGTGTGTGGAAGGGAAGGCTTATTAGTTTTTCCTACTTTCAAAACTAATTTATTAGCATTGTAAAAAATTCAAACAATGCAAAAACAATCTTGACACTATGGATATGTGTAGTTTTTTTTCATGATGTCTTACAGTAAGTGTTCGAAAATGTACAGAAACTGTTCTATAATTAATCTTCTTTACTGAATACTACATGGTGAGTATTGAAATGGTGAAAAGGGAGCAACACTCAACCTGGGGCGTGAGTTCTCGGGCTGTCTTCACTGATGCCTGAATTCCTTCCACCGTTGATTTATTAGCAGTTCCAACAGCAGCCGCCTTCTCTGCCGTGGCACCAAGCCTCCCTGAATGATTCTCAAAGTTAGCTGCCCTCTCATCGAACACCTTGAGGGAAAACAAAGGCAGTAAGAAATTTTATTTAAATAAAATGGGTCTGGCAGCATAAGGAAAAGTCTCTCTTTAAGCAGAGACAGCAACTACTCAAGCAAAAACTTCAGAGATGACATCATACCCTAGTTAATAAGACTAGTCAAACACCAAGTCCTGGCTTTGCTATATCACATACCCTTGAATTTCAGTTCAGCTAGTGCTTACCAAGAGCAAACAGGACATTTGGCTCTGTGTATATAGTCTGTAATATGCAGTTCACAGGATGTAAAACTTAAATAATCCCCATTCCCAAAAGGCTTATCCTAGTTTAAAGAACCACTCCAGGCTCCAGGGTAGATTGCTGGGTACATTAAAAGCCAAGAATATCCAGAGTCCTAAACAGAGCTCCAGCCTCCTCAGACAGCATCCCACTTGTTCAACTACCATTAATGTTGTAAAAACTCTGCCCCTGACCTCCACAGGAAAAACCACAGCGGGTGCCCACACTCAGGCCTGACACAGGAGTAAGGATGGCTGACTTTTATTATCCCAATTGCAAAACCATCTATCATATTGTTCATTCAGCTCTCAAATATTTAAAAAGTTAACTTTTCTTTTGACATGGATATTATGCAAGGATGCATACCATGAAGGGGGCGATTTAACTTAGATAAAATAACAAAAAATCTTCTGTCATTGGTTTGGATAACATTATTGGAATTAGTGCTTGAAAGAGCAAGTTATTGCAAACAGCACTGGATCAGGTTTATATTATACACAGAGCATGTCAGAAATTGCCTAGCAGAATCCATCCTCTCCTTACCTTCCCCTGAGGGTCTACCTGCCCATACTTGGAGAGCAGCTTTGGTTCTGGCAGACAATCTCTAAAGGTCTCCTGGTTCAAGAGTGGGCTCCAATCTCATTGCCAGGGTTCTGTGTTTACCCACTCAAGTCTCTTCCCCATTCTGGCCTCTTGTTTGGACTGAGCTACCTGGGTTTATTGCCATTTAATGCTCAGAATCTCTGCCTAAATTTCTGATCCCTGTCTCCTCCACCTGGCCTCTTTCCTTGTGTCTTTCCTTGGCTGCTCTTCCACACTCTGGATCAACTTCGTTGATCACCTTGACCCCGGCCCATGTCTGCTTCTCCCTCTGATTAAATTGCTTGCTTAATTTGCTGTTCTTGTCACTCAACCCAAATTCACTCAGCACCTACCATGTGCCAGATACTGGAGTAGATACTGAAGATACAAAGATGAATAAGACAAAATTTCTGCATCTCAAGGAGCTCACATTCTAGGGGGTAAGAAAGGCCCATAAACAGATGTGTGCTATGTGCAATAATAAAGCTAAGCACTGATATCATGGGAGCCAAAAGAAAGGCATTTAACTGCCAGGAAGTAAAGGATACTAGGATAAAAGAGAAATAGGAATTAACTGAAAAATAAGAAAGAGGATAATTAGGCAGAGAGACAGAAAGAACAAAGACATAGAAGGGAGAAGGGACAGAGTACCAGAGCAATGCCTAACTATAAACAATTAGGCATTGCTGCGCATGATCTGAAAGGCAGAGGTTCATAGGAAACAGGTATAGAGACAGTATTAGAAGCCAGATTAGAGCTCTGGCTTTCTCCCCACTGAAGGGTTTAAGCAGGAAAATATGAGGGTCAGATCTGTATTTTTATTTTATTGGTGGTGTAGGGACAGATGCAACAAAGACCAACCATAGCTGAGTAGTCGTACAGACAGCTGGGGACAAGGTTCAGAACTAGAGCTGTGGCAACATGAATGGAAAATGGAAACAATTCAAGAAATATTTGTGAAATCAAAGTAGCTTGCCTTAATTTATTGGTGCAGGAAGAGGAAGGGAAGGAAACAGTCAGTGGTGACTCATAAATTTCTAAGAGACAGAGGACAAAAGGATAACATGTACTGAGGTGTCTATGAAACATCTAGAAGCAGAGGACCAGCAGAGAGTTTGATCTACTAGCATGAAACTCACAGATGTCTGAAATTTTAAAAATATATATAAATCATCGCAGTCTAAGGGGGACCATGAGCTGAACTTCCCAGTAACCTAGGCTAGAGAAAAATAAATGGGGTCGTTTAACAAACAAGAACACAAACCTTCACCCACCAGATCTACATTGTCTTGGATGCCTGACCTAATCCTTTCCCTTTGTTGCCAATACTAAAGAGGCTGAAACCAAATACTTGCTTTTCTAGACTCTTTTGCATCTGGGGTAGCCAGATGACAGAGTTCTAGCCAATGAGACATAAGCAAAGTCTCCTGGAGGATTTCTGAGAAAGCCTTTCCTTCCTTCCTTCCTTCCTTCCTTCCTTCCTTCCTTCCTTCCTTCCTTCCTTCCTTCCTTCCTTTCCTTCCTTCCTTCTTTCATTTATGCATTCATTCATTACCAACTTTATGCCAGGCATTGTTCTAAGAACCGGGAATAAAGTAATGACAAAGCAAAGTCCTTGCCCATATGGAATTTCATGCTAATGTGAGGGATACAGACAAACAAAAAATGAGGTAAATGTGTCAAATGTTGATAAACACTAAGGAGAAAAGCAGCATATGAAGATTAGGAAGTCCCTGGGAGTAAAAATGGAGTTACTACCATAGGTGATGACCCAAAAGTGACATTTCAGTAGAAAGCTGGAAAAAAGTGAGTGAATGATGCATATAGTTATCTATGCAGGAAGACCAGAGAGACAAATATGAAGGCCCCAAGGTTAGAACACGTGAACATAAACAAGGAATGCTGGGAATACAAGGCAAGGAGGTCAATGTAGACAGAAGAGCATGAGGAGAGGAGTGCTACCACATGAGGTCCGAGGAGAATGGGGACCAGATGCAGTGCTCAAGATGCCTGTACCAACTCACACCAGCTCACCGAAACCAATGTGCCCATCTCCTCCCAACTCTGCTTCCAGTGACTTCATATTGCAACAGCCACGATGGGAGTATTTACAACATGGAAACCAACAAACATTACAAATAAGGGTTTTTATTTGGGGGGCTTTTTCCTGGAGAACTAGTCTACCAACACATCACTGACATTACTGTTCAAAGGACTCTGGACTCACTCTCGGTCAGGGCAAGACTATGTAACTGATACGCTTGGTGACTAAAAAAGAGGCGTCAAGGCCTTCCCTCTTCTGCTCTTCCACCCTTCATCCACAGCATCCCAACCTGATGTACAGTGAAATCACATTTTACCTTTACAAACAAATAAATAATTACTAAATGTGTGTGTCGGGGGCGGGGGGGGGGGGGTTGACCAACAGAAGAAACGGAAGACCTCAGGTACCCACCTCTTCCCTATTGGGGGCATCAGGAGGTGCAGTAGCCGCCACTGCCAACAGCTTGATGGGAGTTGTGGTATCACTGAACACATCTGACACCTCCTGAGTCATGGCCTCCTGCATCTGGGCTTTCAGATCCTTAAAAAAATCATTTACAAATGAAAATTTCCAAAATTATCCAAAAAGCACATCTGCCAATGTCCTCACTTCACGGACACATTCATTCATTCATTCATTTTGTCTTTTATTCAGTAAACATCTGTTGAGTATCAATTATACTGAGCTAGCATGGAACAGGTGTAAGATATGCATCCTGCCCTTTAAGCAATTAATATCTAGTAGAAAAAAATGTTACTTCCTTTCTTGGTGATCTCTAAAAAATGATACTGAAAATCATGGGGTTGAGCCCAAAGAAGACCCTGAGAGAGTAAGTTCCTCACCATCCCCAATGCTGGAAGGGCCTGGTAATGACCACAAGTGACTATAAAGGTTGTTTGGTGGAGGCAGTGCCAAGTGTCTAAGCATTCCCTTATACTAAGAGGAAAGAAATCAAGAATGGGAATTTTTTTATATGTTTTTCCAATTGAGTTTCTAGAAAAACTTGATAACCAATGTATGTATCCATTTCTTAACATGGTCTAAAGACTAGAATTCTTAGAAGTCATCAAAAGCTCTTTTCCATAGTTATCACACTGAGTTCAATTTAAGTTTTCTCTATTTAGGCAAAGAAGTCTCAAAAGCCCCAGTTTCTCAAGGTGGTGGCATGTACCAGCTGGTAATACCTGAGATGATTTTAGGTGCAACATAGAAAACTTTTTATTTTAATAATTATTTGTTTCTTTTAACTATATTAGAGAAAATATAAGTAACTCATCAAGTTCATGATGTTAGGATTCTTGGAAAATTTTCTTTTAAATAAATTCTTGTTTAAAAAGGGAGTCCATTTGAAGATAAATACTGAGTAAACAGTACAGGTGATACATGGATAAAGCAAATATCATGAAATAGCTTCAACTGAGTAAAACAGGAAACACAACTTTAGTTGCTGTCACACACTGGTGAGCTTTTTCCTAAGAAGCTCTGAATTTCCTTATATCGTTGGTCACACTCTTCACTTCTCCTTGACTAAAAAATTATGCATTAAAAAAAACTCTCCATCCCTAGTTTTTCAATAAATAAGCATAAGAAATATAATGATATGTGTTTTTGAGTTCTACCTTTAAGGAGTCTTGGAGCTGAGAGGCCAGTGCTCTAGCCTGAGGACTTTCCCCTTCCCCTCGGGCAGCCAGGTCAGCCAGCTGGGCCGTCAGCTGGTCCACTCTGTCACACTTTGCAAGCAGATCTTGGCGATAAGGCCCCATCATGACATTAGCCAAACGATGCCCTTCCGCCACAAGCCCTCGGATGGCAGCCTGACCTGGACCAGGAGGAAAACACTGAAACTCACTAAGACCTGGAGAAGGCAACTGCAGTGCCATCTGGTAAGTTGTTCATTTTTTTAATACTAATATTTAGTGGGGTTTTTCCCCTAACAATAGAAAAAACTGGGGTGATACAGAAAAGTATACATAATAGATAAACCACCCATACATAATCCCATCACTTGCAGATTGATAAATTTGTCCTTTCCTTCCAGTTTTTTTTTAATGTATTGCATGTTCCTATGCATGTGCACATTTTATATACATTTCTCCTTCACAAAATTGGAGTCATACTATATACTTATTCCTTGTTTCTTTTTATTGAACATGAACATTTTTCCACATTATTAGATATTCTTCAAAAATCATGATCTAAAATCCAAGTAATATTTTACTAACCATAATTATTTGGCTACTTATTATTTAACATTTATTCTGTTTATATACATCTCTAATTAGAATAAATTCCTGGAAGTCAGATTGCTGACTCAGTGAGTATGAACTTTTTTAAAGCTCTTGACGCAGAATACAGAATTGTCATTCAGAAAGTTTGGTTTTACCAATTTATTCCTCTACCAGTAAATTATATGTCTGCTTGATTCCCCAACACTGGGAATCACCAATTAAAAAATTTATCTTTTTATTCAGTGAATACAGCAAATGAAGTAAACAGCTCTTTCAGCCTCAGCAGGCTTGCTGTCATAATATGACCTAAATTCTTATAGATTCATTCCTAAAATCTCCCAAAAGTGAAAATTTTAGGTTATTAACTCTACTAGTAACTGCATGATGCAGGAGCCCTCCCAATTCAAAATAACCTTGGTAGTAAATGTCATTTACTATTTTCAAAAATTATATTTAGCCTTGACTGGTGTGGCTCAGTGGTTGAATATCGTCCCACAAACCAAAAGGCAGCCAGTTCAATTCCCAGTCAAGACACATGCCTAGGTTGTGGGCCAGGCCCCCAGGTTAGAGGTGAGCAAGAGACAACTGATTGATGTTTCTCTTGCACATTGATGTTTCTCTCCCTCTCTTTCTCCCTCCCTTCCTGATACTCTATAAATAAATTAATAGATAGATAAGATAGAATCTTTAAAGCATATATTTAACTGTGTACTTTCTAAGAACTCTAATAACAGAAATACGATAAAATGGAAGTAATACACAAACTGAAAATAATTAGCTCGATCTCCCCTTCCGGCGTAAATCACAAAGTGAAAATAATTAGCTCGAAGCTGCAACTCCAACCTTAGGACCTTTCAATTTTCCCATAGCAAAATCATTTATTCACTAATACTTCCTGATTGAATCACAGAAATCTCAGCTACATTTGAAAATTGTGTCACACTCGTCGTCGTCGGCAGCCGTCCGTCTCGAGAGACGATGGTGTAGCTTCTTAAGAGTCTATCTGCATTGCCGAGAATGGCTGTGCAGTCCGACTCGGGAGTGACATGGTAGTATCTGTCTCCTCCCGTGTTGAATCGACATCTTGCGATGACGCTGAAGCTACAGAGCCTGGGCAGGGTAATATGGAGGGTCTGCTGTTGCCCATGCAGCAGACCCCCCCTCTCTTCGCAGCTGAAGGATCCAAGGGAAAGACGGAGTCAATACAGCTTGGGTTCAGGTGCGCCGCAGGAGTTGCCGGTGTTGACTACAACGTCAAACCGCCTTAGGGACTCCGGCTCCGGATTTTCTGTCGGGGTTTACTCCCTTAGCCTTTCCCCTGAAGAGGTATGCCGCAAGGCAGCGGAGGTTTTTTGGAGTCAGAGTTTTCCTTCTCTGATGTACCCTGACTGGAAGATCGAACCAGCGACACTTAGCTCGCAGGCCGACGCTCAATCCACTGAGCTAAATCAGCCAGGGCATGTGTCACACTATAGAATGGCTTACTCCAGTGGCTGAAGAACCCCTTCTGCACTTAATTACAGATGATACAGGATCTCTAACAACAACTAACTTGCATATTGTCACTGAGCCCAGTATAATGATGGCTAAGTGCACTGATGGCCTTACCAACTCCCCGGTCATCCACTGTGGGATTATCAATCCACCTCTGTGCTTGCTCAATCTTGCCCTCAAGGTGGACAGCTGCTTTGGCAGGTCTGCTGTTGGCCACAGCCCTATTGGTTTTGGTCTGCAAGTTCTGCAGGGCAGTGGCCACCTGTTTGGCCAATGCTCGGGCCTCTGGGGAATCTCCTTTCCCCCTGCAGAGAAAAAAACAGCCTTTCTGTCATACATAAATACTACTTACACTGAGATGGCTTAATTGCAGATACAAACGCTAATAAGATGTCAAAATGCTCATGATTATCAATTTGGTTTAAAAGAAGAGTGGTTGATCTATTTGGCCCTAAAATAAGGAATTAATAATCTAAATTCATATAGCTTTTTCCAGTCAAGACATTAAATATAAGTTTGGATCCATTTAGCTCAATCAAGAACCATTTGGTAAACTGAGCTCAATTAGTTGTCACTAGGTTAGCTGACCTCATCAGCCTGTTATCTCTGAAAACACTAGTTCCCTGAGGAACTAGGCAGGCCCAAGGAGCCCCATTTATTGTGTAGTAATAGTTAAAGTAGTTATAATGGAACTAGTAGTAGATAATAAAAGAAGTTATAAAAAAGTTTGCTGTAAAACAGTATGCCTTGTTACGCTGGCAGCGGCCTCTTATATCTCATGTTCGCTGCGCCCCTTGATTGTATCGTTTCCTCTTGTGCTTAATTTTATCTCATGTTGTTTCGTGTAGTAACATGCTATACAGGTTTACAGCCTAGGAGCAATGGGATATGTCAAACTGCCTAATGAAGTATTTCTCAAAACATATTCCTGTAGTAAGCAGGGCATGACTGCATTTGTGTGTGTGTATGTGTATGAATATGTACATATATATATGTATGACATAGTGATAGATCTGCTGTATCACCACTACCATTAATTTTCTCCTTATCATTAAGAAACACTAATGAGTGCCTGCTATGTAAGTTTATGGATTTGTGTTAGGGTGCTAAGAATATAGTCACCAACGTTGAGTGTTTTAAAATCTAATGAATGTAAACAGACTATAATAATGGGCTGATATTAATGAGCATAGACCTAGCAAGATAAACAATATATTTTACAAATGTCAAATTATGCATTTTCCTAATAATTCAAAATTTTAGCCTAAAGCAGAGATCCTCAAGTGAGTGAGCTTGATATACAAATTTCAGCTTTTACCTCAGTTGATCTCTATCACCACAGCTTCCTGCCTAAAGTACATCTATCCTGCTCCCACCCATTTCCTATTTCATGGTCCTAGGCAAGAGTTTGCTTTCTTAGCCAACATTGATTGTGCCCTTAGTCAGCACAACACTTGAAAGAACTCTAAAGTACCTCTCATTGGAAAAAGGTTAAGCACTCTCCCATGGAAGTACAGGAAACGAAACATGCAAGTTAAATGAAAAGCAGAATCCCACACATACTTATACTTGACTGTGGCTATCCCTGAAGTAGCTGGAGGACTAAGTAGAAAGAAAACCACTCTTACTTTTGACGCTGAACTCATTCTTTTAGCATGTGCTGAAGAGTTTGTTGGTTTTTTTTGTTTTGTTTTTTAAGAGAGAAAAATATCTATCAAAAGGAAAAAAGCAACACTTCTTTCTTACATAATCAAAGTTAAGTGCCATGAAAGCCTTTAAAAGAAGCTGTGGTGAGGAGGCTGCACTTAAGGATCTCTTATAATCACTACTTAATAACTTTTCTCAGGAAGGGAGGACGTATCTTCATATGATCCCCCACCCATTCTCATCCCACCCCACGAAGCTTTTCACAGCTACACACAAAAATTATTTTCCTCATATACCTGGGAAACAGATATGTCCTAACTTAGAAATGAAAATTACAGATTTCAGAAAAGGAGCTCTTATCATCCTAAATTAATTTAAAACTCTGCGATCAGCAATAAATCATTAAACTTCAATTGTGTCAATGATAAAACAGAATAATATATTACTTAGTCATGTAATACAGAATCAATGAGAATACAGTGAAGAGTATCATACATGTATGTAACCTATAGAATTTAACTATGTATGTGCTTAGGGAAAAAAAAGAAATTTAAGGACAATTTAAGTGATTAAATACATACTGTCTTCGTAAGTCTCCTAATTTAGAAGTCAGAGCAGCTATTTCTCCAAGAGAACGCTGAATGTCATCTCTCTCTTTAGGATCATCGCATAATTCTGCTATTTTTCGAGCTTCAGCCAAAGCCCCTCGAATCTGTTCTTCTCCTTCTGGTCCCCCATTTGGATCTGCAAGCCAATTCTATACACATAGAAATGGAAAAGAAGGACACTATGATCTATTCGTGAACCACATTATATTACAATTAATATAATCAGAAATATTTCAAAACTAATTACAAGGCACACCAACAGTTTTTATGATGCTCATCCTTATAGTTTTGCATACATTCTTAGCTCAGGTAAAATCAAATGAATCCCTCCCTCACCTTTTAAAAAATAATTTTTTTCCTTCCCAGCAGAATAAAATATATTCACAAGCTTTTTCTCATCTTTGAATAAGTCACACCTTATTAATTCTTCAATTTCTCAAATATTTGTGTTTCTTTGTAAGATAAAATCATTTTCTAGTACAGTAATATCAGAAAACTTTAACTCTTTAATATTGCTATGACCAAATACAGTTGTGAATTCTGAGACAGTTTTAATATACTGTAATCTATATCAGAAACTAGAATTCTCTTGGTATTCAGAGTGCTTACTTTTAACTAATCAAGTTATTCAAAATTAAGATGTTTATATTAAAATATAGATAAATATTAGTCTAAACCTGTGTTAGTAGGAGCAGTGTTAACAATGGTAACTGCTGGAAATTCATCATCACTTAGAAACATCCTTTATCCACCCACAGTAATGGGGGGTGGGGGCAGTAGGGAGAGGGAGAGGAAGAGAGAGAAGGAGAGAGAAGGAAGGAGGAGGGGAGGGATAAATAAAGGCTATTTATGGGACATTTCTCTTTCTCTTTTATTTCCCACCTTTCTAAAAATCATCATTAGTACCTGAGCAGCATCGATCTTCTTTGCAATGCTCTGCTTTGAGTTTGTCATGGCTTCCAGTTTGCGGGCTGCATTCTCCACTTTTGCTGTGAGCACATCCAGACCCTGAGACACCTGCTGGGCTTTCTGCATGGCCACGGGTGAGGCTCCTTGTCCTCTACTCAAAACAGGCAGATGCTCTTACTACACTCTCTCAAATACTTAATAGAAAAATATTACTAAAAACAAAATATATGTCATTTCTGTTAACATGCTTGTCTTTTTCTTTTTCTCCAGTAAGTCTAAGGTAGCACAAGAAAATAGAGATAAACAAAACACATTAACTTGGTGGCACTGCATAACCATTTTAAAGACCAGGGCTGCGGGTTTTGATAATAACGATTTTCCTCTTTTTAGGGAATTACATAATCAAATCTAAACTTCAGGGGGAAAATGTGCTTGTGATCTTATTGCTATGGAGGGTTTTGTTACCATAGCAATGTGCACTTTAGAAATAAACAGCCCATTAGATTGCCTTATTTATGGGCAAGCATTCTTTAAAACTGTTTCAGGAGGCAGCATGCAGTGTCACTGAAAGCACACCATACTGGGACCCAGAGATCTGTGTTCAAATCCTGGCTCCTGGTACCTGTGGAACCTTGTTTGTGATGTTTAGCCTCCTAGGGCTTTAGTTTTTTAACTTATAAAATGAGGGGTTAGTTTGTAACAATACTTGCCCTGCTTATCAAGTAAAGGAGCTGCAAGAAGGGGAAAAAAATTGAAAACATTTTGGTAATAAAGCAATACACATATATAACTATTAACCATATTGAGTTGTCATTATTATTATTATAATGAACCTAATGATAATCTTAAATATCTATCTTCTATTACTATGCATGTGGTGACAAGAAACCATTGTTTCCCATCACGTTTCTAAAGAACTAATTCCACTATTTTCCTAAGAAGTGATATACTGTTGTTACTATAAAGAAAGTAATGTGAGTTGGTAGAAACTTGTTTTCCCTTTTCACTTTCCAACTCATAACAAATTTAAAATTTCCATGTTTATACTAGCTCAGATTTCGTAATCTACCCAGACTGGTAAACTCAATGACAGGGTTCACAAATTTGTCATTTGGTAGAATGGCACGGCTGACCATTCTAATCTGAGTTTCCAATTTTAGGGTAAATTCCAAAACATCATCACTTTCCTTAATAATAGTGTGGCTGTGTCATTCATTTCTCTATCTTCTTTTTAAATGTCTCAGTTTTTCACCTATACCAATACTTTAGGTAATAAACTAAATATTTATTGCAATGTATTTTAAAGGTATCCTTTTACCTTTTACTTGTACTTGAGGCAGAGGAGTGGAAGACTTTTAGGAAAGATACTTTTCATGATTTAATTTGTGCTTCTCCTTCAAATCTAGTAATTTATGATGAGGAAACTTTTACTTTGAAAAAGTAAAAATATTTATGGGCTACATAGTTTTTCTCATTAAAAATTAAAAGTTAATTTAGTCCCATGGGGGGGAAATATATACTTGCAACCCAGAAACCCTAGGTGACGAGTTAGAGAATATCAATGAGGAAGTTGTTACTGAGTTTCAGCCATTAACATGTTAAATAGCTGGGCATATTTAAGAAAGAAGAACAGGGAGATAGCTCTCTAATCTTTCATCTTGAAAGGATATTGCAGGCTCCATTGTGAATTAGGCCCACAGCTGCTCATCCCTGTTCTAGCCTTTTTTCCTTATAGTTTAATGGTTGATCCCACAGAGCAACTACCTCATTCTCTTGCTCAAATTCATCTTTCTCTCAACACATGCAACTGTGTATTTGAGAATTCCAAGAGAAAAATTGTCCATCACACTGTGAAAAGGCTGCAGACAAAAGAGCCGACAGTGAGAAATTAGAAGAGCCAAGAATCTTGTCAAACTACACTGGAGTTTCTCCGAATGGGAACAGAACTTCTTTTTGTCCTTTCTGTAAAGTTCTTGTCATGCTCATGACAGAGGAGACTACTTCACAGCAGGAGAAAAAGCCTCATTGAGCTTAATGAAATAACACTTATTTATGCTCTTCCCTCCCCACTTCAAGGTAGCTCCCAGGACTACACTGAATCAATGAACCTCTGGAATTTCTATAGAATTTTTTTTAGAATATTTTTATATGCATTTTTTTAGGGAGAGATTAATGGCTTTCATTGGATTATAAAAATGATGTTGATCCAAAGAAAAGTTAAGAACTTCTCCTTTAAGAACTGTATTCTTAAGTCTATTACGTTCATATATTTGAGACTGGCTGTAACAGTGTGCAAATATGTCAGTGTTTCTGAGGCCGGTTTGTATGGAGACCCTATATATTCCCATTACCTCAAGATATTTCATGACATTTTTGAAGCAAAATTAAACCTCATCTATACTAGTGCCTCATCTTTAATTTTTCCCAATGTTCACACTATAAAATTCCATAAAAATTAGGATATTTTAGAACTTCATTAACTATATGAATGAGTCTGCCCCCCTCAAAAAAATAAACCTATATCTTAATAGCAAACTATATATATTTAGTTTATAGGATAAGAAGTTCTAAAGCCAAGACTTGAGGTGGGTACAAGTATTATGAAACCAAATGAATAATAATGAAACAGAAACTTAAAAGAGCCTAGAAATGACCAAGTTAAAGAAGGAAAAGTTCACTTCAATCTCCAAAGAATTAATAGAGTATAATGTCTATGTTGTCTATTAGCCAAAGATAACACAGTAAAATTACTAGACTTGCTCTCTGAATCATTGTCAGGAGCGAGATCCAACCTACTACCGACTACACTCTGGTAAGTGCAGAAGAACTTTACCTGGCGCGGAGGTCAGCCACTTGATCAGTCATCTGTCCCAGCATTTTGCAGGTGCCCAGGATCTCTCTGCGTTCTTTGCCTGCACACAATTCACCAACTTTTCCAGCTTCATCTAGGATCTGCCTAATGGCCTGCTCACCAGCATCCCCTAATATAAAGAGATATTCAATATCTACATTGTTAATACATTAATTATTTAGAGGATGCTTTACAAGTCATTTCACTCATGAAGGAACAGATGATTTCAAATGACAAAGTGAATAGAAGACAATACATCTGATAGCTAAGAGTCAAGCAGTGGCCTTACAACCATAGGGTGAGGTTCCAACCACAGACACTGCTAAAAAGGATACCCAGAACCACAGCCATACAGAGATAATAAGCAGCTCATGGTAAGAACGTGGATGATGAAAATAGGCTCTAACAATTTAATGGTACTTAGCACCTCCAACCTCCATTAGGCTTTTAATATTCCTTCAAATGTTTATCTAAAATTGAGTAAGTATTAGATTAGAAAATCCTAGCTCAATAATCTATTTGGGTCTTATCTTTATATAAGCTAACTTTAGTTTACAATTCTTATTGGTATCATTAGTTAATCTGCTTAACTAAGTACTTTGTTGACATAAATGGAAATATGCCCAAACGGAATAAAAGAAGAGCTTTTATTCAAAATAATTACTTTTCTGATTCAGGGAAGAGGTGAATCAAATATTTTGCAAAGAATGCCCAGTTCAGCTTGGTTTATTCCTTCATGATAAGAGGTGATTAGTCTATGTCCGCTATCCTTTTAAAACCCAGTAATGTTTCAATTAGTCAAAACCGATTGAATGGTGGATGCCCCTAAATGCTGCAGTAGTTATCTCAGGATTATGAGATTCTGAAAAGATGGTTTTCTTTTGCTTGCTTCATCGTTATCTTTTTCTTGTATCTATCAGAAAAGCAGAACCGGATGGTGTACCTGGGGAGGCACTGGGATCACGGAGCCAACCTTTAGCCTGGTTCAGTTTGGAGTCTATGGAGGCCAATGCTCTCTTCATGGCTTCGGTGTCCTTTCGAAGAGAAATATCACAATTATTTTCTTTGCAAAAATTGAGATACCGTGATACAAACAAAGACAGAGAAGTGATACCATTGACATACAATAGAGCTAAGGTAGTCCTACAAAGCCTTAAAAATATTCTCATCACACCATAATGCTTATTTCTGTCACAATGCAGCATCTTGCATGCAAATCTCCAGTTAATTCTATTGTTTCCTGATTTCCCTATTGCTAAACTGTGAAAACTGGTAAAATTGCTCAAGCCACAAGGTGTTTAATGTCTTCAGCAGGAAAAAGTCCTGTTGTCACATGCCTTATTATCAGCCTTTCCACTAGTCCGCATTCATCTACTAAAGCCTTGCCAAAGCCCGCCAGGCTTCAGGGAAGCTTCATGAGCACGTGGTGCCACAAATCACAGTTCTTTTACATCTTGTTTTGAAATACACACACACACTGCATAATGTTTCACTATATTTAATTAATGTAAAAAATTGGAATTACTGGTTGGGAAAAAAAATAAAGATGTTAACCTAACAATTTAGTTTTAATTCCACAAATAAACCACTAAATGCAATATATTTTTCTGGCCTTCCCTACCACTCCTAATCCTGAGTTCCCTTATCATCCCTAATCTGGAAGAAGCAGGATAAAATAAGTGGACTTCAATGTATTGTTTACAATCACAAGTTCATAATAACTAACATAAAATTAGCCTAAAATCTCCCAGAAAGTAGCATGAGAAGGTGAAACAACAGAGTAGTCAATTTAAAAATATACATATATTTTAATAAAGTTTTTAAAATACAGAAAAATGCTGAGAACAATATAACTGATACCCATGTACCCGTCCTCACAACTGACAAACTAGCCACCTAAGTCTCTACTTAACACCTTAAAAAGACAGTCCATGTCCCTTTTGCTCTAGAAAACTGACTTTTACATGTAAGAGTCCATCCACCAAACCACACAGTGAACCTCTGAAATTCTAGGCAATACCCTAAATCCCTAACTTTTTTCAATTTCCAGTCTGGCAAAACTTGCGTTCTTAAAGGTGTTGTACCACTAGTTTTCCACACGGGGGCTCCAGAAGCACCCCTTTCCAATTCCAACAACGCCAGGCACTAGCACAAATAAGGACTGGGAGCACTCATAGGCTTCAAAGGTCAAGACAGGAGCCTGATCCCAGCTTTTTCCAAGCATATATTCAAATTATAGGACTCTCAGCTTTGGGTTCTTCCTTCCCCATATAAACAGCTTGTTTTCCTGTTGCAACATTGGCTATCTAAGGTGCTAAAGAGCAAATTCACAGCCACAACTAAAGAGCAGTGAACTACACTACTGAAAAAAAAGAAAATAAAATATTTTTATCATCAAATTATATGGAATTATGGTAGCCATCTATCATAAAAAGGCAGAGTGGTAGGATCTGTTTCAAAAATCCATTTGTGATAGTACGTGTAGACAAGTGGCATTTGATTCTCAACTGGTTTAAATATCTGCTCCTCCTCTATCCCGTTCTACACTCATCTATACAGCAAACCTTGCCTTCAGAAGTAATACAAAGGTCACTTTAGCTTAATTCCCAGTTAGCATTCCAAATCCATATCTTTCAAGAGTGTTTCAGGCAACTCCTAACCTCAGAGTTAGATAGCCTTTAGAGTCAAAGACAAGTTATAGGACTTTGTCTAGAGCCAGACTTTTTTTTTAATTCACAAACTCTCACCTAGAAAGTATGTGCACCCTTTGAAAGAGAAACCTATATCCATGTAAAAATATTTAACTTAAAATCTATTAATAATCATTTCTCTAACATACATATTTTCAGTGAAAAATAATATTTATTACATTTCAAAAACTAAATTCAAAGAGAAACCAAGATCGGAAAAACTTTTCAGCATTATCCCTAGCATTAAAGGCTACTAGTTAGGAAACTAACTTTAACTGAGCATTTGCTGCATGCTAGGTTGTTCGAGGCATTTTTTTCCCTAATACTTCATTTTTAAATGTAATTTAATTTTACAAATCAAGAAACAGAGGCTCTGTCCTAGAAGTCAAATCTGATCTCAGGTTTGTTGACATCAAACCTCATTGTTTTCTATTAGATGAAATGCAATACTTTTTTTTTTTTTTTTAAACTAAGAGAGTTGCCAAAGAATCCACTAACCTTCTGTAGTAGTCAGCCTATTTTCTGCCTTGTCAATTTGGGCTTTGGTTAACACTGCCCAGAAAATAAGCTCCAGAATCAAATCAATAACCCTCACTAACCTAAATGACTGCTTTCATTCTCCCTTGCCCAAAAATGATTTCAAACACAATGGAAAGCTGGCTTTGTTCTATTTATTATCGTCAAAAATCATCACTTATTTTTCTCCCTAATGAAGTGTGATTGGCAACCACACTTCAAGGAAAGAATCTAATTCTCAGGAAGTGAGCAATTTACTCCTGAGTGGGAGATGTGACATCAAGAAGTTAAAATTAAGAGATGCTCATTTTCCCCTGAAAAGGATCAATGGCAAATTAAAATGAAGCTGCATTTTAAATTGGGAATTTCAATTAGTTACCGAAGTTTTTAGTAACATAAATTTAGACAATTTTAGAGACTTAAAAGGTCACTGAAAGGGCTGCCTTAAAATCTTTCTAGAATAGGGCAAGTTGTAAATAATCATTTAAACATTTTAATACCACATCTATTAAAAACAAAAATATCTGTGGGAACAATGACTCTGGTCTCCTAAGAATCTCAAATATACTTCTTTTGAAGGGCAGTATTTATTATGGGATTAACAGAATTCTGTCATAAGCGACACAAGTATATAAAAACTGAATGTGATATAAACAAATTCACTGAGCAACCAGGACTGTAAATCACTATAATATATAGTTATAAAGGGTGAAAATAACTGTAACCCTTGTGGTCAACTATACTATACACCACAAAGCTTTTAGTTAAACCTTGTCATGTAAATCTAAGTACCCAGAGTACAATCTGGGCATAACATAAAAAGAGAAAAAAATAGCACCTTCATTTGAGTACATTTCTCTGTAAGACCTCAAATACAGGAAAGACAAAAAAGTCACTACCAATCTCTTCTGGGTTTTTAGGTTCCTTTTTTTTTTTTTTAAGAGTGAGCATAAAAAAGACCAGTTGTAGTCTTGTAGCTTTGGGGACAGCTGGCAGGGATCTGGTCCTCTCCTCCTACAGTGCCTTTTACTGTAAAACTCTTATAGTTCATGTTTTAAATGAAAACCACAGTGCCTTGGCACTCTCCCTGGCATACCAAAAGGTGAAAGAACAAGCTAAAAGAACTCCATTTTCCATGCACTCCCAGGAACTGGAACAGTCCTGAAACTTAATATAAAGTTAGACCTAAGTAACACAGTAATACTGAGAACCACTGAGTTCCTTTTACAGGCAATCAAGAGGAACTGTGGTAGGAAAAGTAAGGTCCCACAATCACAGGCTCCTGAAAACATAAATACGGGACTAGGACTCCCTCTTTCACTGCCCAAACTACTCTCCGTTTTTCCCATGAAAACACCTCCTCTCCCTACTCTTCCTACTCCGTTCTACCCCTGATCACCTTTCCACCCCCAAATCAACATTTTAAACAAAGATGTTTCTGGAAAGAAGAGATTGGGCAGTAGAACAAAATCTTACAAACTACATTTAAGCAATGACAGAAGGTGTCTAGCCCTGAGACTTCAAACAAGTTACCCTCCCAACTTTCAGTTCCTCACCTCTAAGAATACTCGGCTCTAAAATTCTGCCACCTATGAGTACACAATCAGATTCACCAACCAGAGTGCACCTGGATCAGAAGGAAACCTCAATTCCTTTAACATTTTGGGCTTTTCTCCTGTTCACAGAGAGGGATAAAATATCATAAACACCTGCATTAACTATTTATCTCAAACTCCAAGAGATAAATCTTCTGTTGTATTAGCTGCTAAAATAAAACACTAGAAGCCTCATAAAAAGCTCACGTACAACCTTATTTTTGCAAAAATGAGATAAAAATCCCAATGGCCTGCGGTAAGGGGAAGTATTACAGGATTACGTGTTCTAACCAACATTTCCTTCTTTGGTAGAGCAATCTGTCTAGGACATCTGAGTCAGTCACTACACTTAACCACTACCAGCCTAGGCCCAGAGTGGGCAGAGACCCACCACAGGAACAAATCCAGAATAACAGTATCCAATGGCTCAAGATGCAGTTGCAGGAGCCCCCATGTGGGTTCAAAAAATTATTATCAATAAGTGGCTTTTAAATTTTTTCTCACTTCCTCTTGATTCTCAGCATGCATCAAGATACAAATAATATAAATACAAAAATATATATATATTGCTGAATTACAAGGAGCTGAATTAGAATTGTTTAATTCACAGAATCTTTTGTTTCATAATGTATTCCCAAGAAAAATGCTAAACTAATTTTTAATGATCATTTATAAAATGACTGTTAATTTAAGGAGGGGAAAATTTTTACTTTCAAAATAAAATGAAGTATTTAAAGTCAAGGTACTTTTAAGTTTATAGATCTGTAATTTGAATGTAGGTGTAGAGGTAAAATGATCAGCTATTACATTGCCTCTTTAAAATCTTAACTTATTCAGTAAGATGCACTTTTACCAAAAATTTTCCACTTACTTTCATCCCCCACTTTTCTAGAGGAACCATCACTTTCCACGAGAAAACTGCACCAATAGGGAAGCATGAAACAAGTATGGTAAGACAAAGTTAATTCTTTATTTGTAGGGGCAAAGGGAGGTAAAAGATGCCGTATGTACAATATTAAACAGAATGGGAAGCCAGGGGTCACAGACAGACGCAAGGTCTGATTAAGTCACTGCTTACAACTGAGCAATGTAAGATGCATAATGCTACTAAAACTGAAAAATAACCAAAATCCTAGTTACCAATTTGCACTTTAAAGGTAAAATTTCTTTTTTCTACATACTCTTGTAACTAATAAAAATGATTACTTTTAGGGGGTAGGAGGAGGTAAGGTGGATAGGAATGGGATTAGGAGTGAGATTTGTCATGTATATCCTTTAACAGCAACTGATTTTTTTGAACCAGGTAAATGTATAACAAAAGCAAAGTGAAGTTAAAAATAAACAATTCTTGCTTATTCTGATGCCATTATGTACTTTGAGCTTCTTTTGGCCAAGTACATATGGCATCAGAATAAGCAAGAAATATTTATTACTTTCTTTCATTCTGATAGTTTTGCAGCACCCTAACAGTCTGGTTCCTTCCAGAGCAGCATAAAACTGAGACAGCTACAAGACTGGATACAGTGAGGACCAGGTCCATTTACCTTGTAAATATATCCCCCCAAGTGCCTGAAAAACTCAACTGACCATATTTTTAAAAAAGAAGTAGCTCTTGATGACGTTTGCACAAAATAGAGCTCAGCAACACTTATTTACTCAATGATGGATGACTCTTCCCCTCCAAAAACAGGTAAACATTAAGGCTACAATGCCTGTTCCCTTCCTCCCTTTTTTTTTTTTTTAACTATTTCTCATCTGCTGGGAGCAAAGGAGAGAGAATAAGGAAAGAAATTAGGTTAGGGAAGCATGAGGTTACGGAGAATAATGGCTGATTCACAGCTTAAATAGCAGAATATGCAGTGAGCTATGGACTGAAGTTGGGAAAAACTTGAGATATACCTTACTTTTTTCCTTTTGATTTTAAAGACTAGAATTATTATGAAGGACAGATGTCCCATCTAAACTCTCTAGCCTACCCATTTTTATTATGGCTTAAAACTTTGATGACACATCTCCAAAAGCAAAATTCCAGAGCCTGCAAAGGAGACCAGTAGGAGAGGCAAATACAGAGATGACATCAGCTGGAAGTTTCCTAAAAGCAGGGTCCACAGGTAACTTAGCAGTCACCCAGTTGCCTGGGGAAAGCTACCCTTCAAATGAAGTCAGTGGGAATGACTAGGCCAGAACAGTTCTCAGGAGCCTGCTCATAGGGATGAAAGCACTCAGTAAGTATAGAAAGCCTGAAATCCCATAGAAAGGACTTTTCTTTTGCTTTCCCCAAAGAAACAGCTCGAGATGAACAAGAGTCAAACAGTTTGCCCAGCACAGCCTTGAGTCCCACATTAAATCACAATCTGACGCATATGCTCGAGCACAGTGTTACACACCGGCACACAGAGTAAGGCATGGCACACAGCACAAAAAACCTCACAGACATGCTTTTTCTCTTTTAAGTGAAAAATAAAAAAATACTAGAGGGCAAGAAAAAGCTTACCTTCTAAACGTGAGAGAAAAAAAAAATAAAACAAACAAGAGAACAAAAAAAGATGCATAAAGAAGTCATAACAGGGAAATGAAAGCTGTCAAATATGTAAAAGCAAAATTAAGTATAATGTCAGACTTAAAATGATTGTATCACACAGATTTAAAATATAGTCTTAGAACTTGTTCAAGAACTCTATAAACAAATCCATAATTAAGATAAGCTGACTAATTTCTTCTGCATATTTAAATTCATTTTCTAGGCAACAAGAAAGGACTGGTGACTTGAGTGCCCCAGCTTTGACCTTACCTTGTAGGTGACCTAGAGGACAAACAGCCCCACTGGGCACCACATAGAAGTCACACTATACAATCCCCTCTTGAATCTGCTACCAGCCTGCTGGATGGCCCTGGAGACTACCTCTGGGTCACACGTGGGGAAGCTGGATGCTGGAGATAGTGTGATTCCCCCATTGCCTGCATCTTGGGTTTCTACGAGGAAAGTGTAAACCCAAGTGTCTCTGTTCCCTTCAAGTAGTCACTGGACAGGGAGAAGCAGACCAGAGCAGCAGCAACACAAAACCACTGCTGTTGGGCTCTAGAAGGAATCCACTAACCCTTTTGGAGTTTAAGAAGAAATTCTAGACTAAATTCTAAAGAGCGCAGAGAGCCCTCAAACTAACAGACAAATGTGAAAACTAATATTTTAACTGAGCTTTCCTTAGGGAAAATGGAATGATGAAGGCACACACATAGAAATAGCAAGAGTTTTCTCTGTAGATTTCTCTGGGTCAAAGGTTGGTTTAGGAAAAGTTTTCCATAAAACTCAGTCACAGGCATACTAAGTTTCTTACTTACCTAACAACTGCCCATAAAAAGGTGGGCTTCCCACCCAGGGGAGCATACACCACACCAGAATCCCTCCACCAGCCCAATCAATGAGACTTCAGCCTGAAGGAAAAGCTACATATTTCATCCTTCAACCAACATTCACCACCACATACCTATTTATTGTTCCACCTTGGAACAAAGGAAATTTGCAAAAGGATCAAGTAACCCATGAAACAAAAGTAAATAAGATATTATTTCATAATATCTGAGTAGTCTTATACTACACATAGTTACAAGATAAAATGTGAGACAATCAAACTGCCAGAAGGGGAGAATTTGGGATTTTGCTTATTTCTCCTCCAATAAAACTTACCTTGCTGGCCCAGGCATCTTCATCCCAAGAAGTGAGTTGTAATACACGAATGATCTCATTAATTTCTGCACTCATCTTTTCTACGGTGAAATTGCGATTTTTCAAAGCTTCTTCTATTCCTTGGTTTTTTGAGTTTTTAGTTGTTACAAAAATCTTCATAGCTGTAAAAATAAACAAAAGATCAGAAACTAAGCATGGAACTGTATTTTCCCATATAACAATATTTATACGAAATGTTCTACACCTTGAACACGTTTTGGGCTTCTAAGGTCTTAAAAAATATATGAAAACAAACACTGCAAGTTTGCCAATAAAGTTCCAGTATCAGCAACTGTCACTATAATGAAAACTGAAGGTATAAAACATCACCACAACATGATCAGGGAACTAATTTAACATGCACATACTGATGACCTACAATCACAATATATCCAATATCGTTCTGAATCAGTTAGATTCCCAGCCCTAACACTGTCCCCATCTAACACAAACCTAATGGGACAAGATGAAAACAGTCAGTAAAACTGTAACTGGAGAATCCTGCTTCCCCCAATCCTAATGGAAGATCCCAAAGTGTTCAACTTATCTTCCAGGATTTCTCTCACCATATAGCAGGGACTTTCTAATCCCCAAAAGCAAAGATGGAGGAGGAAAGGGATGAAGAAGAGAGGGAGGAGGAGGGGGAGGGGAGGAGAAAGGGCATAGGGGGGAGGAGAAGTAAAAATAACATGACGCATTGGAGAAAGAGATTACCTTCCTATAAAGTAACTAAAATTGTAAAAACAAAGACTAATCAATACTTTGTTGAGTTACCTAGCTTAGAAAGAAATCCTTTTCCCAACAACTTTTCTGCCGCATCAAACAGCTGGCCTCAAAAACATATTTCCCATGGAGATTATAAGACTCTATTTATAGCCCTGGCGGGGTGGCTCAGTTGACTGGAGCCCAAAAGGTTGTGGGTTCGATTCCCAGTCATGGAACATATGGGAGGCAACCTATTGATGTTTCTCTCTCTCTCTCTCTCCCTTCCTCTCTCTCTAAAATCAATAAACATTGATTTAAAAAACCCTCTATTTACAAAATTTTGTTTTCTAGTTCATGTAAGGGCTGTCTGAACTCCTACAGTCACATCTCCTTTTTAGCTACTACTTGAAATGAGAAAACAGGAAAGCAGTAGCTAAGGATCACAATGACATGCCTCATAAGATTTTTAAAATAAAGCTGCCCTCTGAGAGTTAAACTAACAAACCCACAACTTGACTAAGATAACTCACAAAAACCATGAGGTATCTGCTACATACTAGATGCTCAATAAGTATAGATTCCTTTTGCTAGGTTGGAGAACAGTCACCATGGTGCATTTCTGGGCTCTGCCCAATACCAAGGTGGTCCCAGTTGGCATAGACGACCAGCTCTACAATGCAGAGAAGAGTTAAATGTCTTTTTTTTTTTTAAACTGTTAACACAACACTGAAATGGGCTCTAGGTTCATTTCTTTATCATATAGTGCTCTATAAGATCCAATCCAGCTCCTAACTTTTTGTAATACAAATAAAGGTGTCCAAATCCACACATCCAACCCTAGAATTCTAGAGGAGATTCCACCTCCCAGAAAAAGGGCTAATTAGAGTTTTAGAAGGCCAGAACTAGGCAACAGAAAAGGCAATTCCAAACAAAGAGCAAGATAAGAAGGGCATTAGAGAAGATAAATACTGGTTCTTAGCCAATCAGCTGCAGCCTACAGGTAATACCCAATCCATCAGGTCTCATTCTTACCCAGGCAGAAGGACAAGCAACTGAGCAGCAAAAGAAAATGAATATCAGAGTTTAGAACACGTTAACATTTTTTTTTCCGATAAGATCAAATATAGGCAGAAAATACCTGAAATGAGAACTGGCAGCAACTCTTTCACGGTGTTCATTGAGTTCACTAACATCACTCGGTGTTCCTGGTGAGTCAGTTCCTGCTGCCTCTCATCAATCATCTTGGCCATCTTAGTCATTCCTGGAGCATAACGAATAAATAGTGCAGGGTGAGTAGTGAAATGACCCAGAGTCTGGCTTTCTGAGCCTAAAACCATTAGGAAGTACTATGAAAGCCCACTTATTTAAAAAACAAAACTATCACTGAGCTCTAGCATTTATGATAGAAAATTTTTCAGGATAGTTCTAACTTAATGCAACTCTACTCTTTTCATTAAAAGTAATTCACTAGAAACAGGTGGAAAAAAAAAAAAAGTAATTCACTAAATGTAAGCCCTAAATGTGACATTACTTTTGCATTTGACATAAATACATTCACAAATATAAAAAGGTATTCAAGTGAATAAACATTTGTAAAAAATAAATTCACAAGTTGAATAGCAATATTTTGCCTGGCTACCACATGCGCAAGTTTCACGCCACATACCTGGCCCCTGTGCCTAGGTATGTAAGAATCTCATGTGAGCCTGATACTGAGAATCTAGTGGCTGAAAAAAATGTTAAGAATTACAATAATGTGTTTTGTTTTCACCTTTATGTTTTTCTATACTTTCCAATTTGTTCATAATAAGAATGTACTACTTCTATAATTAGAAACAAATAGAAATATTATAAAAATAATTATAGTGATGACAGCATTTGAAAGCATCTGGTGTTTTGGAATCAGCCTGTAAGCATTTTCTGTTTATTTTGGGTATTATTCAAAGGTTATGTGACTCTTTAAAGCTTGGATTTCTTAAGTATTTGGTTGGTCTAAACGTCTGTTTAGTTTTTTCCATAAACTAAAAGACTCACTTTTCATTTTCAACAACTTTATTAATCTGGATATTTGAGTATGTCGGCTATCTCCTGAATGGTATAACATTTGATTGTTCTCAGTTAATGTCTCGATTTGATCGCTATCAACTTCAATTGGTCTACCCGATTGTGGAGCACTGTCCAGTGAGAAATCTCCAGCATGAAGCTTTGCAAACCACTTTCGACACGTTTGATCAATCACAGCATCTTCTCCATACACTACACAAATCTTTTTTTGCATTTCTGTTGCATTTTTGTCTTTCTTGACATAATAGAGCATAATATGCTGAAAATGTTACTTATTTTTTTTCCATTTTCAATATTAAAATGGCTACACAAAAATTTACCAATTTTGATGTTTGTTTTTTAATGCACACTGACATGAAGGCTGTCACAATACAATCTAAAAAAACTGTTTCAAAAGAAGTTAAAGACAACTAAGTGCTACTAGAGCCATCTTACGGAAAAAAAGCAAACAAATTTTTTGGCCAATCCAATAGTTTCACAGCTTATTAAGGGGTACCAAAGGAAGATGGGTAGAAAAGATGTAGCCCCTTCTTCATCCAGAGTAACTCCATTTTTGTCTTTTATATATTGGGATTCTGCATAAGATTTCATTTGAAGAAATAAAATTTTTTTTCAATGCTATGAGAAAGTTAAAAAGAGTACTTGCTCTAAACTTATTTCCTGGTGATCTTCAATGATGGCTCAGAGAAATTTTTAACTGCCATAAGTTTATAGAATAACCACACCAGAACCTCATGAAAATACTGTTACTTAAAAATCATTTTACATAAGAAAAAAGAATTTTATAAGGTAGCATGTGACCTTTAATACTGACCAGTTAAACATCTGATGTGATTTGTCATTGGTCTCATTCATACTCTTAAGAAACTTCATATATTACATGCCTATAACATCAAAAGCTGCTGTCTGTTCACGTATTTTAAATATTCAGTTCTCAGATGACTACACCATCATTTCAAAATGAGATTTAGCCACAGTAGCTCTTCTCTCCTTCTAGGTCTGATTATATTATGCAGCTTTGGGGCATGAATCCACAATCGTAGGCGGGCTAATTAGCAAGCTAAGAGGTCAGAAAGAGTTGCAGGCCAGCTGGCAGACAGTGAAGGAATGCTGTATAATAATGGAATGGAGAGGTCAGGGTTCAGGGTGGCCTTAAGCATTACAGTCATAGAAAAGTATTTCCTACATTCTCCAGCAATATTTGCAATGTCTAGTTTTATTCATTAGACAGGGACAGGATTTGTAGAAAGCAGATTCAGCTTTCAGAGACAATGATACCCCTTCAATAGAAGCACAGCGTTAGCCCCATCATCAGAGTAGAGATACCTAGAAGCCCAATGCATCACTGCCTATCTTCTGCAAAAAGCAGGATGGAACGCCCCTTTCCTCTTGATCAAACAGGAACAATCCATAAAAATTATAGTATAAAAATCGGATATAACTAACCTGGTCCAAGGTTCTTTGTGTAAGTGACCAAATCTTCCATAGTTTCTACAACCTCTGCCACTGTAAGATATTCCAAAATTCCTTTGCAAACTCTAATAATTTTACGAACCTGGAAATATAGTTCAGAGTAGTCAACTGAGTGAACAATAAATATAAAACAACTGTAATTCAGATGCGTAGCTATTCAACATTTTCTCTTTCTAAATAATCATCAATCCTCCATTATTATTTTTGAGGTTAGGCTCTTGTGTGAAAGAAGTCTGCATGGGCTTCAGATTGCCTACCTCAGCCTCATCGAAGGTGAGGAGCAGGTCTGATGTGCCAGAGAGGATGCCCCTTGACCCATCAATTAGATAATCTCGAGCAGGGACTGAGTAAGGATCTGACTGAAGCATCTGGGCGGCCTGGACAAGCTTGGTGCAAGCATTTTCAACCCTGTGGGGAGAAACAGGGAGTTAACTCACTGGCAGAACCAAGCAAAATATCACATGAAAATACAAAGAAGGTAAGTGGATATAAATTCACATTGTTTTCCACATGGAAAAGAGCTAAGACCGATTTGTAATAGAAGTTTTTAGCTTGTATTTACATTAAGTGCAGCACAATCATTCGCTCATTATTCACTGCACTAAGTAAGTCATTGTTGTTTGATATTTCCTGGCCAAAAAAAAAAAAAAAATGATGAGAAAATGTTTTGGAGCTTTTACTTCAAGTTGCTATATCTCTGTATCTTCTTTGTTTTCTTATTCCTCACCCTATACACACTGTCATTAAAAAACACTATACAAAGAACTGAAATCCTTGACAACAGTTTCAGATTTAGCATCTAAAAAAAATTCCAAGGAATTATGTTGAGTGAAATTTAAAATCAGAGGAAGCAAAGGGATAGGAGGAAATAAAAAGAAAAACTATAAGGTAATGCATAAATTTCTCATTCATCTAGCTATATGGATTTGTTTGATAAATCCATTGGGCTGTTTGAGAACAATTAACTATGTTGTTAATTAAAATGTCATTGGCATTAATAACTGAATCAGTTATTAATAGCTTAGTATTAAAATAGGTTAGTAGCACAGATGATCTGGTCAGTCAACAGTGGGATCTTTTTGCAGGGGAGGGGTTCATTTAAAAGAAGAACACAAAATGCATAAACCATTCTCCTTGACCATCTTGTACTACTAAAATGCATTCATTCATTCATCTATTCATCTAGAGTTGAAAAGGACCTGATGGATCATCTCCTCTAATCTCATCCAATAAACCCATTGTGTTATCACTTTATAACTTTAACAAAATGGAAAAAATCTGTCAAAGTTAAATGTTTAGCCAAAATTATACATGCTTATTTGAAAACACAGAAAATTTGATATGCAAATAAAAGCCCTCTCACAGGTTGTTTTGAGAATCAAATGAAATACAGTATTCCCTCACTTATCACGGGTATTACGTTCTAGACGTCCCCGTGAAGTAGGAACCTTATATTTATTCTACACTCTTAAACCTACATAACTTTAACAACATACGTATACAAAACTGCAAAATCTCACAATATAGTGAAAAATCCGCGATAAATAATTATATGTATATTTTTTAAATCCCTCAATACAGTGAGGCCGCAATAAGTGAACCGCGATATAGAGAGGGACTACTGTAATGTAAAACACCACAAGTATAAAACAGTACTGAGTGGTTAATAAATTAAACCAACATATGAATTTCAACTATGTAAAATTCATTGAACATATAGGTATGCATATTAAAGATGCAAAAAACACTATTCTAACTCTCAAGATGCATACTTTACTAAGCTGAGTCAAACATTAGAGCCATGAAGCAGTACATAGTAAAGATCAGAGAACTGATGTGACTTTTGATCATTCTTAGAGAGGACTGGTTGTTTTATGTTCCTTTTTCATTTTTAAATTAAAAATTTTATGTATTTTAAATTTTACATAATTTGTATGTTCATATACATATATGACACAAACATATACACATACATAAAAGTAAAAGAGCATACAGTGAAAAAATCTTCCTTCCACTATCTCCTAGGCATTCAAATTCTATCTAAATACTTGCAACCAATGTTATCAGCTTTCTTTGTATTTTTCAAAAAAAAAGACACTTTATGCATACAGAGACAAAAATATAGGCTTCCACCTTTTTTATACAGACAGTATCATGCTACACATACTCTCTGCAATGGACATGTTCTATTAAAATTAATTTAAAAGCCTCCTCATTCTTTTATACAGCTACATACCTAGCCCATAAAAGTACATAATACTTTTAAATGTATAGATCTGTAGTATACAGTCTGGAAGTAGAATTGCTGAGTCAAAGATGTGGCCATTTTAGTTTTGACAGATGGCATATCGCCATCCACAGAAGTTATTAATTTATATTCCCACCACAGTGGATTACAGTACCCACTTCCCCACAGTCTCAATAACTCTGTGTATAATCAAAACTTATGGATCTTCCCCAATGCCATAGATCAAAATGGGATCTCAATATAGTTTTTTAATTGAGGTGAAAATTCACATAACACACAATTAGTCATTTTAAAGGACACAATTCAATGGCGTTTAGAGTATTCACAATGTTGAGCAACCACCAACTCTCTCTTGTGTCAAAACTTTTTCATCACCTCAGAAAAACACTCTGGACCCAATAAGTCGGTGATTTTCAACTGTGTGCTGTGGCAGGCACACTGATGTGCCACAAGAATTTTTAAAATATGCAATACCTGACTATTCAGTCAGGGGCACTGCCCCCTTTTCCCTTACACAGTCAAATACCAGGTAGAAATTTGGAATTACAGAAAAAAATGAAGAGCATAAAACAGCAATTATGTGGGTAAACAGAAAAATAGTTTTTTCCATACTATTTAAATACCTTTTTCTTTTTAAAAAAAAATTTTTTTTAAGTTTCTGTTCTTTTTTTCTTTCAAAGATTTTATTTATTTATTTTTAGAGAAAGGGGAAGGGAGGAAGAAAGCTAGGGAGAGAAACATCAATGTGCAGTTGCCTTTTGCACACTCCCAACTGGGGACCTGGCCTGTAACCCAGTCATGTGCCCTGACCGGGAATCGAACCAGCAACCCTTTGGTTCACAGGCTGGCGCTCAGTCCACTGAGCCACACCAGCCAGGACATATTTAAATATCTTTAAGAGATAATTAACTGAAGAATAAGCTTTTTTAAAGATAAAATTTTAAAAACTAATTTTGGTTTGGCAGTCCCGTTAGACAATGAGGACTGGCTTTGCCAATGATTATGGCAGATGTTTTCCATAAATTAAATGAGCTAAATTTACATGAAAACATATTTAAGACACGTATATAACATACAATACGGCAGAAAACATATGCTTTGCCACTAAACTTATCATTTTTAAATGTTTAAATGAAAACTTAAAAATATTCAAGAGAAGTTATTTCAGAGGCCCTTCAGGAATAGCCAGCCACCCATTAAAAACCACTAGTTGAAGAGCACCTACCTCTTGCCTCAAGGTTTTTTACAACCATGCCCTCTAACTGAAACACCTTTCTCTCTACCCTCTTTTGTTTGAATAACCCCTAATTGTTACCTTAGACTTCGCTTTTAAATGCCCCTTACTTGAGGAAGCTATCCCAAATCTTTAAGTACCTCTCCAATGTGTTCTCATGAGACATATCACACCCTCTCAGTTTAGTTTTCTGTATCTCCCACAAGACTATAAGGTCAGCAGGGCCAAGGACCTTGTCTATCTTATTCATTAATGTATTCAGACTAGAATGCCTGATGCATAATAATGCTCAATAAATATGTAAATGAATGAATAAGTTTTCAAAAGTACAGGCAATCATGAAATCACTTGGCCCACTGAAATCATTTACTTTAAAAAGTCACAAACTTGATTATATTTCCAGGTAACATGAACCTTAACAACATTATGGCAAACAAGCATCATAAGCATCATAGAATGCAACTGTTGCACTGTACCTATTTGCATGGGTCCAGTTACTGCATAAGTGTTTCAAATTTGGAAAAACAAAAAATAAACAGTCATCATGGAGAAAGAAAATACACCCCCACTCCCAAAAAAAGATAAAATGGAAAAGCTTTGCAGGAATCAATTTGATTCTCCACTAATGGTTCCCTTGTGGAATAAAATGATAGGGCCAAAACAGACACTACACCCATTTTTTTCCTATGGTAAGATATCTGATCTGTACATTAAAATTTAATGGCATTCATAAAAGCCAAACAAATCCCACCATGACTAACCAGTAGTCAGAAACAGGAAGGAGCCTGTGTTGTCTTCGGAAAATGAGATTTTATTTAAACATTCAAGTTGCCTGGCTTCTTAAAAAGAAATCTACTTTTTAATAAAAATCTGAATTCTTTAAAAAGCATTTTAGGGAATGACAGAAGGGCTAAGATCTGTTTTCTAAGTAATTATATATCTTGACTATACACTAATAACATTGACACTTTAAATCAATCAACTAGCACAGGTTAAGTCTTCCCTCCACCTTTTAGTCTTCAACCTAAACTAATAGAAAATTCTTATGGTTTAAATCAGTGGACCAATGACAGCTTCATGGGACCCATAATCCACTAATTCATTCTTCCTAGAATTACCACACGATATGACTTGATACAACTTAAAGAGATGTAAAGGCTCTAAATTCAGTTCCACATGACTTCAATTATCACTAATCAAGAAACTTAAGTTTATGCTCAATTTTTTGTTTAAGAAAAATAAGGGGCCCTGGCTGCTTTGGCTCAGTGGATTGAGCACCGACCTGTGAACCAAAGGTTCTCCAGTTCGATTCCCAGTCAGGACACATGTCTGGGTTGCAGGCCAGGGCCCTGGTTGGGGGCATGCGAAAGGCAGCCAACTGATGTTTCTCTCCCTCTCTTCCTCCCTCCCTTCCCTTCTCTCTCTAAAAATAAATAAATAAAATATTTTAAAAAGATATTCTTATATTAAAAATAATAATAATAAGGGATAAAAAAATCCAGAGATAATAAAGATTGATTGCCACAAGTCATTTTTAAACATTCTTCTAAACTGCATCCAGAAGTGAGTTACTAATCTTAAATTCCTTCAGTTTAATCCTCTCATATATTTGCTCATCTAACATATTAAGTATTTACTACATGTTATATGAGTCCTTGGAATAGATTTCTTTTTAAGTCTCTAGCTTTAAGAGGTTACAACCCTAGTAAGAAGAGACATACATGTAAACAAACAAACACAGATTAGAATTTAGAAGTATATCCAGCACATGCAGAAGGAACATAAAAGTGGGAGTAGTCATTTTTAACTGAAATATTAGGAAAGCTGTGATGGAAAAGGTGAAGACAACATTGTTCCTGCCCTCAGAAGCTCAGACTTACTTATAAAAATGATTCTCTCCAGGGCATCTCAAGTTATTTTCCCAACTGAATAATTCTCTCTCTCTCTGTCTCTCTCTGTCTCTCTCTCTCTCTCTCTCTCTCTCTCTCTCCGTCTATCTGTCTATCTCTCTCTCTCATCCTCTCTCTCTCTTTCTCATTACCTCTCCCCCCTGCCCCAAGAGTCATTTCTGTAAAAAATAACAAACGCATCAGTAATGCTCCTGGCTTAACTAGGGAGGGCAGGCTACTACGCAAAGTACAGGTAAATCACTCACCCTGAAGCCAAACAATCTCAGTCTGCTTCTGTAAACTCAATCCTTATACCCAGCTCAGAGATTTAGTCAAGAAAAGGACAGAGCTTTGGACAAAATAATATAAAGGAGACAGTCTCATGGGTCTATTTAGACATATACCGCTCCATAATTTAAAACTGAAAAGCTTTCTAAAACAGTCAATAAGTTAAACTTTCACCCCACCCTCAAAAACATGGTGGTGGGAGCAATTATCCTACACCAAATTCACTGTTTTAATAAAACCTGACCTTAGACAGTTTAGCCATTTAGGTTATGAATATTGTGTGCCGCCCTCCCCACCCCCCCGCAACACATACACAAATACATTCTGTTTTGCTAAAGACTGAAGTGCTGTGGAATAGAACACCTGAAAATCTGATTTCATGGACTTCAGGTTATCCTGGAGCACACCCAATGCAGCACGTATTTACATCTTGGGGCCTGTTCTTTCAAGAGAGTTGGTCAGGTCACAAGCATATACTGTCACACAAAGCATATACAACACTTGGTAGGTTGGAAGTAATCAGCTATTAGAAGAAAAAGAGCATATTGGCTGGAAGGTGAGGTTTTCCACATTGCGGTCAATGAGCCCAGCACCTCCATTTCTAACCACACTGGCCCAGGCAGGCAAAATTAACTGTCAGGGCTAATCCAGCTCTCTTCATAACCCTTGCTGAGACTTTCCTCCCCTTCCCATATGCACAGGGTCTCTCAGATATCAAGAAAGGCCCAGAACACTTACATGTTTGAGAAGCCCATCATATTTAAAAATCAAATGCCAAAACAGAGTCATAAATATGGTGGCACAGTATTCCCTCACTTATCGCAGGTATTATGTTCTAGACCCACCCCACCCTCCCATGATAGGTGAAAATCCGCGAAGTACGAACCTTACGTTTATTTTAGCATTTATATATATTTTAAGGCTTTATAAACCCTTCCCACATACTTATAAACCGTTCCCAGTCCCTTATTAACCTTTTCCACTCCCTTATTAACCTTTTCCACACTTTTATAAGCACTACTTATGTTCTTAAACATATTCTACACTCTTAAAATTACATAACTTTAACAACATACATATACAGTACTGTAAAATTTTATATGGGTACTCACCAGTGAAGTATACTACAACTCGAATGATGAAGATGATGAGTTAGCTGTGTAGTACTGATGACAATGAAGGTGATGAAGATGAGATGAATGTACTGCACAGCAAAGAAGAGCATTACAGCTCTTCTAAAGGCACCACTTCATCAGGCACTTCTTCAGGTGGTGCAGTAGTATCTTCGGCCTCGTCCATAACTTCTACTTCCGCTAAAGGTGCAGGCATAACCAACCTCTTCGTTCAACTGATGAACATAGTTATGGAGAATTGCTGGTGCTCCTTCTTCTTCTGATTGAGAATGTTTTTGTAATCTGACATGGCACTGTCAATTGAATTTGCAAACTGCAATGAATGAACCATATGGGGGTCCCATTCTTCAGCCACTCATTGAAGTTCTTTGGCCATTCTGACCATGGTTGCAACACAATCAAGTGTTAGGCCAACCTCCTCTTCTTCTTCAACCCGTTGTTCATCTTGTTCCTCATCCTCTTCTTCACTTGCTGACTTAGTCAGCTCCTCGAGGTCTTTGTCCGTCAATGGTTGAAAGTGCACATCAATCAGGGTATTTACGTCTTCAGTAGTCATGCCACTGAAGCCCTCTCCTCCCAGTATTTTTGCCAGCTTCATGGCCTTATCCACCGCAGAGTGATGGATTTCATCAGGAGAGAATCCCTTGTAATCATAGACCACTTCTGGCCACAATTTTTTCCAGCTGGCATTCAAATCTCACTCTTCATCTCCTTTATGGCCTTTTGAATATTTTGGAGACACGATGCAATTGTGTACTCACACCAGTACGTCTTTAGTGAGAAGTCTTCATCCAAGTCCATAGCTTCAACAAGGTTTTGCAGGGCTTTTTGGGTGTAGAGCACCTTAAAAGCATGAATAATGCCTTGATCCATTGGCTGAATGAGCAATGTGGTGTTCGGTGGCAAGAAGTCTATCTGGATGCCATCATACGTTAGGTCAACAGCATGGCCTCCAGCACTGCCCATTATCAGAAGCACTTTGAAATCAAGGCCTTTCTCTTCCAAATAAACCTTAACCTTAACCTCTGGGTTGTGCATCCAGTACACAGGCAACACATTCTTATTTTTGATTTTTAGGGCCCTTGGATTCTTGGACTTATAAATAAGCCCTGGCTTTATCATAAAGCCTGCAGCATTCCCACACATAATTAAAGTTACCCTATCTTTTGGGGGCCTTGAAACCAGGGGCTTTTGCTTCTTCCTTCATAATGAAAGTACGAGACGACATCCTTTTCCGAATAAGCCCGTTTTATCCATGTTGAAAACTTGTTCAGGCTTATAGCCTCCTTCCTCGATGATGTCTTTGAACGTGTTGTTCACGTACTCCTCAGCTGCGGCTTTATCATCAGAGGCAGCCTCTCCATGCAGAGAAACACTCTTGAGTCCAAAGCTTTTCTGAAATTTGTCAAACCAGCCCATGCTGGCACTGAATGGGGTTGGTCTTGTTGGAGAAGCACTTGAAGGTCCTGCTTCAGGGTCATTGCCGTCGTCCTTTTCTTCATTCTCATCACCATCGTGATCATCCCTTTTTGCTGCTAAACAATCATACAATTGCTTGGCCTTCATCCAGATGGTGTTTGTATCCAGCAAGATATTCTTTTTTCTGCAATCATTTATCCACACAGCTAATGCAGACTCCATCTTCACAGTGATCTTATTGCAGGAAGTAACCACCCTCTTTGCTGTTTTGTTGAAAGTCACTGATGCTGTAGACCTGATATTCTTCTCATCCTTCTTTATATAGCGAACCGCAGACTCGTTGATCCCGTAATGGCAGGCCAACAAACACATAGCTTCTTCCTTCCTTCAACATGTCAAGAAGTTCCACTTTCTCCTTTATGGTAAGCATCTTCCTCTGGTGCTTGGGTTCACTGCGAAAATGCTTAAAAGATGCAGGATGTTTGGGTGGAATCATAGGGCTTGCAATAAATTCAGCCTTTAAGGAAAATTTCACAAAACACAACAACACCACAGAGCAAAACCACGCACAGTGATTGGAGGTAGGAGTGAAGTGGACAAGGCAAGATGCTGAACGTATGCGCACAGTACGGGATAGCAGACAGACTGATGCTCTGGTTACTGAGCCAATCAGTGCCCAGGATACACAAGACAAGGCTCTGGTTGGTCACCTTCCATCAGTCAGCCAATCACGTGCTGTGTACAATCTCACGCAGGCAAACGAGCTCGAGTGTATATCTCGTTTTCAGCGTACTGTATGTGTTTGTCCACAAAAAAAATACAAACTGTAAACAGTGTGCAGTATTTTATTTCGATTTAATATTCTTTTAATGTTAGAATCATTTATTATATTTTTTATATATTTTTTGAAAATTTTTAGACAAAAATCATTAAAATCATAAATACTACACGTATACATATACAGTAACAGCAAAATCCCGCGATATAGCAAAATATCCGCAATAAATAATTAAATATATTTTTAAAAATCCCGCGATACAGTGAGGCCGCAATAAGTGAACCGTGATATAGAGAGGGACTACTGTATACTTAAGTGTTTACATTTAATAATTTTAATTACATGACAAACGTCTTCTTTTAAGATTCTCTTTTTCTCTATGGCTACATATATGGTATCATTTGAAGATAATATTAAAGTTCAAGTCCCTTCATAAATGAGGCCTGAGTGAGAGGCCCTGGGGGTGGCAGGAAGGGGGCAGGCCCTCAAACTGTCTCTGCTGTCAGCCAAAGATCTGATAAGTGACTCCTGAGGCTTCAAAAATTCTCCCTTCACTAAGTATTTAAGTATTTAAATTGTTAACCTGAGGACTGAGCTCCATTGAAATTTCCAGCACCAGCAACTGATAGTTCAGCCTTTCTAGTTTACCTCATAGGAAGTACCGCCTCTGTAATCAATTCATTCCATGTTGAGACCTTACCATGTTTATACATGTGATTAAAAAATAATAAAAATAATATATGTGGAGATTTCAAAAGACTCAGGATGTATGTAAAAATAAAGTGTTTTTTTAATATACTTGCCATTTGGCACAAATTTTACTTTAAAATAGCAAAAGTAAATTCATTCTGTGGCATCCCAGTACTAGTCAATATGCTGTGCTCCTGGCCTTGCCATTTTGAGAAAGGTCAAGGATCCACAGCCATTAGTCATCTAGAAACCGGAGTGAAGGCCATAAGTAGTTACAGTTTTTAGGAGCGAGTCAGGAACACAGAGTACAATGACCCACTTTAATCTAGTTCAACTAGCAAGTGCAAAGCACCAAATATGTGTGTGCACTGTGATAACACTAAAACATGCTGTTCCAACCCCAAGCTCCCAGATTTAATGATCCTAAAGGCCTCATCCACAAATAATTACTTACCCTGTCCTAACTCAGTGATAGTATAGGACACCACATGTGCACACCCAAAACTAAAATTAAAAACCACAATGACTCACACTGAAAACATTCAAAAATCCTTTAAGGGCAATGCAAAATTCTTTTTGCTAGGACATGTACATTTGAAATAACAAAGCTAAAACACACACAAACAACTCAGGCTCACTAAATTCTTTTATTTCAGATGACATTAGGAGATTACACAGCCAGTTTTGACTTCACCTTCAGACAAAACAAGTTCTGCCAGAACCAGGAGATAACAAAGGAAGTAGCATAATGAGAGTGAGGGAGGTCAAAGTGTCACTGCTGCCCAAAGTTACACGCTCCTTAAGTCTTGGTAGGCAGCTGATTTGAAATGTAGAGTATGAATCACAACCTTTGAATCCTTTAAAGCCTCAATGACTAGTCCTGGTCTTTCTCCCCACTTCCTTTACCTCCTGTTCAAATCTGGCCTCTGTGAAGAAAGAAGAGATTTTGAGCCCCCCGAGGTTCAATCAAGATCCCTGCTACCTGTACCTATCCACTGACAACTATGTTCCTTCCTTCATCTCACACTAGTGTTATAGCAGAAACAAGATGAATAATGTATAAGCAAGTGTGTCTTACAGATACTAGTAGTTTTCAAATGTATGTTGACGCTGTTGCACTTAATACAAAATAAAAATTTATTTTAAAACATTACAAATTCATGGCATCTTTTGTTCTTATACATTCTTAATTTACCAATAATAAAAAGACTCACTATTATTATTTGAAGGTCCTTATGCTGAAAAAGTTGATAATTCTACAGCAGAATGTAATGAATGAGTTAGAGGTGTAAATATCTAAACACAAAATGAAGTGGAATAAACACAATAACAGAATATTTTTACTTATGAAGAAAACTGCCAAAAACTAGATGTGGTTTCAAAAAAAATTCTGGAGATACAAAAAGGCTAACATCAATCAACAGTCATTCTAAAAAAGAATAAAAAACAACAAACTCATTAACAGAATTTAAGACCCAGGAAAATCAAAACTTGTTATCACTTAATACTGCTTTAAAATATATTTAAAACTGACAATTACAATGAAAATTGACAAATCGACAATTATTATAGGAGATTTTGGCATACATCAATCATAAACTGAAAGTTCAAACAGACAAAATGGTTAAGGCTATGGAAGTTCGATCCATAATATTTATATGTTGACCTAATTGATATAAAAAGAACCTTGTACCCAAAAGCAAAGGAGAATATACTTTCTTTCAAGCATGCATAGTACACTTACCAAAACGGACCACTTATTATGTGGCAAAATAATTTCCAAAAATTGACATTATACCAACCATTGTCTTTTGAGCACAAGGCAGTTAAATTAAAAATATAACAATAAAAAGATAGTAAAAAGCCCTGGCTGGTGTGGCTCAGTGGATTGAGCGCTGGCCTGCGAACCAAAGGGTCACTGGTTTGATTCCCAGTCAGTGCACATGCTTGGGTTGTGGGCCAGTTTCCCAGTTGAGGGTGCATGAAAGGCAACCACACATTGATGTTTCTCTCCCTCTCTTTCTCCTCCCTTCCCCTCTCTCTAAAAATAAATAAATCTTTAAAAAAAAAAGTAGTGAAAAGAATTTTGAAATTTTTATAATGCTTCCTAAATAATGCATATAGTTAAAGAGGATTTTACAACCAAAATTATAAAATATTTAGAGCTGAACAGTTATTAAATCACTTATAGCTGTTCCCAAACTTGTAGTGAAACTTAGAACAAAATTAAGAGCCTAAAAGATATTTACTTAAACACAAGAAAGGCTAAACATGATGCTTGAAATATTGAAATATCAAGTAATAAACTTAAGAAAATAAATGCGAGAGGAAGATTTGATGAAATAGATCTTTGGGAGAAAACTAATAAAACATACTTCTCCAAAAGTGTTATAAGAAGAAAAAAGGCAGAAATAAATAATACTGAACAAAAAAGGATAGTTGAAATGGATAACTTAGTAGAAAAGTATCAAATTATCAAAGTTGACTCAAAATTCATTTAAGACCTTTATTAGATGATAAAAAGAAACTGAATGAGTAATCAAGTTCCTTCCTCCAAGACACCAGACTCAGTGAGTTTTAGATACAAGTTTTGCCAAACTTTGAAAAACAGATAGACAATCTTATATAAACCTTATATAAACTTGTTTCAAAGACTAGAAAAAGATCTTATTTTATGAGGCCAAAACTTTGGTAACTTTGATACCAAAACTGGGTAAGAACAGAACAAAAGAAAATTATTGATCAAGATCTCTCATGAACAAAAAAACAAAATACTTTTAAAATATTAACAAATTGAATTCAGCACTGTACTTTCTTTTACAAGTCACAACCAAGTAGGGTTTATCCTAGAAATTTAAAGGTCAGAAAAATCTATATTCATGTAGCAGACCAGAGACCATCTTACAGAGTAAGATGGATAAAAATCGCATGATCATCTTGATACAGAAACAGCAGTAAAAAAATAAGCAATTATGGTGTTTTGTTTTGTTTTGTTTTTAAAGGTCTTACCATAGGAGACAATACATCAGGGTATATTTTTCTGTGAGAAAAGTTTTAAAAAGTAACTGGGTTTATTTAAAGAAAATGATTGAGGAAAAAAGCTAAGGAAGGAAACTAATAATCACAAAATGTCTTTTTCCCCCCAGATACTTTCACACACACTATCTCACTCATTTAAGCCTCACAATAACTATCACATTAAGAGATTCTTATACTGAAGGATGAGAAAGAGTCTTAGCAATTGGAATGAGCACCAGTCTGGGAGTAATACTTTCAGGGTTTGAATCCTACATCTAACATTTTATGTACTGAGTAATTTTCACCAAGTTACTGAGCTTCTCTGAGTCTTAGCTTCTTCATCCCCAAGATAAGGAGATGTTCTTCTACTAAGACAAGAACAATAAAGATTTCCAAGAGATATGGAAAAATGTTTTAACCTTGAAAATTTCTTAATTTGGGACTGGACTTATGTCAAGGTAATAATTAAAGAAATACTTGTGGTCTAATTTTAGTGTCTCTTCCTTTTTACAAGGTAGAGTTGGGGCAGCCAATGACCTCAATTCATCTATAAAATACAGCAGATGGGTTAAGTAATTTTCATAACCCCTTTTAACTTGAAAATGTTATGACTTTAACTTCTTTACAGAGTAAGAGTTGCAAGACACTGCAGTACATTACAAAGTCTATTTGTAATATTCCTTCTTCGGAAATACTTATAAAAGTGTAAACTGTTATCCTCTATGAGTGGTATAAAGTTAGTACCGCCTGGAGAGAGAGGGATGGACTACATGACTTCTTGAAAAGTCAGACTGTGGAAAGAACATGGACTTGGAAGCCAAGGGACCACCAGTAAGAAACATGTCCTGCCACTTACTAGCTGAGCAACTTTAGGTGAGTTAAAAGTTTGTCAAATCTCAGTTTTCTTATATGTAATATGTAACTTAACACACCTTTAGGTTGGTCTCCTCAGAATTACATGCAAAAATGAAAATATATAAATATCTGGCCCAAATATATGTACTCAAAAAATATGATTTCCCCTTGAGTTCATTTTAATCATGATTTTGATTACTCTGTAAACAATGGAAACTAAAGTATTACGTGTTTAAAGTTTTATTTCTTCATCACGAAGTGTACACAAAGTAAACTAAGGATTAAATTTCTGCCAAGTTGTTCTACAGGTTAATTAAATGACTCAGTTCATTATTGAGAAGGCTCAAAATGTAACATCATTTTTGTGTGAGAAAAATCTGTGAAAAACAGTAGTATCCAAGTGCATTTAATGTGGCAAATTCAAAGGTGAACTATGTAAAGTTTTGGGTGCTTACTCTAGGTCAAAAATGCAGCAACTCAACTGGCAGATATGAATGATTATCTCACAGAAATGTGGTTACCTTTGTGAAGAGACAAAAGCCTCTTGCCCTGGCCAGTGTGGCTCAGCTGGTTGGAGCATCATCCCATACACCAAAAGGATGCAGGTTTGATTCCTGGTTGGGGCATGTACCTAGGTTGTGGGTTCAATCCACAGTCAGGGAACCTACAAGAAGCAACCAATCGATGCTTCTATCTCACATCAATCTCTCCTCCCTCCCCCTTTTCTCTAAAAGCCATTAAAAAAATGTCTCCAGGGGAAATTTTTTTTTTTTAATCTCTTAAGGTAGCCAATGGAAAGGACCACCAAAAAACTCATGTAAAAACAAACAAACATACAAAGCAAAACATTGGAATCACACATTAGCCCCAGGCAAGCAATCTGTATTGAGTAGTATGCTCAAAGAATTAATTCTAAAAAAAGATATTCTGGGCACCTGCACAAAAGAGTATATAAAAATATGTACAAATTTCATCACAAATTATCCTGAGTGTTAAAGATCATAAGCAAAGAAAAAGCTAAAGATTGGTAATGTAAAAATATGTCATTACTACTTTAAAACCAAGAGATCTAAACTAAATGTAAACATGTTTTAATCCTTTTCAATTCTCTTCTTTGTACACAAATATCAATCAAGGTAAAATCATACAAATATATACTGTAATTGTGCTTAACTAATAAAGTTTAAGGCTTAAAACAAAAGTTTCTTAGAAAATATGATTAATGGCAATCAAGTAGATTGCCAATAGTACATACACCCTTCGCAGAGTATTTTAAGAACATTCTTTTATTCAATAGGCCTAGACATTATAATATGTTGCAAAAATAGTCCAAGTGGTAAATCAATCCAAGTTTTGATGGCTTCAGGCAGACTGTTGAAGAGCAGCATTGAGACAGAAAGTGGCAACACTTTACAGTTCTAAATGAAATATCGTTTGCCTGCCAACAGACAAAGCATATTATGCCCTTTTTGAAGAGTTCATGCCACAAAACTACCTCACAAGTGACGCCTTTTGATATGTTCAGATACTTAACACCCTTGGATAAGACCCAAGAACTGCCTTCTTTATCTATTTCTGCTCCACTGCAGAAATAAAAAGAAAATTCCACTGTATACTGCAATAGCAATTTTTCCAAGGCAGTTTGCCATAAACATTTTTTATCTACAAGGAATCAATTTGACGCAAATCCACATGGACAGAAAATGAATCTGGTTGGTGTGACACACAGCTCAATCTCCTCCACTAGCATCTATTTCATCCTGTATTTGGCTATGAATCTTCCTGAAAACCATTTTCACCTTTTCATTCTGCTGCTCAAGAACTGCAAAGCTGCTTCTCTGCTGCCCAGTTCCAAATTCCTCTACCTGGTTCTCAAGGGCTTTCCTCACCTGGCCCAACCTACCTATTTAAGCTCAGTGCCTACCGCTCCCAACGTGACTGTTCCTCTCCTTATAGGCCCCCATGACTGGCTCATGCCATTCATTCCACTAGGAGTATTTTCCTTTCTCCCCACAACTGTCCCCACCCAAAGCATTTCCTTTCCCCTACATCTATCATCCCAAGTTGTACTTCCTACATGAAGCCTCTTTCTATTAGTCCTATCTACAATGATAGCACCTATTCTCTGAATTTCTATTATAAAGTTAGTCTATATTACAGCTCTTTAATTTGAAACTTCTTAAAGCATTTTTTAACGATCTCTCTATAGCAGCAGTTTTCCACCTTTGTCCTCCATGATATTGTGCATAGAAGAATAAAATTCACATATGTATAAGACATACCCCCCATGAGTATACCTGGGATTATGCACAATTTCTGGTTACAATAGCTATAATTCCACTAATCTCTCTCCCACTAAAGAAAGCATAACAAGCCCTGACTGGTGTGGCTCAAAGGGTTGGGCAACGTCCCTCGAACTGAAAAGTCACTGGTTCAATTCCCAGTCAGGGTACATGCCTGGGCTGCAGGCCAGGTCCCCTGTTGGGGGCGTGCAAGAGGCAACCAATTAATATTTCTCTCCCACATTGATGTTTCTCTCCACCTCTTTATCCATTCCTTCCCCTCTCTAAAAATAAATAAAATCTTTTTTAAAAAATAAAGGATAAAAGCCAGTAAATACATTTTCCCTCAGTAAAAGTTAAAAGAAAAAAAAAAACAAAAAACCTAGAGATCAAAAATGAGAGGAATGTTATTATACACATGACCTTGATTGAATATGATCAATGTACTTTTTTAGAAAAGTAAAGCATTCATAAGCTTTGATACTTTATTACTATTAATCAATGACTTGTAATGTCTTACCAGTGATCATTCATAATACACTTGTAAAAACTGCTATTTTATGTAGCACTTAGCATGCTAAACACATAGAAGGCAATCATTAAATATTTAATTAACCAGTTAGTATATCTAGCCCATTAATCAATCAATTGCACAGAATTATTACTGCTGTTGCCTAATGATGATGGATGATGATGATGATACAAAGGCAAACATGGAGTATGGTAGCTGAATCTTTTATTGACAGTCTCTAAAGAAACAAATCATTTCTTATAGGGTGAGTTTAACCAATTTTTTAATAGTATAGTACTCCTGAAGTCTGAAGATGGAGGCATGAACCCTACCTTTTGTGGAACAGTGAGGCTATTAATGCAATCTTGGGTAAAATTAGTAAATTGTAAACTCTATCTGCCAGCATAGTCAGGGATCAGATAACATTTTCTCCCCCAAGAAAAATACTTCCTGTGATAATACAAATCTTGCTTTATATTAAAATGACTCTCACTTTTACAGTAAGAAATTCCTCAAGCACTGGAAGTCCTTCATCAACAGTTACAACTCAACGATATACTCTTAACTGATATTAAACCATTCTCCAACATTCTAACATGCCATTAATTGCCAGTAACACATATAGACAATGATTTGATTTTGAGACACACAAATCCTGAAAAGGTCAAATTTTCTAAAAATCTCATATCTTTCCCTAAAAAATATCAAACTATACATCAGGTTGCTTAGGTAGAAATTTATCTATACATCACAAGTTCTGTTTCCTCTAGTCCTAACATTCTAACATTCTAGGAGTAGAGACTGATCTAAAAATGAATGTTTAAAACTTATTTTATTCTTTAGTGTTGCCAAAGCATAACCTAAAAGAAATCCTTGTATAACTAGATGACAAAGGAAGCTTCAGTCTATAATGCCCTGGAAACTTCCAAACAAAAACTAAAGGGCCCAAAAGAATGTCCTCAATAGTTCTAAGGATGTCACTAATTGCTCCCATCTGTTTCCCCTCTTTGTCCCCTCCCCCTCCTAATCAGGATATCTACTGAAGTTATTTTCTGCTTCATTTTGCATACTAAAGAAAAAGCAGAGACACCCTGCATCTCCCTCCACAACTAAGCATGAATACAACTACCTCAAAACTAGAGACAACCAGAAGTTTCATAAAATCGAGCTGCATGGGAATCCAACAAACAAAGATATAAAGAAGAAGTACTCATCCAGACAGGTAAGAGGGGTGGAGCCAGGGCAGAGAGGTCACAGTGTGGCAGCAGCAGCAGTGGCAGGCCAGCAGAAAGCGCAGTCACAGGTTTAAAAAACTAAGGAGGGACACAGAGGCAAACATACACAGGAGACTTCCGGCCAAGATGGAGGCCTAGACTGACATGCTCCATCTCCCTCCACAACTAAGAAGGAATACAACTACTGCAAAACCAGAAATAACCAGAAGTTCCAGAAAATAAATGCAAGTTTATGAAGTTATAAAGAAGTGGTGCTCGTCTGGATGGCTTGGAGGCAGCAGCAGCAGTGAAGGCGGCAGGACGGCAGTAAGCACAGACACCCATATTTAAGGGGAGGCAAGAAGCGCCAGGGAGCACCCCTGGCTGCAGACCAGACCCGTCACCTTGCGATTCCAATGCCAGGAAAGCCAGACCCCCATTGCCTTAGACTGAGAGGCCCAGAGGAGGTGGGGACAGAAGAGGAGCTCTTGGTCTCTCAGAGGACAGTGAACGGAAGGAATCCATCTTGGACCCCTGCCCCCACATACAAAACGCCACAGTGTGGTGAAAAGGGTTGCCTGGTTGTGACGACTGCACGGGGCTCCACTCCCTATAACATAGGAGATGTGACAGCCCTCCCCAGGAAGCAAAGGTAAGCACAAAACTGTCAGGATGGCACAGATCATGATAGAGGTCCCAGTGACACAGCTGACCAGATAGCAAATATCTAATTTAAGGAAGCAGCATATAGGAAATCTTTCTGAGGAACAGTTCAGAGCTTTGGTTATAAGAATACTTACAAACCTAACAGCATATCTCAAACAAGATGGGGAAGGAATGAAGGCTAGTCCTGCTGAAATAAACAAAAACACATACAAAACTAGTGGTGAGGGAAAGAAAACCAGAGATCAAATCAACAAATTCGAACACAGGGAAGGAACAAACAGTAAACCAGTGCAGAAAGAGGAAACGAAAAGTGAGGAAAATGAGGAGAGGCTCAGAAACCTATGGGACAGCTATAAGAAGGCCGACATCTGAATCATAGGATTAGCAGAAGGTGAAGAAGAACAACTAGAAATTGAAAAATTATGTGAAAAAATAATGAAGCAGAACTTCCCTAACTTCGGGAAGGAAATAAGAGTTACAGGTCCAGGAAGCACAGAGAGTTCCAAAAAAACTGGACCCAGGGAGAACCACACCAAGACACATTATAATCAAAATGTCAAAAATTAAGGATAAAGAGAGAATCTTAAAAGCAGCAAGAGAGAAGAAGAGAATTACATACAAAGGGGTCCCAATAAGACTATCAGCTGATTTCTCAAAAGAAACTCTGCAGGCAGGAAGGGACTGGCAAGAAATATTCAAAGTAATGAAAAGCAAAATCTACAACCACGATTACTCTATTCAGCGAAGCTGTCATTCAGAATAGAAGGGCAGAGAAAATGCTTCCAGGACAAAGGAAAACTGAAGGAGCTCATCAGATCCAAACCACTGTTATATGAAATGTTAAAGGGACTTGTTTAGGAGAAAGAGGATCAAAACTATGAACACTAAAATGAAAACTGGATCACAACAACCAACAACAGAAGCTAGGGAATCAAAACAAAGGCAAACTAAGTAGGCAACGAGAGTGAAAAAAGAATTGTAGGTATGGGGAACATTATAGGGGGAGGTCAGCAGGGAGGGGCAAGGGGGGAAAGGGAGGGAGATGGTACAGGAATCAAGAAGCATAGTAGGAGGGAGTGGAGTAGATAGGAAGATGTTGAGAAGAACTATATGCACAACCAATGGGCATGGACTAAGGCGGTGGGGACAACTGGAGGTAGGGGGATGTCACTGGGTGGAGGGGAACAAAAGGAAAATAAATGAGACAACTGTAACAGCATAATCAATAAAGCATATTAAAAAAATAAAAAATAAAAAAAAAGTAAGAAGGGATACCTGGGGAGCACTCCCAGCACCGCACCAGACCAGACCACGCCAGGGAAAATAAAGCCTCATTGCTTCTGACTGTGAAAACTGGTGGGGGTTGGGGCAGAAGAAGAAACTGCTGGTATCTCAGCAGAATCCATGGTCCTAGAACATTTGCAAACCCACCCATTCTTAGAACCATCACCAGGGCAACAGCTAGAGGGGTGCCAGTCCCATATAGGAAGCAGGAGAAGTGCCTAGAAATCAGGCGAGTGCTGAGCAAGCAGCATTGTTCCCTCTCAGACCCCTCCCCCACTACAGCACCACAACGTGGTGAAATGGGTCACCCCATACTGATGAATACCTAAGGTTCCACTTCTTAAAACATACCAGGTACAACAGCTCTACCTAAGACACAGAGGCGAACACAGGAGGCTGTCAAGTTGAGGAGACAGAGAAGTATGATCCAAAAGAGGGAGCAGACCAAGGTTCCAGTGGGAGAACTAAGCGACGAGGTGATAGCCAACTAACAGACACAGAGTTGAAAACATTGGTGATAATGATGCTCACACACTTCACAGATATGCTTGAGTACAGCAAACGCTTAAGGGAAGAAGTGAAGACTATGCTAAGTGAAACGAAGGAAAATCCACAGGAAACCAATGGTGAAAGGAAGGAAACCAGGGTCAAAATCAATGATCTGGAACATAAGGAAGAAATAAACAGTCGACCAGTACAGAATGAAGAAAAAAGAATTGAAAAAAACAAGTACAGGCTTAGGAACCTCTGGGACAACTTTAAAAATGCCAATATCCAAATCATAGGGACGTCAGAAGGAGAAGAGGAAGAGAAAGAAATTGAAAACTTATTTGAAAGAATAATGAAGGAAAACTTCCCTAATTTGACGAAGGAAATAGACATGCAAGTCCAGGAAGCACAGAGAGTTCCAAACAAGCTAGACCCAAAGAGGACCACACCAACACACATCATAATTAAAATGCCGAAGGTTAAAGATAAAGAGAGAATCCTAAAAGCAGCAAGAGAAAAGAAGAAAGTTACCTACAAAGGAGTTCCTATAAGACTATCAGCTGATTTCTCAAAAGACAGTTTGCAGGCAAGAAGGGACTGGCAAGCAGTATTCAATGTGATGAAAAGCAAGGACCTACAACCAAGATTCAGAGAAGGAAAACTCTGACTCCAAAAAACCTCCGCTGCCTTGCGGCATACCTCTTCTGGGGAAAGGCTAAGGGAGTAAACCCCGACAGAAAATCCGGAGCCGGAGTCCCTAAGGCGGTTTGACGTTGTAGTCAACACCGGCAACTCCTGCGGCGCACCTGAAGCCAAGCTGTATCGACTCCGTCTTTCCCTTGGACCCTTCAGCTGCGAGGAGAGGGGGGGTCTGCTGCATGGGCAACAGCAGACCCTCCATATCACCCTGCCCAGGCTCTGTAGCTTCAGCTCCACTGGAGAGGACACTCCAGCGTCATCGCAAGATGTCAATTCAACACGGGAGGAGACAGATGCCGTGTCACTCCCGAGTTGGACTGCACAGCCATTCTCGGCGGTGCAGATAGACACTTAAGAAGCTACACCATCGTCTCTCGAGACGGACGGCTGCCGACGACAACCAAGATTACTCTATCCAGCAAATCTATCATTTAGAATGGAAGGGCAGAAAAAGTGCTTCCTAGACAAGGTAAACCTAAAGGAGTTAATCATCACCAAGCCATTATTATATAAAATGTTAAAGGGACTTATTTTTAAAAAAGAAGATCAAAACTATGAACATTAAAATGGCAACAAACTCATAACTATCAACAACAGAATCTAAAAAAATAAAAACAAAAACAAACTAAGAAAACAACCAGAATAGGAACAGAATCATAGGGATGAGGATCATTTGAAGGGTTACCAGCTGGGAGGCGGATGGAGGAGAACTGGGGAAATGGTGCAGGGATTAAGAAGCATAATCAGTTGGTACAAAACAGACAGGGGTGGTTAAGAATAATATAGGAAAAGGTGAAGCCAAAGAACTTACATGCATGACCCATGGACATGAACTAAGGAGGATGAGATTTTTGGAGGGAAGGGTGGTACTGGGTGGAGGGGAGCAAAGGGAAAAGAAATTGGGACAACTGTAACAGCATAATCAATAAAATATACTTAAAAAAAAAGAAAAAAAAAGCATTAACAATCATTATGTTTTAAGTTGCAGAATATTTATATTCCCCCAGATTTGACAACCACAGCCATACTGTTTTTGTACTCTAGGCTATTTTTCAGGTAACATTTCATAGTATGTCATATTAAGTTATATAGTTTTAAAACACTGCTCAGTAAATTTTTCAGTTATCATAACACAATATTTTCCCCTCACTCTCCAAGGAGATCAGTTTTCCCCAGGCTATGATAAAGGTTAAAGCCTCTGAATGATTTCATCCATTAATGATACTTAACAAAATCAATGGTTCCCTTAAAAGTTGTACAGTGATGGCTTTCTAATTGTCATTTTTTCCACATTTGTTGGTTAGAATCCTCCTCATCAACTAGGGCTATCAGGCTACAGTGAAATAAAGTCTGTACAGGAAAGGCAGGGTAGTTACAAATTTTGTGTGTGTGTGTGATGAGAAGTGTTAAGAAAGCAACTTTCAAATCTAGAATACAGTATTTTTAACCATAGTCATGATGGTATACACTACATCCCCAGGACTTATATATCTTATAACTGGAAGTCTATACCTTTTCATTACCTTCACCAATTTCATCCATCCCCAACTATCGTCGGCAGCCGTCCGTCTCGAGAGACGATGGCGTAGCTTCCTGAGAGTCTATCTGCACCGCCGAGAATGGCTGTGCAGTCCGACTCGGGAGTGACAATCCCTGCCGCACTTGTTACAGGTGAAGGCAGATGGCTGTTGTTGCTGCTGTTGACGCTGCTTCCGCCTCGATCTTTTCTGGACCGCCTCCTCGTTGCGCGCAGCCTCTGCATGTGACGTACCTTGCCTGACCGCGAGCCTCCAGGCTAGGCGGTCGTCTGCTTGAACTTCCCATGTATTGAGATTGATGGAGCATTGTGTCATGTCCTTTTTGCAGATGTCTTTGAACCGCAGTTTTGGGCGTCCTGTCATCCTCTGGCCTTCTGCTAGCTCGCCGTAGAGGAGGTCTTTGGGAATACGGCCTGCATCCATTCTTTTGACATGGCCGAGCCACCTGAGGCGTCTCTCACTAAGAACTGCATGCAAACTGCTCATGTTGGCTCGCTTCAGCACCTCGGTGTTGGGGACCTTATCCTGCCAGGCGACATGCAGGATGCGCCGCAGGCACCTCATGTGGAAGCTGTTGAGTTTCCTTTCGTGCCTTGCGTAGGTGGTCCACGTCTCGCTGCCATAGAGGAGAGTGCTGAGTACGCAGGCTTGGTAGATGCGCAGTCTGGTTTTCTCAGTGAGGCTGGAATTGTTCCACACTCGCCGGTTCAGTTTGGCCATAACTGTGGCTGCCCTGGCGATTCTCCGGTTGACCTCCAAGTCGACTGACAGAGAGCTCGAGATGGTGGACCCGAGGTACGTGAAATCGTTGACAACCTCCAGGGTGTATCCGTCGATGGTGATGCATGGGTGAGTCCCCGTGCCTTGAGCCATAACGTTCGTCTTCGTCAGACTGATGGCTAGTCCGAACTCCTTGCATGCGTGGGAAAGGCAAGTGACTAGCTGCTGGAGTCCCTCTTCGGAGTGTGATGTCAAGGCTGCGTCGTCGGCAAAGAGCATCTCACGGATGAGCACCTCTTTGACTTTGGTCTTGGCTCGTAGACGGGCCAGGTTGTAGAGCTTGCCATCGGATCTGGTGTGAATGAAGACACCCTCGCTGCAGTCCTTAAAGGCGTATTGGAGGAGCATGGAGAAGAAGATTCCGAACAGCATGGGCGCGAGGACGCAGCCCTGCTTTACTCCGCTGCTGACTGGGAAGGCCTCAGAGGTTGCGCCGTTGTAGGACACCGTGCTGTGCATGTTGTCGTGAAAGGACATGACCACAGCAAGCAGATGTGGTGGACAGCCAATCTTCCGTAGCAAGCTGAAGAGTCCGCTTCGACTGACCAGATCAAACGCCTTCGTGAGGTCGATAAAGGCGAGGTAGAGTGGTTTATGCTGCTCGTGACACTTCTCCTGCAGCTGGCGTAGGGAGAAGATCATGTCCACTGTTGATCGGCCAGCTCTGAAGCCACACTGGGACTCTGGGTAGACGCGGGAAGCAAGGGTCTGCAGGCGGGCAAGAGCGACCCGGGCGAATACTTTGCCGACGACGCTGAGGAGAGAGATGCCCCGGTAGTTGTTGCAGTTGCTGCGGTCTCCTTTGTTCTTGTACATGGTGATAATGTTGGCGTCTCTCATATCCTGGGGGATGTAACCCTCCTTCCAGCAGAGACAGAGTAGATGGTGGAGCGGCTGTAGCAGGTCTGGTTTCCCGCTCTTTAGGATTTCTGGAGGGATTCCGTCGCTTCCTGGTGCTTTCCCGCAAGCGAGGCAGTCGATGGCTTTGCCGAGCTCTGCCGCAGTAGGTGGGGTGTCTAGCTCCTCTATGACTGGTAGGTCTGGGATGGCGTTAAGAGCAGTGTCTTCCCCAACTATACACCTCTGGCAACTACCAATATGCTTTCTGGATCTCTGGGTTTAGGTTGTTTTCTTAAGATTCCACAATAAGTGAGATCACACAGTTGTGTCTTTCTCTGACTGATTTCACTTAGCATAATGCCCTCAAGATCCATCCATGTTGTTCCAAGTGGCTGGATTTCCTTCATTTTTATGGCTGAATAATATTCCATTACACACTCACACACACACACACACACATTTTCTTTATCATTTTATTCATTGATGGGCCCCTTAAGTTGTGTATGTGTTTTGGCTATTGTAAATAATGCTGTAATGAACATAGAGATGCAGATATCTTTTTGAGATAGTGATTTCAGTTCCTTTGGATAAATACCCAAAAGTGGAATTGTTGGATAATATGGTAGTTCTATTTTTAATTTTTTGAGGAACCCTTAAAAAGGTAGGATAAATACTTAATTCTCTTCTTTTAATTACCAATTACCAGAGTAAAGTGCTGGTGTTCAAGTAAATTTTGTTTTAAAGTTACCTACTTTTTGAAGATATCACAACTAGGGCAGACTCCTTAATTTTTCTAAGTTCCCAAGAAAGCCTATGAGAGCACATTGCATATTTCATGGGTATATATCTCTGGGAGTGAGCAGAAATGAGTTTACTGAAGAAATTCATTTATTAATATTAATCAAATGATCTTCATAGACCTGAATGTCAAGGTTGAAAGAATTTTCTGTAGGGTCATCTAGTCAACTACCCACCTGACATTAAAAAACCCAGTACACTATCTCGCCATGCTCTATACCTTCCAGGGGATGAGGGGCAAATATGTATAAACTGGAGCTCTGATTTTAATGTAAGGTAAATGCCAAGTTTAATTAAAATGTTTATTGACAGCAAAGGATTCCTGTCAATGTTACTATGGTGATGGAATGACACATAAAGTAGGCTCATCTTGGTTAGAGCTGGAAGAAACCTTGGCAGTCACTGAGTTCACTGAAAGCAAGTCAAAAATAATACTCCCACAAAACAGGCTCTACAATAAACAGATGCTTCTGATACCTTACTTCCTGACACATGAACATTTTGTGGAACTAACAGAAACATAGTTCTGTAGAAACACCCACTCAAGTAATTTAGAAATAAGAAGACATCAATATGGGTAAAAATTTGCATCTTGTTCTATGAAAATAATGGAACATAAGGAAGATAAAAATAAACACTTCTCACTTTATTTAAAAGTGTGATATATAACATATATACAAAAAACTGCACAAAACATACGTATAATATAATAATTATTTTTAAAAACCACCCACCACAAGAAGTCAACACTATAACTCAAAACAACTCAATACTTTAAGTCAAGAAATAGAACACTATTACCACTTTAGAAGCCCATATGTACTTTTCTCCCTGTGTATAACCCTCTTCCTTCTTCCCAGAGGTACCACTATCCTGACTTTTATGATTTTTATTTCCTTACTCATCTTTATCATTTTACCAAATAAATAGACATCCTTAATAACAGTTTATTTCTATAATGTCTCTGAACTTTAAATAAATGGAACCTACCTAGCTATCAATAATTCCCTCATATCCCTCAATTATTTTTGAGATTCATTTATTCTTTTTTTCCTAATTGAGGTGAAATTCATTTAACATAAAATTAATCATTTTAAAGTGAAAAATTCTCATTCCTTTATTACTGATTAATATTCCAATTTATGACTATACTATGATTGTTTTTATCCATACTACTACACATAGACCAGTGGGGTCATCAATATGTCTGTATATGGATCCTAGTGTGCATAGGCATAAGTTTCTCTAAGTAACATACCTGAGAATGGAATTTCCTATCTTCTATTTTGGAATTGACAAACTTCTTTCTCAAAGTGGCTGCACCAATTTATATTCCCAACAGCAGTTTATGAGAGCTCCAATTGCTCCACATCCTTATCAACAACTGATATTATCAGACTTATTAATTTAGGTGCTTATAATGGAATAATATGCATTTCTCTGATGACTGATGATATAGAGCACCTTTTCATACATTTATTGGCCATTTGGATTTCCTTTCTTTTGAAGTACCTATTCAAATTCTTTGCCCCCCTTTTTTTGAATAGTTATTTCATTCTTTTTTTTTCTTAAACATCAATACGAGAAACATCAATGGGTTGCCTGCCATACATGCCCCAAAAGGGGATCAAACCTGCATCCCCAGCATGTACCCTGCCTGGGAACCAAACCAGCAGGCCTTCAGTGTACAGGATGACACTCCAACCAACTGAACCACACAGGCCAGGGATATTTATCTCATTCTTACTGACTGGTAGAGGTTCGACTGTTTTAAAATACTGTGTTATGCATCAGCCTTTTACTTAGGACTTGATTGCCACATAGAACAAAGCCATTAATCAAAGACAATGTAACCAAGAACCTGGGAATTGCTTTAAAATCCTCACTGAGAATATGTTTTATTGATTTTAGACAGAGGGGAAGAGCAAGAGAGAGAGAGAGAGAGAAAGAGAGAAACATCAATATGAGAGAAACATTAATTGGTTGCCTCTCATATGTGCCCCAACTGGGGATCAAACCCTCAACTTAAGTATGTGCCCTGACCAGGGATTAAACCTTTCAGTATACAGGATGATGCTCCAACCTCCTGACTCACCCAGCCAGGGCCCTGGGAAGTTTTAACAAATCAAAAGTTACTATCTCTGCTTTTATGCAGGATAGACCAAAATGTCTGAAAATTATTTATAAAAGAATTAGGGGATATGTAAATATACCTTAAATTTAAAATGCTACTGAATTACAATAATTTTTTTAAAGTTATTCCCTTATCTCCAAGCAATGATGTATATATACAATTCAGGTTCATACATGACAACATCAGAATGTTTCTGAATCCTTTCCATTCTGGAAAATAAAACTCAAAAGTCATGGTTTTATTAAAATATAATGATGTTAAAATGCCTAACACCAATGAATAAAATCAGCAGTAGGAAAACTAAGTGTTAAAATATGAAAAATCGAAATTTCAATTGTAAACACAGTCTTATATTTTAAAAATACATAAAAGCTGCTCCTGGATCAGTTGCTTTTCTTTCCTAAGAAGAGAATTATTCTGCTTAAAAACAAAAGAATATTTTAATTACTTACTTAATAAATGCTGGTGGCATATCTCTCTTCAAAATCTGATCCTCAGTGGTTTGAACAGTCTCTTTTCCAACCTACAGAGGAAAAAAAAATTCACAATTCAAATATAAATTCTCAGATTTTTTCTTTACTTTTTTTTGTTTAAATCTCAGGCTTTTAAAACTATTACTTAAACATATTTAAAATATATAGTTTATAGTAAATCTATCATTGAAGTTTCTAGATACAAAAAAAATTCCTGGATATCAATATTTCTCCAATATATGCTTCCACAACATACCTGGATAACAATATGAAGTACAAACAAATGTATTAACCCTTATCCAGAGTACATGTAATTAATTTGAAGGCATCATTGAGCACAGTGAGAAAAAAGAAAAATTCATCATTGAGGATATATATGTGTGATATTGCATTTTTAACTGATAAACTGCTACATCTCTAAAAAAGCACATGAAGTACATGAATCAAGTTGGGTAGGCTAAAATGTCTATACAGAAAAACATGTGTTACTGAACTGGGAAAAATATGTTAAGGAATTATGACTCTGAAACTAGAAAGCAAACATGAAAATACACAAATTCACTAGTAATCAACACATTTTTTTCCCTACTAATAGAGCAAGTTAAAAAGAAAAAATATATAATGCTAAATGCTACAATGTAATAGTTTTACACCCTGCTGTTGGCAATATAAATTGGTATATTCTCTTTAGACAATCATTTGTTATTGTTTGTTAAGACATAAAAAAAAAAAAAATGTCATATCTAAGAGCTCCATTTATGAGAATATACCCTATAAGCAATAATATCAAATGTGGTAATAACAATATTCATGAAATATTCACAATCATGTTAGTTATGAAAGCTAAAACATTTTTTAAATAATGAGGAACACTTAAGTAAATTAAGATATATCTTTAGATTGAGTATTATGGGGCTATTAAAACAATGGTTACAAAGACTCAGCCTATGGGAAAACTTATGACATTTATTTTGTTAAAAGGAAAAATAAAAATAATAAATACACTATGATTAAAACAAACCAAAAATCCATATGTATAAGGAAAAACAGTGAAAGGATATAAAGTAATGTTAACAGTGGTTTTATCAATTCTTGGGAAAATTTCAAGTAATTTGTATCTATATTTCCTATTTTCTAATTTTGTGGAATGTGAATAGAGAATTTTTTAATTTAAATATTAATACTAAAATGTTACTCTGAGTTTTTTAGGTACAACTATTTCCTACCTAGTAATTTTAGTAATTATCTATCATTTTATAGAAATCTCCTAAATGGTAATGGCCAAATATTTTTAAATACTGAAATATTAAAAGCCACACTAACCAGGTTGTGTATATGTGCATGTGTTTTTATTATACCACAAATGTTACACATACTCATTTTTTTCAAAATTATTCCTGTGTAGGGCTTAGATGTCAATTTTTCTTTATCACATATCGTAAAATATTATAGAAGTAAAGTTTAATATATTGAGTGGTGAAATCTACCAATTCTATCAATATAAAGCTACCTAACAGAGTTAAATCATAAATATAAACCTGATTTTAATGCAGAAATCTGTGAAATTTTCTAAACTCAGAATGGAAAGTATCTCAATCCTACTATTTAACCATTTAACCTTTGATTTGAGTTTAAAAAAGAAAATAATTAAGAAAAATTCCTAAATGCACAGTAAAACAGCTAAAGAAAATAATACAATAAACTATTCTCAGGGATTACAAGTCATGCATAAGTTAATGAATACAAGTTTTTTCTCTCAAGTTAATAGTTCAGAAAGAGCAACACACATATACCACTGAGTAATAGCTTTTGTAGACAATAGACTGTCTGTAGCATAATAAAAGCCTTTTAAGACAGTAGCTTGTTCTGTAGAGTTTTTCAGATCAAAACATGGCAGAATATTTCCAGATGTATTGTTCACTTTATTTCTCAACTAAAATCAACCATTCAAAAAGCAGTGGGCCATGATTTCATGAAGTAAAAAATGATGTTCAGCAACAAAGTCACTAGTTCATACTAAGTATAAAGGGCCTAGAAGGATATTCACATTTAGATACATGGAGTATCCTTTTATTTTAGACACACACACACACACACACATATACACTGAGAGGGGAGGTGGCTTCTCTTATGGTTTCTTTAGGAAGTATTCAGTTGTTGAGTTTTATTAATTATGCACCAGGCACTGTTATAGGTACTAGGGATAGTACAGGGAATAAAAATAGATTTCTTGCCCTCATGGAACCTATATTCTAGTAGGAGTAGACAGTGAGTGCACGAGTAAATAAACAAACAAGATCGTTCCAGATAATGATAAGGATGACACTGTAAAGAGTAGAGTAAACACCCTCGCTGGTGGGGCTCAGTAGATTGAGTGCCAGCCTGCGAATTAAAATGCTGCAGTTTCAATTCCAGTCAGGGCACATGCCTGGGTTTCGGGCCAGGTCCCCAGTTGGAGGCACGCAAGAGGCAACTGATCGATATATCTCTTCCACATCGATGTTTCTCTCCCTTTCTTTCTCCTTCCCTTCCTCCCTCTCTAAAAATATATAAATAAAATTTTTTTTTTAAAAGAGAGAGAATATGAAGAGCCTACCTCAGAAAGAATAGGCAAAGAAGGCTTCTCTGAGGAAGTAACTTTGGAACTGAGACTTTGAAGCTGAGAAGGAATCACTCATACAAGAGCTTGAAAAGAACAATCCAGAGGGAGAAGGAAAAAAAGCCCTATGGCAGTAAAGTTTGGGTATAACAAGGAACCAACCATTGGAGGCCAGAGTGGCTGAAGCTCATTGAGGAGGAAGGTGTGGTGATGAGGTTGTGTGAGAAGGCAAAGGTCGGATCACAAAGAGGCTTTTGAGCCAGGTTAAGGTGTTTGGAATCTTTTCTAAGTTCAATGCGAAGCAAGAGTGCTAAACAGGAGATTGGCATGATCTGATTTTCTTTTTAAAAGGTCATTGTGCCTGTAATATGGAGAAGTGATCCTAGCAGGCAAGGAGAAACAGGGTGACCAGTTAGGAGGCTATTGCAGTCATTCAGGAGAGGGATGATGGTCACTTAAAACAAGTCATGAAAATGGAAATGGAGAATTATTTATTTTGGAAGCAGACAGAATTAACAGAACTTGCTCTTGTACAGACTGGGGTGGGGTTGGTAAGTAGACTGAGAGAAAGAAAAGAAAATACCTTTTTCAAAGCCAGCAGTGCTAGAAGGCTGATATATGGCAAATATTTATCATGAAAAGATAAAACAATCATAAGTACACCAGACAAAACCATTAAAACAAATATTCTGACACCAGTAGAGATAATTACTAAACAATAAATTTTATTTAATTACTTTATGTTCCTCTTGTAAGGGTGAGGGTAGGTGAGGAAAGAGAAATAGATAATAGAAACACACTTAAGGGCTACTTCTTTAAAAGCTATTTTTAAATATATAAATGATGAGCACTAAATCTGAGTTACTATTCTAAACTGTATTCATACTTACAGTGAAAGATCCAGAAGTGCTCTGATCTTCAATATACTCAGTCCAGTATCAGGTCAGATGCAATGAATGGCCCAGTTTTTAAGGCACAACACATAAAATATGCTATGTAGAGTGACTGCCATTTTCACTTGGGAAGTTCATTTTTGGCAATGCTATCCAATAGAACTTTCTGTTATGATGGAAATGTTCTACTTCAATTGTGCTACCTGATATATGAGCCATTTGCCACACATGGCTATTGAGTACCTGAAATGCGGAACTGAACTATTATTTTTATTTAATTTTAATTAATTTAAATTTTTTAATTAAAACTTCTTTTATTCACAAGTTTAGGTTCATGGCAAAATTGAGGGAAAGATACAGAGATTTCCCACACACTTCCTACTCCCATATATCTCAATAGCCATCCCCATTATTAACTTCCCCCACCAGAGTGGTATTTGTTACAATTGATGTGCCTACCATTGACACATAATCAGCAAACTTCACAGTTTACATTACAGTTCACTCTTTTTTTTAAATATGCTTTATTGATTATGCTGTTACAGTTGTCCCATTTATTTTCCCTTTGTTCCCCTCCACCCAGTGACATCCCTCCCTCCAGTTGTCCCCACCCTCCTTAGTCCGTGCCCATTGGTTGTGCATATAGTTCTTCTCAACATCTTCCTATCTACTCCACTCCCTCCTACTATGCTTCTTGATTCCTGTACCATCTCCCTCCCTTTCCCCCCTTGCCCCTCCCTGCTGACCTCCCCCTATAATGTTCCCCATACCTATAATTCTTTTCCACTCTCGTTGCCTATTTAGTTTGCCTTTGTTTTGATTCCCTAGCTTCTGTTATTGGTTGTTGTGATCCAGTTTTCTAATTTTAGTGTTCATAGTTTTGATCCTCTTTCTCCTAAACAAGTCCCTTTAACATTTCATATAACAGTGGTTTGGATCTAATGAACTCCTTCAGTTTTCCTTTGTCCTGGAAGCATTTTCTCTGCCCTTCTATTCTGAATGACAGCTTCGCTGGATAGAGTAATCGTGGTTGTAGGTTTTTGCTTTTCATTACTTTGAATATTTCTTGCCAGTCCCTTCCTGCCTGCAGAGTTTCTTTTGAGAAATCAGCTGATAGTCTTATTGGGACCCCTTTGTATGTAATTCTCTTCTTCTCTCTTGCTGCTTTTAAGATTCTCTCTTTATCCTTAATTTTTGACATTTCGATTATAATGTGTCTTGGTGTGGTTCTCCCTGGGTCCAGTTTTTTTGGAACTCTCTGTGCTTCTTGGACCTGTAAGTCTATTTCCTTCCCCAAGTCAGGGAAGTTCTGCTTCATTATTTTTTCACATAATTTTTCAATTTCTAATTCTTCTTCACCTACTGGCAACCCTATGATTCAGATGTCAGCCTGCTTATAGCTGTCCCATAGGTTTCTGAGCCTCTCCTCATTTTCCTCACTTTTCATTTCCTCTTTCTGCACTGGTTTACTGTTTGTTCCTTCCCTGTGTTCGAATTTGTGGATTTGATCCCTGGTTTTCTTTCCCTCATCACTAGTTTCATATGTGTTTTCATTCGTTTCAGCAGGACTGGCCTTCATTCCTTCCCCGTCTTGTTTAAGACCTGCTGTTAGGTCTTAAGCATTCATATAACCAAAGCTCTGAACTGTGCCTCAGAAAGATTTCCTATCTGCTGAGACATTAGATTAGATATTTGCTATCTGGTCACTTGCATCACCTCGATCTCTATCATGATCTGTGCCATCCTGACAGTTTTGTGTTTACTTTTGCTTCTTGGGCGGGGTTATCACACCTCCTACACTATAAGGGGCGGAGCCCCATGCACTCGTCACAACCGGGAGACCCATCTCACCACACTGTGGCATTTTCTGTGGTGGTGCGGGTCCAAGATGGATTCCTGCCGTTCACTCTCCACTGAGAGACTGGGCGCCTCCTCCTCCGTCCCACCTCCTCACAGTCCAAGGCAATGGAGGTCTGCCTTCCACGGCTTTGGAATTGCAAGCTGACGGGTCTGGTCTGCAGCCAGGAGTGCTCCCCAGGTGCTTCTTGCCTCCCCTTAAATACGGGTGTCTGTGCTTACCGCTGTCCTGCCACCGTCGCTGCTGCTGCCACAGACAGCACAGCTTGACCTCTCCTCCCCAGCTTCGCCCTTCCTACCTGTCCGGATGAGCACCACTTCTTTATAACTTCATACGTTAGACTTCCATTTATTTTCTGGAACTTCTGGTTATTTCTGGGTTTGCGGTAGTTATATTCCTTCTTAGTTGTGGAGGGAGACAGAGCGTGTCAGTCTAGGCCTCCATCTTGGCCAGAATTCTCCTGTCTACAGTTCACTCTTGGTGTTATATATTCTATGGGCTTGACAAATATACTCATATAATGATATGTATCCATTGCTATGGTATCATACAGAGAATAGCCCTAAAAATCCTGTGCTCTGCCTATTTATCCCTCCCTGCCTTCAAGCCCTTGGCAACCACTGATATTTTTACTGTCTCCATAGTTTTGCCTTTTTCAGAATATCATATAGTTGAAATCATATAGTATGTAACCTTTTCAGATTGGCTTCTCTCAATTAATTTTAATTGCCACTTGTGGCTAGAGGCTACCTTATTGGACAGCTCAGGTCTATGAGACTTCGTCTCCTAAATCTAATCTTCCTGCCTCTAGACGCTTCCTCTTCCTAATGCACTCTTTACATAGCTACTAGATTAACCTTCCTTTTTGCCTTTGCTACATGGTATCTTCACACACACACACACACACACACACACACACATACACACACGCAGCTGGGCCTGGAAAGGCAAAAGTTGTCAGGTAGAGAAGAGAGAGATCAGACAGCCCAAGCAGAATAGGGAACACAAGCAAAGGTTCAGATGTGTTTGAGCACATGACTGACTGACAAGAAAGATAGGCTGGTGTGGCTTCAGCAGAGGATAAAAGTTAGAAAGGAAAGTCAGCCTATGAGAGGCTGTATGCCAAGTGAGGACAGAGATGATTCTATAACTTAAGCTGCCTATTTATTCAAAGGTTATATCATCTTCTGTTTTAGATCTTTCCAAATCAGTGTTCAATCACTGAAGTATCAAGTCAAGAACTTTAAAAGAACCCAGTTTCTGAAAATACAAAGGACCAGAAATCATCTCCTTTTCATGAACTGGCAGAGCCTATCTACCGTGTTTCCCCCAAAGTAAGACATCCCCCGAAAATAAGACCTAGTGCAATTTTTTTCAAGCTTAGAAATATAAGGCCTCCCCTGAAAATAAGACCTAGCACATCTTTAGAAGCAAAAATTAATGTAAGACACTGTCTTATTTTCGGGGAAACAGGGTAGGAGAGCCAAAGACAAACCTTCACGTTTTTGAGCCATTGACCAAATCACAGGAAATGCACTTTCCTCCTTTCTCCCTACACCATAGGAATAGAAACCGTTTTTACAACTCCCATCTCTTCCAAATAAAAAGAGAATAATTAAGAAAGGGATTAACCCACAAAATGCTCTTTATTAAAGAGCAGGGATCTTCATGGCTTATGAAAACATGTATTCCTGGAGGTCAGTCTTAGTATGGGGAAGCATATGATTCCTAAAATAGGCTACACCTTTGCAAACAAGCAAGTCAATAATAATCTAGACAAATGTTTCTTGAACTGATTCAACATCAGATAATCAAAACACTTGGCTGGTTAAGCCAAATGTTTTTGCTACATACATATTAAGAGCACATACATGAGAATTTGGTGACTTTGTTTCTAGTTCTGGCCTAGCTAATAAATGGCAATGTGACCTTAAATAAATTATTTAATTACTCAAATATTTCTTCTGTACTATGTGATCTCTTTAGGTATTTTCTCACTTTTGTATATGGGTTGGCTAAATTTCATTTAGCTCTCTGATAAAGGAAATTCAACTTTAAATTTATCTTTTCTATCTTAAGTCCTCATTTACTACCTCAAATTTTTTTTGGGAACAAGACAGATATAAAATAATTAATAAATATAAATATTAAAAGCTCTAACATCCTGTCCTGACCATCATAGCTCTGTGGGTTGGGCATTGTCCTGCAAGGCAAGGGGTCGGTGGTTCAGTTTCTGGTATCTGGCCTGGGTTGCTGGCAAGGTCCCTGGCTGGGGGCATGTGGGAGGAAACCGATCAATGTCTCTCTCGGTCATCGATGTTTCTCTCCCTCTCTATCTCCCTCCCTTCCCTTCTCTCTGAAAAGACATAAATAATTTATTTTTTAAATCTCACTTCCTGTATATTTTATCTATATCTTTTATGACTGTGAGGTCAGGCTGAAGTAGATGTTTGATTTTTTTAACCTTAAAATAAGTCTTATTTTCTCGGGGGGGGGGGGGAACTATGTCTAAAAGTGTTTACACACAGACAGAAAAAGAGTGACATATAGATCTTAGTTACTGTCTAAGTTCTGAGCAGGTTTTCCAGGTCAGCATTTAAAAACAACCCTTTTGAGGGCCCAGAGGTTTGAGAAGGGGGAAACCTAAAATATTTCCCTTAGCCCAAACTAAGTATAATGGGCAAAAGGGTATTGGACAGGTGAGATGTGCCTGGCACACCTTCCTCCAAAGAAGCCCTTTTTTCCCCTAATGTGGGACATTGAAAAATTAATCCCTGCCTTCTGTCATCTAGTGGTTATGGATTGAATGATGTCTTTTAACCCTGTTGCCAAATCTGTTGCACCCAGAATTCAACAAGGATGCCAGCCTGTTAAACCAAGCACGCCGTTGTCCGGGGACAGCCAACTGACCTGGAGTCTGCATGATCCTTCCCCATGTGGGAAGGCCACCCTCCCCTCCACACCCCCACTCTTATTAGGGATTTCTGGACACAAGGGTAGGTAGGACAATGACCATGTCCAGCTCGAAGCAGCTAGAGGCACTTGAGACCTTCGCCCATTGTCCTTTATAAGATTATAAAGGGTCTTAAGTCTGAGAGGGAGGGATTGTTATTTTTTATTGTTAAAATAATTAATTAATCATTTATTTATTAAAAAAGAAGAAGAAGAAGAAGAATATATGAAAGGGTGAAGCGGGAGAGCTTGTATGTACAACCCATGGGCATGGAATTGGGGGGGGATTGCTAGGGGAGGGGTGGTGCTGGGTGCAGGGGAGCAAAGGGGAAAAAATTGGAACTATTGTAACAATATAATCAATAAAATAAACTTTAAAAATAAAAAACCCTTTCGAAATAATCTAACTTTATAGTAAATATGTTTTATTGTTTCCAAACTTTATTCCATTGCTGAAACTCAAATTTGTTGGTTCTATTCATTGCTAAAATTCTTTCTCTTTTATTTTCCCCTTCAGAAAATTGCCTCTAACTTCTTGAGGCCCAATTGCATTCAATTCAATAAACGAGGCAAGTGCCAACTATGTGTCCACTAGGTGGTGGGAAGAGAATAAGAAAAGAAATAAAGCACTCTTAGACATTAAGCTAAAATAATGGTTGTGAATGAGTAAGCGGCCCGGGGGCATTTTTAGGGGCTTGGCACAAGAGCTCTTACTTTGTTCAGGAGCTAATTTAAATATCTTTTGTTCAATATGTGACTTTAGTTCAAAATTTTTTGTGAGAGGCCCTTTGTCTTCTGCTGTTGTTATTACTCCTTTCATCACTATCTACTTGATTTGATTCGGTAATGTAGAGATGATTTCTTTCCAGCAAAAAACACTTGGCTGGTTCAAGTCACTATCCAGACTAAAGAATATATTAATGTAGATGACTCCCTTAGCTAGACTAAATGTAAGAAATCAGGAAGACAAAACACAACAGGGAGGACTTATGTCACCAATTTGTACAATGTAAGTAGTAATTATAGAGCATTACATTAAAAAAGTGGCAGGGCGATAGTAATCAACAGAAGTTCTTACTGGATGAGAAGATACAAATAATGAAAATGTAAGATTAACTTACAGTTAAAGCTACAGTGACCAATTGATTGTGACCAGACAAGGGAATGTGCATCCATCTGCCTGTACTACTGTACTTTACATCCCTGTGGCTATTATTCTCTAACTACCTATTTGTACTTCTTAATCTCCTCACCTCTTCACCCATTCCCCTACACCCAGCTCCCCTCTGATAACCATCAAAACACTCTCTGTATCCATGATTCTGTCTCTGTTCTTCTTGTTTGCTTGGATCGTTTTTTAGATTCAATTGTTGATAGATATGTATTTATGGCCATTTTATTGTCATAGTTTTTATCTTTTTCTTTTTCTTAAAAAAGTCCCTTTAACATTTCATGTAATAATGGTTTGATAATGACGAACCCTTTAGTTTTTTCTTGCCTGGGGCTCTTTAACTGCCCTTCAATTCTAAATGATATCTTTGCTGGATAAAGCAAACTTGGCTATAGGTCCCCGCGTTTCATGACTTTGAATATTTCTTATCGTCTCTCCTAGCCTACAAAGTTTCTTTTGAGAAATAATCTGCTGCTTTTCAGATTCTCTTTAACCTTTGGCATATTAATTATGATGTGTCTTGGAGTGGGCCTCTTTGCATCCGTCTTGTTTGGGACTCTCTGTGCTTCCCGGACTTGCATGTCTGTTTTCCTCACCAAATTAGAGAAGTTTTCTTTCATTATTTTTTCAAATAGATTTCCAATTTCTTGCTCTTTCTCTTCTCTTTCTGGCACCCTTATGATGCAAATGTTGGAATGCTTGAAGTTGTCCCAGAGGATGCTTACACTATCTTGTTTTTTTGGATTCATTTTTCTTGTTCTGATTGGTTGTTTTTGCTTCTTTATGTTCCAAATCATTAATTCTCAGCTTCATCCATGCTATGTTGTTTCCCTGTAACTTGTTCTTTATTCCAATTAGTGTACCCTTCATTGCTGACTGGATCTTTTTTATGCTGTTGAGTCCTCACTAAGTTCCTTGGGCACCTTATAACCAGTGTTTTGAATTCTGCATCTGTTACATTGCTTATCCCCATTTTGTTTAGTTCTTTTTGGGGAGTTCTGATATTTTCTTTCATCTGGGCCATGTTTCTTTGTCCCGTCATTTTGGTAGCCTCCCCACGTTTGTTTCTATGGAACCACCATGACTCCCTGTCTTGGTAGCATGACAAAGCCTCCCCTATTGTTACAGAGCAAGGCCCCAAAATTCCCCAGAGCTGCAGTTTAGGGATGGAAGAAGGGGACCCCTTTCAAGATGCCTTTGCAAATCTATCACTGGTAGCTAGTCTTAGTTATGCAAGTGGCTTTGGTTCTTACAAGGCCCCAAGGAGATGGGAGGGGTTTTGACCATAGAATGGTGAGGAAAAAGCATACAGGGCCTGCACAAGGTTCTGCGAATGATCAGAACCAGTTACCATGCCCACGGCATCACAGGCCACAGTCAGGGATTTAAAAATAAGGCAGCAGCAATTTGCAGTGGGGGCACCATGTGATTTTAGAAGGGCACAGAGCCAAGCAGTCTTAAAGAAGAAAAAGGAGACCATGCAGCCTGGGCTAGTAAGAAAGCTGGCCTGCTGCTGCTTTAATCGTGCCAACTTCAGTGGACTCCAAAGCCTGGACTTTGGGACTTTGGAACTTGGGACAGGCAAGAAGGACTCCGTTAAAACTTGGACTTCACCATGTTCCAGCACAGAATGGCACATGTTTTCCTGGACTGTTATATGGAGGATGATAACATCATACCCTAGGTCCTGAAGAAAGGAGCTGACAGATAAGAAATGGGGAACTTCTGGGCATGGGTTTATAGCCTTTTGGGGAACAAGGGAAGTGCTGAGTTCTGTGGGAGAACAGGGCTCTGAGCAGAAATGTTCATAGCTCTCCCCAGGTTGGAGTATTGTAAATAAAGACCTGTTTTCTTCAACACTAATTGGGTTTTACACCAAGGCACCATGTGAAAGAACTCCCTTTTCGCTTGGTAACACTATCACCCAAGCTGGATACTCAGGTGTGCCTTTAGTGTGGGCTGGGTACTTTCTCTTGTAGTTGAGACTTGGGTGCTGCTGGCAGGTCAATTAGGGGAATTCACCCAGGCCAATAAGCTGTAAGGACTGGCTCTGACCACTAACCACCAACCTCCACCCTCCAAGGAGGATCAGCTGTGCAGGGGCAGGGAGGTGGTGCTCTGATGTGGTCTGTAGCTTGGTCCACTGAGTGTGCAGGCCTTGGGGTTTCCCGGGTGGTGTAGGCCAGGGTCTGCCCCCACTTCTGTTTTGCTGGGACCACCCTGCATGACCTATAAAGCAATCTGAGATGGCTTCTACTTGTGCGGGGCTTGGAGATCCCAAAACAAAGCCAAGCTGTGAATCTAGGCTGGCTGCTGCTAGTGCTGGGCCTGGGGCCACTTTGCAAGAGGTACTGGGGGCTGGGAGCTCACTGAGGCCAGCTGTTGCTCCTTTGAAAGGATTTAAGAAGTTTTGAAGAATGAGCCATGACCAGCCATTTATATGGAAAAGCCACTGTTAACAGCTATAAGTTGGGTAGAACAGAGCCTCAGGGGATCTCCAAGGCAGGGCAAACTGTGTTAGCCAAGTTGATGGATTGTCAGATATGGCTTCCGCCTACCAGCTCTGTGGCTCTGTGAGGGGATGAATCAGAAAAGGGACAATAACTCTGCTTACCTTTCTGTCTTGAAGCAAGCTGTCCCTCAGCTCTTGCCTTGATGCCAGACAATTCATTTCCTCTGATTCCCGTGGTGCCTTTCAAGCTGCTACCCTGATGTTTGAGCTCAGAGGGGGTGGGTCTTAAAATGTTCATGTGGGGTTCTCTAAGAGGAACTGCACAGGACTCCAACAGTTCCTTCTATGAACTCAATCCCTGCTTGATTTTTGCAGTCAGAAGTTATGGGGACTTATCTTCCTGGCACTGGAACCCTGGGCTTGGGGGCCTGGTGTGGGGCTGTGACTCCTTGCTCCCAAGATCTCCCTCCCAAATTTTTACCCACCACTCATTCTGTATCTTCACCCCTCCTACCAGTCTGGATGGATGTGGTTTCTTTAATTCCATAGTTTTCAGACTTCCATTCAACTTGATTTCTGATGGTTCTTAGTGATAGTTGTTCTATAATTTACTTGTAATTTTGATGTGGTTGTGTGAGGAGGCGAGCCACATTTACCTATGCTGCCATCTTGGCCAAAAGTCTAAGGTTGTGGGTTTTTTATAAATACTTTCTTCTAGTCTGTGAGTTGTCTTTTCACTTTGAGGGTATCCTTTGCAGCACCAAAGTTTGTTATTGTTTTTTTCCAATTTATCTGTTTTTTATTTTGTTGCTTGTGCCTTTGGCATACAGTTATTTATCCCTTAATGATGGGGGTACGTTCTGAGAAACATCATTAGGCAATTTCATCATTGTGCTAACACAGAGTGCACTTGTACAAACCCAGATGGTATAGCCTACTCCACCCGTAGGCCATATTTATAGCCTATTGCTCCTAGGTTACAAACTTATACAGCATGTTACTGTACTGAATATTACAGGTAACTGTAACACAGTATCTGTATATCTAAATATATCTAAAATGGAAAACATACAGTAAAAACACAGTATAAAAGATAAAAATGTCAGAACCAGAAGGTGCTCTATGTGAGTGAGTGAGTGAGTGAATGGCGAGTGAATGTAATGCCCTAGGACATTACTGAACACTACTGTAGACTTAATAAACACTGCTCCACAGCCTTCCCCTACTTCCTCCCACAGGGTTAGAAATAGAATATCAAAGCTGTCAATGCTGCTCCATGAACAAGGATGTGGGCTAGACTGATTGGGAATAACAAGGAGAAACTGACTGGGTAAGGCACAAACCATCCTAATAGTGACTCTCAGGAGGGAGTGAAAGGTGGCCTAAGGATCAGCAGAAATAAGAAATCTAAATGTAGAGATAAAGGAACATAGGGGTTTGTACGGCAATGTGGTTTTGTCTGTTGCATGTTGGAGCAGTGGTTAGATTAAGGAACTTTGTGGTATTTATTAAAAAGGCAGTGTTTAACATGAGGGCATAGAACTGAGGAGTCAATATTTTGACTTTGGAAATGTATTTTTGGTTCCATTGACCCTGTCTGGCACAAACGGCTCTCTCTGGCATTGAATTGATGGCAAAAATAAGACTTACCTATGCTTTACATCATTGCTATCTGAAAGTATTTCTAAAGTACAAGGACAAACTAGCTCCACAGTAGCACAGAAAGCTTTTACTAAAGTGGCACTAAATACTTGTTAAGATAGCTCCTGTGGACCTGTGTCCTTGTACAAATCTGAGGTCCTCAACAAAGAATTTTCAGCAATATTCTGAAGACTACTGAGTTAGATCTGTGAGGACTGTAGTGCGCTCTGAATATGTACCACTGAGGGGACCAGCTCCTGTGTGCTGAAACAGGTCAGTAACTCACTGATGGCAATGTAATCTGCATTCAGAATTGAGGTGCTAAGTGAGAAGGAATCTATTTCCAAGCTCCACAAATATTGCTCCTGTCAGAGAAAAAAAAATTCCTCCTGAATCACATAGACTTCCATTTCTTACAGAAAATTAAGCTTCATTATAATTTTATGCAACCACCAACATATATAATCTTTTTGGTCCATCATGGACCAAAACATCATTATGGGCCACATGACTAGCATCTAAAGTTTTGCCTTACCAATGCCATGAAGAGTAACGCCTATGTTTTATTCTAAGAATAGTTTTAACTCTACATTTAGTTCCATGATCTATCTGAGGTTCATTTTTGTATATGGCTAAGGAAAGGGTTACTTTATTTAAACAGGAGAAAATCAAGCATGTTGATAGGCTGAAGAAGGCAGGAAATTAGACACTAATTATGAAGCAACGTCCCTGAAAAGGCAGGGATAGAATCCAGAGAGCAGGTGGAGAGAATAACCTTAACCAAGAGGAAGGCCACCTCTTCTCAGAGACAAGGGGGATGGTGAGGAAAACGAGTGGAGACAGAGATACAACTGTAACTGTGGAGTCTATAAGCTGTGCCTTCTTCTTAGGAATTAATAAGGCATATTAAAAGTCTAAGATAACCTACAGACAAGAAATCTATTTAATTTTGCTTAATCCACCATTTTCTAAATACAATTGAGCCTCCTCCTTCTCCTCCTCCTCCTTTTTTCACTAAGTAAATACAGGATTTTTTTTTTCTTCTGGTATTCTGCACTTTTTTTCCAGAATTCTTAATTTCTTAACAATATCTATTAACCTATGATGGAATTTGGATTTGTACAACATACTTAGAAAACAGTGATCTAAGTCAGGAGTTGCAAAGTTGGCCTTTGTGCAGAATTTGGGCCAAGGGTTTCCTTTTGTCCCCCTCTTTCTTTAAATTAAGAAATTTTACAAAGACCCAAATTTCTGATATCTCTTGAAATATCAAAGGATTTGGCCACATTAGACCTGCATTCCAGCAAGGGAACAATTGGCTGGAACCCAAATGGGAAATACAGCGTGGGGCAAAAGTAGGTTTACAGCTTTAGTAACAGAACACAGAGTTTATTCTTGTATAATTATTGTATCATTTTCCATACAGACAACTGTAAACCTATTTTTACCCTATCCTGTATACTCTCTGCTTCACTCCCTAAAATCTTAACATCCAGATCATGTAACTCATTTATGTCACTGCCTGGTTCCTGTGGGTATCTGGGTATCATTCCCATACTAGGCAACCCTCTCAGTGTTTATACAGAGTAAAAAGTTCCTGAAGCCTCTCTTAGAAATTCCTTATCAAACTCCTCTCTAAATTTTTTCTTTTACAAAAGTACTCTTCTTATGAGAACTATGAGAAAGATTTAGAAGTATTTATGTCAGGAATGACAAAATGGCAGTGTATGCCCACAGATCTATTTTGTTTGACCTGCACAGTATATTTTTTTAATGGAATATTTCACATTAAAAAAGAAATAAAGATTTCCAGATTTTAATGAGTATCAGGAAGACCTAATAACACTAGGCCCTGTTTCCATATGGCAAAAATAAGCTGGAGGTATTAGTAGTTTTCTTCAATCAGGGCCTGCATTTTTTAATTTTTCACAGTCTCTAGCACTCCTCAGTGTCCTACAACTGGCCTGATTCACTTATTACCTATTCAGCCCTGCAAGCATCTAATTTGTGCAACCTGATTTAACAAAAAGATTCAGTCTTAATTAGCATAGTACATTAGGCAAGTTCCCCAATATCATGAGTGTCATGTGAAATTTTACTTAGGTCTCAGCTATTTCACTAATAAGTAATAATTTCACAACCCACTCACCTCTAAACATATTGAAAACATGTCTAGAAGGGAATACAATGTGGAACATAGAATTTCATATGATTTATTTTCTTCTTAATCTTTTTCTGTACATTTCAGATTCTTAAAAAAAAGTATGCATTGACTTCATAATCAGAAAAATATAGACAAAAAATTTTTTAATATATCAACAATATTCTTGGTAAATAATCCATAAAGTAATAAGAACACCACCAGTGTCTAAAAGGTTCAAATTTTGAGCAACTGCCAAAACAATTTAAATGTACATCAATGAGAACACAATCAAATGGGTTAAACAGCAGATGAACCATGTCAGTGACAAATTTTAATGTCAAGGAAGCTCATCTGATGCAACATACTTCCTTAGAACTAGTGTTAAGCTGTCTGGGCAGCAGCTGTTTATTCTAACCCAACATGAGATTGAAAGTGTCAATTAAGGCTAGATAAATGTTAGCAGAGCAGCCTTCCTCATCAAATCCCTATTTATGAAAATACTTCGGCAGGCCTCCAATGTGCAAATACTTCATTCTCTCCCTCAACTCAGGATTCTTCTGCAGACTTCACAACCACTTACCCTTGTGCTATGAATGGCCACTAGTTTAACAATGAAGCAGGTCTTGAACACAGGGAACTTATCTTCACCACTCACTTTCTGCCCAGCTCTCTCAATGGAACACAAGATATGGCTCCTTCCATTTCACAGAGAATTTTAGAGTGAAAGAGAATTTGGCAATCTAATCCAGATTCTTCACTTTAAAAATGAAGCTCAGAGAGATTATTTCTCTAAGAAAGTTGCAGAACTTGAATTTGAACACAAGCCTCATGACTCTTACTTACTGTGTTCGCAGGTACACTTCCTAACTTGGAAGCAATACATTTTTAAATAACAAATGCTCCTACACTCATATACAGTATATCAAACCCTACCTAAAGTGATTTCCATTTTGGTTTCAAACATACATAAGTAAATGCTACATTAAAGACAAACACAATTCCCCCAGTTCTCATCCTTTAGTTATGATTTCGTGACAGGAATTCAAGCAATCATTATGGGAAAATAAAAGGACTGTTTTTCACTTAATCTCCTTTACTTTTTCCAATTTTTTTAGTTATTATAAAGGTTACTTAAAAGGAAACTCAGTATTAGTTCCACTAGTTTCATAATTAAATAACTACTGCATAACCATAAATACTGGGGAAGAGGAAAAGATCATTCACTATATTATCTGAATGTAATCTTTAGTAGATGCTTCAGGGAGAGAATTAATTCCTTAAGTGTAGGGTCTGAACTGTTTTGGTTTTTTTTTCCCCCTCATCGCCATGACACACAGTGACTGGCACATAGTAAGTGCTCAGAAAATAAATGCCAACTGAAAGAAATACAATGATAAAGAAAGATAATAAAATAGGTTAACATTTAATTCTACCATTTTCTTATCTTCCCACATATACTCCTTAAATACTCCATTCTAATCCCTTCTATTCCTGCACAATTAACTCATAAAAACCTTCATTTCTTTATTTTCATTCTTTCTTTGTACAACATACACTAATCCTCTATGACTCTATTAAGGTGAATAGCTGGGCTCCCACAGGCTATTAAAATAAAACCATGGATAAAAACATGAAAAAAAAAGAGAGAGAGAACAAAATATTGCTAAGGAAAATTAGGTCAACTTTCCCACCTGTCCTATGTCTCATACATTATATAAGGAAATAATGCATGTGAATGTGCTTGCTACATCACCAAAGTGTTATCAAATATAGAATGTGTCTGTGCCATAAATGTTTAATCCCTTCGAGTATCCCAAAGGCTCCACCAATATCAAAACACTATCCATCTTCTTCCTCACAATCCTCTAACCAAATTGTTTTCTCAAAGTACTATCATTTCACAGAATTTAAACTATACTTTTTGTTTGTTTGTTTTTCCACTTTAATAGCTAGAATTGCAAACACACTTGTTCTTAACAGTTCTAGTTCACAAATGTGAAAATTTTCAATTACATTGTAGAAAACTTTTGGCTGGTTATGAAACCACCATTCATAACACTGTCCCTATAGAAAAAAATAACTAAACCATTTTGCGAATGAATTTTTGAAAAGCAACCCATTTTTATCTTTAGGATAACTGGGACCTAGACCCTGTCCCCACAGATAACATGGAGTACTGCAAAAAGAATTGGGGCTTTGGAACAAATTTCACCTTGCTCTGCTGTTACAAATTCTGTGTCCTTGGGCAAGTAACTTAATCTCTTTGAGCTTCAGTTGGCTTATCAGTAAACAGGAAAAGTAAAATTTCCCCCAGGGCTAAAAGATGTAATACACATGTAAAATCACCCAAAACTGGACCTGGAAGGCAACAGGTGCTAAATAACAGTCCCTTTTTTCTTTCATTCTGCTGTTGCAGTGCATTGTAGTCATTTGTGACTTCCACTTTCTTTTTTAAAAAGGTGGTTTGGTGCGGGTTTTGTTTTTGTTTTGTTTTGTTTTGTTTTGTTTTAACACATGCTATAAATCAGGAGCTTTTCTACTATATTATTAAATCCTTATAACAATCCGAGGAGGTAGGTAACAGTGACACAGAGAGGTTATTGATTTGCCTAAAATCACTCAGATTGTGGTGTTGTCTTCAGCACACCGATGCTCTAATCCTAAACCACTTTCCTGTGTATTTGTGTTTTAGTAAGGAAGAGGGAGGGATTCAATGATGTCTTCAGGTTTGTTCTATAATATTGCATGATTCCATTATTCAGTAGAACTACTAGCTGGCAAAAAGGACAAGAAAAACTTCAAGCTCACAATAAGCAAAAATAAACCATCATCTTGCAGTCTAACCAACTGATGTCCAATTATTCTGGTTTTCCTTCCCAGAAGCTGCAAGATTTTCAGTCAATATGGGTTAGGCTCACTAGGGCTTCCAGCTGCTTCAGTTCCTTAACTGTTACTTGTTTAGCAATGATCAACTGAGTTAACCTGGTCACAATTAGAAACTAGCTTTTAAAATCCACGTAGCTTTTTTTTTTGAAACAGGTGTGGTCAAAACTTGAAATAATAACCCAATGGCAAAAGTCTCTAAGTGTTGTTACTAATGTTAAGAACACCCTGCTTACTAATTGGATGTTATTCAGCATAGTAATTGAACTAGGCTCCAGGCTGTAAATAGACACTGACCAATTAAATTAAGTCCATAAGCAAAATCATAAAAATCACTATTTCTTAGCTCAAGCTACAAACACATTTCTTACAAGCAATCAGAAATGGAAATTCAGTGTTTTGTAATATTAATGTGTTAGTTAAGACTGCCAACTAAAATGCTCATAGAAAAATAAAAAACAAAAAACTCTTTTGTTACCTATAAATCTTACAAGTTTTACCTTTAGACTTTTCCTAATGTTTTTATCTTTTCTTCTTAATTACTACAAAAGTAATTCAGTGTGACTACACATGAGCTGAGTACAAACTCGTTCTAAACTTGCCGAAAAATGAAATAAGAGAACAGCTGCAGCACATCCAGACCAAACTGGCTGAGATGCACAGACAGAAACGAAAAAAAAAAAAAAAGCTACCAACTATCCCCAGAAATACTAGTTGTGTTTGTGCCATTTGAAGATTGTATTTCATCACTGCTCTTCATGTAATATTAATAGATTAGAAACAACTTGGTATAAGCAGGAGAAAGACTTACAGAAATATAAGTTTATTTCCTTTTGTTTCACTTGCTTACTAATACGAAATATCAGTACTGCAGGAAAGATGTTGATCAGTTGCCACAGACACCTAACCCATTAGTAAATTCTGGCTCTATCATCTTAGATAACGCACTGTCAGTGGGGCAAAAGAGAGAAACATAATTAGTCAGGGTTGAAGGAATTACCCTAGAATGAGAGTCCATTCATCTATCTAGATTTTTTGTTTTGTTTTACGGAAAGTATTAAAGATAATGCTGCCAAAGCACCTAAACACTATAACTACAATCCTTTTATCTTCAGTCCTTACTATATATCAAGTTCAATCCTAATAATTCATTATAGAACACCACAAGTCTATGGTTCATAAATGGAAATAGTCCCAAATTTAGAGTTTATATAAAAGATATAACAGCAGAGAATCCTTGGAGACTGAGGGAGAATGTAGAAGGTTTTTACTGTTGAATTTGATTTTAAAGTGTAAATTCCCACTGAAGCAGGCAAGTATCTATAATCCTAGTAATTAATAAATATACTAAAGCCTTAAGTAATCATCACACAATTAGGTAATCCTCCTTAGGACAAATCCAAGTTCTCTCCCCAAGGTGTATACATTTCATTAATTGCTAGATATATATGATATAGGTAAACTCCCTATGAATTCTTCTGTATAACTGATCATACAAAAAATATTACTTAGTGGTGTTGTATTTTCTTTCTCTTTCTTTTTTAATAGCAGAGAAGTAAACTAGAGATCTTGAAGGCATCTTATATCCTGACATCTTTAGATCAACTAATTCTTTAAATCGTGTCCTCAGAATTCTGTGTGGAAGGCAATGTGCAGGTGACACCCTTTCAGGTTATACAAAGATGCACAATTAGAAAGTTTATGGCCTGGAATAGCATTAGGACTACATATATGACTCTAATTAGTGCCAACAGGAAGGTATAACAGCACAACTGAGGCTGGTGGTCAGAGAGCTCAACGAGTTGTTGGGATAAGGGCAGTCTTTGTTATCTGAGCAGAGCCTTAAAGTATGGATAAAATTTCTGGTGGGGAAAAGGTAACTTAAATACAAGGAAATGCAGTATGTGCATAGAAGAGGTAACACAGACTGGAGTTCATGAAACACCAAGCCGTCTCATTGGGCTATTATAGGCTTCATGATAGGGGCCCTATGGTGAGGTAGGACCAATAAGGATTCTGGTTTTGGCTTTTCCATTCCCAAAGGTGGAGAACATCTGAGAATACATTTTCTCATTTGTTTAAGTGTATTTTGTTGATTATGTTGTTACAGTTGTCCCAATTTCTTTTCCCTTTGCTCCCCTCTGCCCAGTACCCCGCTACCCTCCAGCAATCCCACGCCCCTTAGTTCATGTCCATGGGTCATTCATATGCTTCTTAATCCCTGCACCATTTCCCCATTTCTCCCCCTTCCCCCTCCCAGCTGGTAACCCTCCAAATGATCCTCATCCCTATGATTCTGTTCCTATTCTGGTTGTTTGCTTAGTTTGTTTTTGTTTTTATTTCTTTAGGTTCTGTTGTTGATAGTTGTGAGTTTGTTGTCATTTTAATGTTCATAGTTTTGACCTTTTTTTCTTAAATAAGTCCCTTTAACATTTCATATAATAATAGCTTGGACTTGTATGCCTATTTCCTTTGCTAAATTAGGGAAGTTTTCCCTCATTATTGTTCAAATAAGTTTTCAATTTCTTGTTCTTCCTCTTCTCCTTCTGGCATCCCTATGATTTGGATGTTGGCACTTATGGAGATGTCCCAGGGTTGTCTTCTTCTCTCTCTGTGTTTTTGGATTCTTGTTTATTTATTTTCTTCTGGGTGAATGTTTATTTCTTATTTTTGTTCCAAATTATTGATTTGAACCCTGGCTTCCTTCACTTCACTGTTGGTTCCCTGTAGATTTCCTTTTAATTCACTTAGTGTAGCCTTCATGTCTTCTCTATGCTTTTGCCATATACTATGAGTTCTCTGAGCATCCTTATCACCAGTTTTTTGAACTCTGCATCTGATGGGATGGCTATCTCTGTTTTGTTTAGTTCTTTTTCTGGGGTTTTGTCTATTCTTTCATTTGGACCATATTTCTTTGTTTCCCTAATTTGGCAACCTTCCTGTGTTTGTTTCTGTGTATTAGGTAGGGGTGCTGTGACTCCCTGTCTTAGCACACCTGTTAAGTTGTATGGGGCAGAGCCTTGGGTCTTTGCCAGGGCAGGACAACCGCCTCACTGTTTTGTGGCTCTGTATGTGGGGGATGGCTCAGAGAGGGGACAATACTGCTCCCTGGTTGCTGGAGGCTTGCTGGACACTCACCCCAATTCCAGTCACTTCATCCCCTTCCCATATGTGACTGACACCCTTCTGGCTGTTGCTCTGTGGTAATTCCCAGAGTGGGTAGGTTTGCATACATTCTAAGTCTGTGCGGGTCCTTTAAACTGACTCTCCTGAGAAACTGGCAGTTTCTTCTGCCGCCAAAACCCTACTGGTTTTTACAGTGAGAAGTTATGAGGCTTTATTTTCCTAGCCCTGGAACCCTAACCCCGGGCTTCGCGTCTGGCCTGGGGCTGGGATTACTCACTTCCAATGTATCCCTCCCGATTTTAACCCACCACAGGAATGTGGGGCTGTGGGTTCCCCTGGACTCTGCATACCATGTCCTCTCCACCCCAACTCTCTGTCTCCGCCCCTCCTGCCTGTCTGGATGAATGTGGTTCCTTTAAATCCTTGATTATTGGACTTCCATACAGTTTCGTTTTTCTGGCAGTTCTGGGTGTGGTTTTTGTTGTTGTTGTTTGTTTGTTTTTTGAGATTAGTTGTGATCCTTCTTATGTCATGCAAAGAGGCAAAGCATGTCTACCTTCACCTCCATCTTGATCAGATGTCCCATTAACATATTTTCTGTGACTGCTTTCACACCACAATAGTGTTGAGAAGTTGTGACAGAGATCGTATGGTCCACAAAGCCTAAAATATTTACTATTTTTCCCCTGGACCTAGGATCATAAATTTATAAAGTTGGAAATAGACTCAGAGATGTTCTGATCCAACTCATATTTCTGGAGAAGATGGAGGCCTAGATAGACACTCTGTATCTCCCTTCACAACTAAGAAGGAATACAACTATCTCAAAACTAGAGACAACCAGAAGTTCCAGAAAATCAAGCTGCATGGAAGTCCAACAAACAAAGATATAAAGAAGAAATACTTAGCTAGACAAGTGAGAGGGGCGGAGCTGTGTGGTGGCAGCGGCGGCAGCAGCAGCAGTAGTGGCAGGCTGACAGAAAGCACAGTCACACACTTTAAAAAGCAGGGAGGGACACCTGGGAGCATTCCCAGCACCAGACTAGACCACACAGCTCACAGTTCCAGCGCCAGGGAAAATCAAGCTTATTGCTTCTGATTGTGAAAACCAGTGGGGATTTGGGCAGAGGAAGAAAACTGATGGTCTCTCAGCAGAGTCTGCTTGTTTAAAGGGCCCCCACGATCCTACAATGTCCGCAGACCCACCCATTCTGGGAACGACGGCCAGGGCAACAGCTAGAGGGGTGCCAGTCCTATACAGGACGGGGGAGAAGTGCCTGGAAAAGGAGCGAGTGCTGAGCAAGTGGCACTGTCTCTCAGACCTCTCCTCCATATATGACACCACAAATGTGATGAAAAGGGTTGCCTGCACTGATTAATACCTAAGGCTCTGCCCCTTACAATGTAACAGGTACAACAGCTCTACCTAAGACATAGAGACAAATAAACACGGAAGCCTGTCAAGGTGAGAAGACAGAGAGGTATGGTCCAAAAGGGGTAACGGAACAAGGTTCCAGTGATAGAACTAAGTGACGAGGAGATAGCCAACCTAACAGACATAGAGTTCAAAACACTGGTGTTAAAGATGCTCACAGACTTGACAGATATGCTTAAGTATGGCCAACACAGAATTGAAGAAGTGAAGGCTATGCTAAATGAAACGAAGGAAAATCCACAAAAAACCAATGGTGAAGGGAAAGAAACCAGGGTTCAAATCAATGATTTGGAACATAAGGAAGAAAAAAAAACAGTCAAGCAGTACAGAATGAGGAAACAAGAATTGAAAAAATGAGTACAGGCTTAGGAACCTCTGGGACTACTTTAAACGTGCCAACATCCTAATCAGGGGTGTCAGAAGGAGAAGAGGAAGAGCAAGAAATTGAAAGTTTATGGGAAAAATAATGAAGGAAAACTTCCCTAATTTGTCAAAGGAAATAGACATACAAGTCCAGGAAGCACAGAGCGTCCCAAAGAAGCTAGACCCAAAGAGGACCACACCAAGACACATATAATTAAAATGCCAAAGGTTAAAGATAAAGAGAGAATCCTAAAAGCAGCAAGAGAAAAGCACAGAGTCACCTACAAAGGAGTTCCTATAAGACTGTCAGCTGACTTCTCAAAAGAAACTTTGCAGGCAAGAAGGGCCTAGCAAGAAGTATTCAATGTGATGAAAAGCAAGGACCTAAAACCAAGACTACTCTATCCAGCAAAGCTATCATTTACAATGGAAGGGCAAATAAAGTGCTTCCTAGACAAGGTAGAGCTAAAGGAGTTCATCATCTCCAAGCCATTATTATATGAAATGTTAAAGGGACTTATTTAAGAAAAAGATCAAAACTATGAACATTAAAATGACAACAAACATCAACAACTGAATCTAAAAAAAACAAAAACAAAAACAAACTAAACAAACAATTAGAACAGCAACAGAATCATAGAGATCATATGGAGGGTTATCAGCAGGAAGGGAGAGAATGGGCGAAATGGTGCAGGGATTATGAAGCATAATTGGCTGGCGCAAAATAGACAGGGGGATATTAAGAGTAGTATAGGAGATGGAGAAGCCAAAGAACTTACATGCATGACCCATGGACATGAACTACGGGGTTATTGCTAGAGGGAATGGGGTTACTAGATAGAGGGGGGAAATAGGGGGAAAATTGGGAAAACTGTAATAGCATATTCAATAAAATATAGTTAAAAAAGAAAATATGTAAATGATGCCCTGGCTGGTGTGGCTCAGTGGCTTTAGTGCCAGCCTGTGAACTGAGAAGTCACTGATTCAAGTCCTGGGGCCACATGCCTTGGTTGTGAGTCAGATCCCCAGTTGGGGGCGTGCAAGAAGCAACCAATTGATGTTTCTCTCACTCATAAATGTTTCTCCCCCTCTCTTTCTCCCACCCTTCTCTCCATCCCTTCCCCTCTCACTGAAAATAAATAAATAAAATCTTTAAAAATATATATATATATATAAATGAAAGAGCATGGCTGTATCTCTATAAAGCTTCATGTATATTGAAATATTAATTTTATATAATTTCATGTGTCACAAAATATTAATCTTCTTTTAATTTTTTAAACATTTAAAAATGTAAACACTATTTTTAGCTACTGGGCAGTACAAAATTTGGCTTACAAGCTGTACTCTGCTGTCTTCTCCACTCCATGGAGAAATAAGAACAGAAAGGGGATAGGATTTGATAGCCTTCAAGAGCTAGAATAAGACAACAATATCGTACTATAATTATGTGTATGATAAATATCCCTATAATGACAACCATATTACAATACATAAATGTATCAAAGGAACATGTTGTATACCTTAAATTTATACATTACATGTCAAATATATTCAAATTTTTGAAGAGCTAGAATAAGGAACTTAGATTAATTTAGAAGACAATGGGAGGAGGTACAGGTTTCAGAGCAAAACAATGCTGAGATCAGAACTGTACTTAGAAGACTACTTGGCAGTAATGCATAGGGGTGAGAGATTAGTAGTTAACTATCAATGAGGGATAAGATTAAAACCTAATCTAGACTGGTAGTTTTAAGGGAGGAAAGAAGAGAAATGGAAAAATCAACAAAGCACTATATAAAAAAAAAAAGAAAAGGTTTATTTATCTGGCAAACATAATTTTTAAAAAGTCAATTTCCAGACAAGGAGGGAAAAGGTGATTTTACATTTCCATTCCTCAGTGCCATCAGTACAGCCTATGACTACAGTAGACTAATGGAGGAATTTGCCTTTTCATGGAAGCTTTAGAACAGTCCAGGGTGGAGCTTCCAGTTCAACGGTAAGTTTTCTGGTATATACCCAGTAAAAGGAAGCATTTATTGTTGTGGTTTTAGAGATGAAATAGATATAACAGTCTTAGAGATGTTTATTTATTTATGGCTCCTTTTACTTCAGAGAATTGTCAGCAGCCTTTTCAAATTAGGAAAGAGTATTCATTGGTGTACATAGATATATCATTGCTCTCGGAATTTTAAAATAACTCTGCTGACTGTGACTCAGAATTTATATCTATCTTTTCTTGCTCTACCAGAGGAAAGAAGTGCAGTGTTACAAATACAACTGACTCAACATTACTGTATCTACCAAGTGCAAGTAACCCCACTCTATGGAAGCAGAACATGCTTTCTAGAATGCAAATGTAGAAGCTGGGTAGGGTCAGAGGAAGAAGGGGTACAAAGAGACATGTACATAAGTAGCTCTAATTCATGATAATATCTGATAAGAAATATAGAGTTACAAAGGGAGAGAAAAAAATGAAGGATTAGGCAAAAATTCAAAGAGATAATGGCTAAGAATTTTCTAGGATTGAAAAATCAGGGAGCCCAAAAAATCTCAAGACAAATAAATAAGATCTGAAGAACTCCAGGGAGAAAAGTCATAATCTACAGCAAACAACAATTAGACTGATGGCTTATTTGAATGCAGAAACCCTGAAACAATATTTTCAAAGTGCTAGAAAAAAATTACTATCAGCCTAGATTTATATATCAAATAAGATTATCTTTCAAAAAAGAGGACAAAATGAAGATATTTTCAGACAGGAAAAAAAAAAAAAAAACTGGAGTGTTTATCACCCAAAGACCCCACTAAAGATACTAGTGAAGAACAGACTTCAGGAAGAAAGGAAATGTACCAAGAAGGAAGATTTGTTCATCATTTCTCTTACATTTCAAAGAAAAAAAGAGTTAAGACAAAAGTGAAATCTTAGACAATCATATATAATAAGACAATAGAATTAGAAGTATTTTACAATCTTTGTATTACTGACGACAGTAGAGATGCTAATTAATTTAAGACTTTGAAGATAAATATGCATGTTAAAAATTTCCAGAAAACCACTGAAAGACTAGCAATATTGGGAATACATTCCAAACTAGTAGTTATTATAGTCTCCTGACCATGATGTTCAATTCTGTTTGTTACTCCTATGTTGCTAGCACATTTGAAAAAGATTCTAGTTCTCCTTTCAGGCAAGAGATACTAAACTCATCCAGTATCTGGCATAGAATGTAGTCATTAAATATTTGTTAAATTAATTTGGTTGTTCCAGAATAAGATGAATTCTATTTCACAAATGCATCATACTTCTCAACTCTAGCTGAAAGGCTTATTTCATCTTATTATTATTAGTGAGTGGTGTAACTGCCCCTTTAGTAATTTTTTCTTATTTAGAAAATAGAACAATGAATGCTTAGGATAAAATTCCAAATCCTAAGCCCCTTTAGTAATTTTTTCTTATTTAGAAAATAGGACAATGAATGCTTAGGATAAAATTCCAAATCCTAAGCCCCAATTCTTGCTTCTAAATTGAAAAGAAAAAAAAAAATGCACTTTTCTCTCACTTTTGCACAAAAAAAGTTAGCAATCACAAATTTAGATGTTTTCTTCTAATCATGGGAAACTGGCAATCAAAGGCTCAGGCACCCAAACTGTGAGTGATATTTTCCCTGCAGTTGGTAAAACTGTATATTCCACAGCATATGGAATTCTACTGAAAGCTTTCACTGGCATTTTGCCTTGTTAAATAAAGTTAGAAGTTATGCTTAGACATTTAAAAAAATCAACACTGCCTTTTCATTAGACTAACATTTAAAATATGGCTTAAAAATCATGGGAAAATATATTATGATGTCTAACATTCATTGAGCTCTTAACTATGTGTCAGACATAGTCCTAAACATTTTTATGAACTCATTAATCCTCACAATAATAAACTATGAGTCTGGTACTATGATTCACTTTGTTTTACAGAGGCGGACCATAAGAAATGAAGATTAAATAATTTCCCCAATGTTCTATACCTTATAGAGGTCAATCAATGGTGGGATTTGAATCCAAGCAATTTAGTTCTAGAGCCTTTATTCTCAACCATTAAACTCTACAGACTCCCAAGTCTTGTCATGTTTGTATGCTAATTTACCTTGTGTCTATATCAAAAGTTGGACTTTGTTACTTGATAACTTTTACTAGAGGCATTTTGCCAAAAATGGCTATTCTGTTCATTTGCAAAGGAACAAAACTAATAGAGTATTCCAAATCCACGTTATATTTTTACTTATACTTACATACTCTGCATAATCCTGTGTTGGGCAGGATTATCCCAATCTGTACCCTAGGACTCTGCCTAGAATGTATTCATTCAGGAAACATGAATTGAATGGTTCCACTACAGGCAATGCCCTGTGCTAAGCAATGATTTATAGCTACTTTCCTAATTGGCGATTAAATTTCACCAAGATTCACCCCACAGCGTGACATATATTTTTCCAAATAAGCACAAAACAGTTTTTGGTAGGGAAACAGCAGTGGGCTCCCATTTATTCATTCGACAAATATTCCTCAAGACTCTACTATGTGCCAAGCACCATGGTGGGTGCTAAATATTCGAGGGCAAATACAGCAGAGCCAATAATTTGTTCCTGGGACTTTGTGAGAAGAAACATGTCAAGCAGTAATCACACAAGTAATTACTAACAACTGTGATAAGCACAATTAAAAAATTACACAAATCATATGATAGAGGGCCCTCTCTGTTTTGGAGGCGGAGTCAGAGAGGGTGTCCCTAGAAAACTGATATTTAATATGGAAGTAGAGAATTAGTAGAAATTACCCAAGAAAATAAGTACAGAAGAGTTGTTCAGGCAGAGAGAACGGCACAAGTGCAGGCTCACAAGAAGCTCTGTGCTTTGAGGGAAAGGAAAACCCAGTGGGCCTGGAGTGCCACAAGAAGAGGGTAGCTGTGGCCAGTCCTCAACGGTCTCTTCCTAACTAGGGGGCCCGCCACCTGCTCACTCTGCTGCTGACTCACTCCCGTTTTCTCCATGACTCCAAGGAATAAAAACTATATTTACAAGACTAGCACACAACCCTTTAAGATGAATAATTTAAATTTTTCAATAATTTCATTGCTGGAGAAAATATAGATAACATAAATTGTTACAAGATTATAAATTTCACCTGTATTTTAACTACTTGAGGCCAGAGACCATATCTTATATATCCTACTATCAACCTACAATGTGCATAGCTAGAGTCTGATAACTAGTTTTGCTATTTGAGAAGCGATGTAGGATAATAATTTAAGTGTTACTTGCCTAGATATTTTTGTATTCTTTATTAACCCATTCATATATCCTTATCTATTTTAACTGTAGGAATAAAAAACATGTTGTCCTCTTTACAAATAAAAGATGAGCCAGTTCTCCAGGGATGGAGGTGGGGACCGAGAGAAGGCTGGAAATATAGGGAAGCTAGATAATAGAGGTACCTCACTCCTCCACTCTAAGAACAAATGTGCCATTTCTCTTCTTTCACAGAAAGCTTACTTGTAGGAATAAGTTAAGCTTACTTCAAAAGAAGAAATTACTTGGACTTGGATTGCAGCCAGGTGGAATGAAATTCAGCCACTTTCCCCTTAAAACTCATTCAACCGCAAATTTTATCACTTGGAAATTCTCTAAGGGCCACTCTATGTTCTGCAACTTAACAATATTTGTAAAACATTTTAGTTCTAAGATTCAGTACCTGTCATCCTCACTACACACACACACATCCCACACTCATACCAATCCAATTAACTGACTTCTGAGAGAAGTAACTAAGAATTTTTTGGAATCTAAAAGTCCAACTATGTAATCAACACAATACCACTTATGAATCTTTGTTTCTCTTTGTGATTATGTTGCCATTTGTATATAGTAACATTTGAGGGCAGGAAAAATATTCACCATGCCTTCCAATGGAGGCAATGTTAGTGAGCTCTCCTCACTGTCATGAAATAGCCTAGAATGACTAGCTGGTAAAGCAAGTATCAAAACACAACACACCTATGGAAGGAATACCATGAGCACAGCACCAGGAATATCAAGAATACAGCCCAGTTCTTGCCCTTCAGAAACCAAATCTTAAAGGGAGACATCCTAGGGGAGTAAGGAGAGAGGGAGAAAGAAGAAACACAATCAGATCAATCATCCTCAAACTGATGACACAATATACAAAAAACACAAAATCTACAAAGCTTTTACCAAGGAATTGGAAAGACGGCAATTAATCCCCAACTCTATGTCTCATTATACAAGTTTCCTTTTATCCGTTACTTTATCATCCTCTATCCCTTTGTCTGCACATAACGCACATAGTTAAATAGATTTAATCAACCTAAAGACCCATACTTCAATAAGTATGTTGAAATTAAAAGTTCTTTCAGGACCTAGCCCATTATTTAAGTTATTTCATTCCACACTTAATGACACAGCAATTAGCTAAGTAGAACATGGCTCCCTAACCAACACATGTCAGAGAAAGTTTCAGGATGTTTTAACAAATTGAGTTTTCTCACTTTTCTTTGAGCAAGAAAGTTAATTAAAGGGTTTTGGGGTATATTTTAATGATGAAAAAGGATAAAAGCTGGACATATGTATATAGTTAAGCTGGTTTGGAGAGAAAAGACGAAGAGAGTAAAATACAAATTAAGTTCAAACAGACTGAAAAATACTAAGAAATGTTGAGACTGAGACTTAGTATAGATTTTCTAATTTCAACAATGAAAATGCAATACTTTTGTACAGGTAAAATTTTGTTCTTTTTGGAGGATGATATGAAGGCTCAGTATGATAATAAGTGATTACTAATAGTGTACTGTTCAATAAAATACTGTACTTTTGCAGGTATCTTTGAGCTCACTGAGTAGACACCATGAGCAAAGCTTACCCTCCCAAATTAAAGTATTTATGGACAAGAAGTTATCCTGATATTAAATGGTGGCAGACATGTCCAAGGAATATTGTGGAGTTTTGATCCCTTTATAAATCTTATGATAGCTTAACGTATGGAGATGGCAACAGAACAATGTTGGAATGGTGACAATACAAGCAAGAAATATCATCATGTTAGAAGCCTTGGAACGAGCTATGAAGAATGGCTGTGTTCACCAGAGAAATCAACTGCTTCCACATGCCCCTCTCCACATCACCTGTTTTACTACAATATAAAAAATCAGGTCGTGTACATTTTCATACGAAACTTTTTTGCTAAATAAACTTCTGTAATAGTAAAAAATAAAATACTATATTATTTTAGTGTTATATGAAGGATAAAACACTTTAATTATAATGATAAAAATACAAATGAACAAAAATTCCTTACTTATCTATTAATTCAACTTCTTTCCCTAATAAACCTTTTTGTAAATTGGTAAGAAGAAAAAGGTAAGACACTCTTCCTCTCCAAAATGATCCCCAATGAAACTGAACGAGCACTAAAATGGCTGATAAAACAGGGAAGCATATAGAAGTCCTAGAGGAAAACATAGGCAGTAAAATTTCAGATATCCCACGCAGCAATATTTTTGCAAACACATCCTCTAGGACAAGGGAAATAAAGGAAGAATAAACAAATGGGACTATATCAATTAAAAAGCTTCTGCATGACTAAAGAAAACATCATCAAAATGAAAAGGGAACCAACCGTATGGGAGAACATATTTGCCAATGATACATCAGACAAGGGCTTGATCTCCAAGATATGTAAATAACTCATATGAATCTACACCGGGAAGACAGACAATCCAATTTAAAAATGGTCAAAGGACCTGACCAGACACTTCCCCAAGGAGAACATACAAAAGGCCCATAGGCATATGAAAAAATGCTCAACATCACTAGCCATCAGAGATGCAAATTAAAACCACAATGAGATACGACCTCACACAGGTCAAAACGGCCATCATTAACAAATCAATAAACAACAAGGGCTGGTGAGGATGTGGAGAAATGGGAACCCTGGTGCACCCTTGGTGGGAATGCAGACTGGTGCAGCCACTGTGGAAAACAGTATGGAATTTCAAAAAAAAAAAAAACTAAAAATGGAATTGTTTTAACCCAGCAATTCCACTGCTGGGATTATACCCAAAAAATCCTGAGACACCAATTCAAAAGAACCTATGCACCCCTATGTTCATAGCAGCCTTATTTACAATAGCCAAATGCTGGGAACAGCCTAAGTGCCCATCAGTAAATGAGTGAATCAAAAAAACTGTGATACATTTACACAATGGAATACTACACAGCACAAAGAAAGAAGGAGTTCCTTAAAGCTCACTCTGAAATATTTATAATATATAGCACTGAAGGCTTAAAAAAGCCTTAAATTTATGTTTTCTCCTTCTGGTCCTGTCTGTATATAGGTAAGGTTTAAGGGCAGATCTGCCTGAAAGCAACATGAACTGGGAAAATGACCCTTCCTCATCAAGAGTCCTGAGCATGGAGCATTATTCTATACAGAAACCATGCTAATCTCTGACATTTGCTCATTAATGACTGCTACTTCTTTTGATACAGATCTAATGCTGGTTTACAACATAAAAATATACCCCCACTGTCATGACCATTACATAAGGTTCAATGAAAAGTGTGGAGCCAGATCATCCAGAAAGCAAGAAATCAGCATCAGATCAACTTCATGATCTTTGCTTCATGCCATGGAGTTCAAGGTAATAAAGATCTTTTAATAAGGAATTCATTACTCATAGTATGATACTACACTGTAACCAGCAGGGTACCAATGAGTATATCAGCAGTCTAAATTATTAGATTTTGAAAAGATATTCCCAATTTTAAAAGAATACAAAATTTCAATGCTACTTTCTGATAGGAGGCAATATATTCTCATGTTATGAATTTATTAAGTGGCCTGCATAGTTGAAATGACTCTGAAACAGAGAACCACAACCCAAAATAGCCTGAACACTTCTGTTATCTCAAACAATGGGCAGTTAGCCAATCATTCCTTCCTCTTAGTATATATTCTACTTGTTTCAGACAAAGTCCATTATAAATTTCATGAGACTGTTCAAATTCAGCTATTCCAGGTGTTTGAAAGCTAAGGATAGGAAATATCTGCTGCACAAAAATTCTTATTACAAGATTTTGTACCTAAAAAATGAATGCTATGCTTATGCTCACTGGGGCGGGGCGGGGGGGGGGAGGGGTTATATTGCACACCTATGAACAGCCTGACACTAGAAGTAAAGGGATGACTACAACAGATACGGTCCCTGCCACTGAGGAATCTACAATCTTGTGGAGAAGACAAACACTGACCAAGTCATTGATTGTCACAACAGAATAAATACAGGCAATGCTGGACTGTAGACAGTGGATAATGATGACAGTCCCACCCTACCCCCTCGCTGAACTTACAGTAAGAGACCAGAAAGCTTTGAAAATAATGATCCTCTCCACTGACACATACAAAACATAAGCATTTTATATGTATACAAATGACTTTTTAAACAAATATACAAGAAATATTAAAATTCAAATAAGTCCCAACCCCATAAAAGGATTTGCCTTAATTCTGCCCTTACTCCTGGCCTATAACAGAAGGAACCAACTTATACTGTGGTCGATACTTAGGACTTTTGCTCTTTTATTTTGTCTGCTCAGTGTTATACCAGTGCTATTTATGAAGCAGCTTTAGAAAAGCCCAACTTTCCACTGTGTAGATATATAAATACTTAGATTGGGGTCCCATTAAAATTATAAACATAGTTGTAGAAACACAAAATCTCCAAACCTCTTCTGTTCTATCAATCACACTAGTAAATATTAAGTATCTTTGGGATATGGCTCATATCTGTCCCATTCTTATATCTCTTTTGATCTTGAGACAAAGTTTTTCAAATGAAACTTTGTGATTACCCAAAGAATCCACAAATCTACCTTAAACACTATTTAAATACAATTTTTTTTAAATCCTCCAAACCTACCTTAAATACTATTTAGTTCTAGGAGATTTCAAGCTAAGCAGCCATATATGCTGTAAAAAGCCTTTATACGTTTTGCAGGTCTAAATACTTTTGTGCTGATCTGTACCTATTCTTTTTTCTTAATTAAAAAGAAAGAAATGCTATAAAATTGAATGTTGTTGAAACAGAACCCTACCTTCACATCATTCTTTTCATATAGGCCCTTAACACAGGCCATGCCAAAACCAGGCTTTAAACAGAATCTTGCCAGCACTAAAACACATGGAAACTCTATGACTAACAGCATTCTTGTTGCTTCTGATTCTAGGTGGAAAAATTACACTGATATTTAACAACTTTGTTCTAAGTGGATGTAGAATGGTGGCGTGAAAAAAGCAAGGGATCCACAGTAAGAGAAACAGTTTGAGTCCAAGCTCCATCATTAACGAGCTGTGCCACTGTTGGCAGGTTACTTAATTTCTTTGATCTACATTATCTTCTTCATCTGTAAAATTAGGACTATAGCAATACCTGCCTTAAAGAATTACTATGAGATTATGTATACATATGAAGTTATTTAATAAACTATAAAGGATTATACAAATGTTATTACTTTATTAATTTGCCATAAATAGGAATTATATGTTCATTTTTAAAATTGGAAAATACAGAAAAGTATTAAGAAGAAAAAATCACCCCACAGGCTTATCATCCAAATATTGTTATTTATTTTAACTGAAATAAGTCTACTATCAACCAAAAGAAATTAAAGCAAAATGACCAAATTAATAGCTCATCTCTTTTTAAGGGCAAAACAGACTTTCCCATCAGTTTAAAGTAAAAACAGTGCTGCTATTTGTCCCAGAGCTGGTCCCAACAGTATGATATATGGGTGAGGCTCATAAAAGTCAAGGCCACAAAAACTCCCAAAATAAATATTTCATGAAACCAAAGAGGTAGTTACAACACATGCCCTCAGATACAATGGAGAAGGCAAAGTGTCTGAAGCCCCATTAATAAAATTGGCATGACTGTATGGTCACAAAGACTGACAGATTTCTATGGGCTACTACAGTGGGGCGGGGGGTGAGGTGGGATTTGTATATCATGCTACAAGACAGGCAGTCTAAGACTTCTTTTTCCCAATTGCTTACTGAATCCCATCCTTGGAACTTATTGTACATCTCCTCTGGTTTTTCTTTCCCACCCTTCTTCCATACCACCTCGTTGTTTTATTATTGCATTAGAATCACTCTCAATGTTTAAAATGGCCGATTCCATACAATGGAATATTATCCAGCAAAAAAAGAAATGAAGTTCTGATACATACTACACCATGGATGAACCTTGAAAACATGCTAAGAGAAAGAAGTGAAAACAAAAGGGCACATATTATATAATTCTATTTGTATAAAATGTCTAGAATAGGCAAATCCAGAGGCAGAAAGTGACTGGTGGTTGTACAGAGGTGGGGATGGGGGAGAATGAGTGGCTACTAATGGGTATGAGGTTTCTTTTTGAGGGGACAAAAATGTCCAAAAATTAGATTGTACTGTTGTTGCACACCCTGTGAATATACTAAAAAACACTAAATTGTACGCTTTAAATGGGTGAATTATATGTTACGTGAATTACATCTCAACAAAGCTGTTTCTAAAAAAGCATCTCGTTCAGGATCCTGAGTTGAAAAATGAACATGTAAACAAATATTCCCATCCTACCCTTCCCTGAGTACAGAGTAAAAGTAATGACTCAGCTGTGATAAGACAGGTATATAAAGTGACCAGACTACTTTTAACAAATATACATGAAATTACAAATACAAGCAAGTCTTGCCCCTCGATAAGGAGTTATCTGAATGATGCCCTAAGTCAAAATTTGGTCCTCAGAGTCTCAATAATTCTGTGCCTTTGTTTGGATAGTTCTTTCTACTTGCAACACTTTTGTTACCACCTCTTTAAACATTAAAATCCCACCTGACTTCAAGGCTAGTTCAAATGCTACATCTTCCATGAAGCCTTCCCCATGCTTTCATGAAAAAGTAGTTTCACATTCCTCTTAATTTCCATGGTCCTTCATTTCCTCAGGATCACTTTGGAGTTTCAATCCTTCCCAGTATCAATTTACTGCTTTGGCATTAAAGAGGGGTTTCAATAAATATCTATTTGATAAGTGGATGTTGATTACTTAACAATTGAGAATTTCATCTTCTCCTGGTAACACCCACTTTGTATATTTGACCAAAATAAAACAAGACTGATTTGACATACATGTATATAATCTGTAAGGAATTCCCAAACAAAAGCACTGAAATAAGAATATAACCTCCCAAGGTAACTGAAACATGAATCATATAAATTCCAGGATATTTACTCAAAAATCAGTTTCATTATTTTATAGTGACACCATGTTTTTTCCTGAGAGTTCTATTATCAAATTCTACTAATCCTTCTTCTACTATGTTTCTTATATATTAGTTCTAATTCCTTCTCCATTTTCCCCACCAAACCCAAAGTCCAGGCCCTCATTTTCTTAATGATCAACCAATTTTAAAAGTCTCCTAATTTATCTCCCTTCCCCACAGTTCCTTCTTTCCTACAACAATATTTACGGAGCCATCTTGTGTGCCAACGTTAAGGACAAGAACTAAGGAGCACATAAAGAAATATCAAACAAAGCCTATTCTCCAGCACCAATCTAGCTGGGAACTTGACACATGTACATAATTCACCATGACACTACTCAGCAGCATATATATAAGGACCACAACTGACAGTAGTAATTCCAAGCAATGGGTAGGTCCTCTGGCCGCCCCAGAACACAATCTGTACCTCCTTCATACACTATTCTCATCCTCTCTCTTCCACTCTGTTCATCTTACTACTGGATAAGGTCTTCTGTTCAACTGCCCACAGGTCATGCACTGACCCACCTCCAATTTCTCTCCAGCTTGCCTCTTCAGCTAATCAAGACAATCTACTTGCTGTAACCTGGAAGTGACTTACTCACAAATACCTTTTGTTCATGATTGACTATTTGTCACCACAATTTTCCCCACTTTCTAATTCATAACTACCACCAATGTTAAGTCCCTTCTTTTGTATGCAATAGGAAGTATGTAACTTTACGTAATTTTTTTTTCAACTTATAACTGACTGGTCTTATTCCTTTTGTATTTGTCTCACAATATCTATTATAGTGTTTCCTAACTAAGGGTATATATCATACCACCTCTGGAGCTTCTTAAAAATACCAAGGCCCTTACCCAACCCCCTGGAAAGCTCCTCAGTAAGTCTGGGCTGGGAGCTGGATATCTTTATTTCTAAAAAGTTCCACTGGTGATTCTGATGCCCATCCCAACCTGAGAACCACTGACTTATTACAATGCTCCTTAAACAGCAGATATTTGATTCTTATTAATTCATGCATTGAAGCTCATAAATAACTTTTCTCTAAATAGCCTAACCAGATATCAACCCCTAGACTACACTAGCTCTATTCCAAAAGCAACATATGGTTTTAAGATTTCATTTCCTGAAGTACTCCTTGGAGAGAGACACTATTACCGTGTCTCTTCACATTGTTTCCTATTTGTTGAAAAGTGGAGACCGGGAATGCAGCCATGTTGGACAACACTATATAAGAATGTACTCTGGAATCTTAGATTAAAATTAGTTATAAAAAGAACAAAAACAATGTAGAATTGGACATTTTGAATGAACTCAGTATTCTTACTAAATACATTCTTACTAAATCTATACAGAAGGCAGATCAGAAACTTGGTCAATAGTGTTTCTCAATCTTCCTACTTACCAGTGCCCTGAACTGCCTTAGACAGTTGAGGGGCCCCTGAAAACTGAGGAAGACTTTTTCAGCTGCTAAAGTGCCCCTAGTGCAGTAAAGTGCTCTAATCAGATAAGTAACCTAAGCCCCACCCAGACTCACAGTTGCCTCCCAACTACCCTGACACACACTTATTTACAGAGCTCATTCGGGGAGCAGTATGAACTTTTCCCAAAGCCGGTCAAGTTGTTCCTCACAGGCAGCAGCAGTCTGAGTCATCCATCCAGGGTGGGAAAGAAAAGTGTGATATGCCAGAGGAGTGTTCGGAGACTGGTCACAGCACCTCTCTTCCTCTTTCAGGAGAGGGCTCTTCCTCCTCCAAGAATCACCTCAGTTATTAATCACAGCTGTGGTCTACAGAAGTCTACAGAACTACTCAGCCACCCGAGAAAGTTGTGGATTGGGGAGGAGACTCCGGTCTTTCTCCCTGGCAGGGGCGGTAGCTCCCAGATTCCACAGGCCTCTCCCAGCAGCTCCATCTTGCTTCCTGCCAGGAGGAGGGGCCGGGACAGAGGACCCGGAGTCTGGAAAGGCCCCAATGGGAGGAAGCTGTTTGACAGCAGGTAAAGTCAGGTGGTAATCTCCAAGGGAGGGTAAAAAACGAAAGGCTGCAGGGTTAAACGGAAGGGGAAAAGGATTGGAGGTCATGGTTTACTACATAAAGAAATTATCCGGTGTTTGAGAGTGCCTGGGGCTGTGAGCAGAAGTAGAATGCCCAGGAAGGGAGGAGAAGACAGATGAGTAGCCAGTAAGACAAGTGGTCAAAAGGGCATGAAGCAAGGAAGCTGTAGTGGGTGAAGAAGATCTCAGGGTGAGGGACAGAAGTGTTAGAAAGAACAATGTGGCTCAAGAATCCCAGGAAGGGAAGGGAAGGAATCAGTAAGGGAGCCCATCAGCCCATAAGCCAGGCTGGGAAGGCCTAAAAAGGAGCTGAGAGTAAGACTGTCAACGTGAGGGGTGACAGCCTGCTGACGGAAAGGGGCCATCTGTGATCCAAACAACTACTATCTATTAAGCACCTAGTGTGGTTCATATGCTGTGCTAAGCACTTTATAATATCACCTCGCTGAATCTTCACAACAGGCATTATTATAATTGACCCCATTTTATAGACGAGTAAACTGAGGCGCAGAAAGGCTCAGGGGCATGCTCAAGGTCACAGCACGGGAGAGTCTGAATTAGAACCTATGGCTGTCTGGCTCCAGAATCCAGGTGCAAAGCCACAGGCAGCGAGCAGGCAAAGAGGAGCCGCGAGGCGGCCCGGGCCCATGGGGATGTCTCCTACTGGATTCCGCTCCCCACCCCAGGCCCGTAGCACTCACCCGGACGAGGTTGCTGACGGCCGCCTGCACGGCTGCCACCGGCGCGGTGAGGTCAGGAATGGCTTTGCCATCCACCTCGCCTTCCTCGTGCATGATCACCAAGTGCGAGATCTGCTGCGCCACCGGCTCCAGAATGCTCTCGATCGTGCGCGTATGAAACACCGGCATCGCGGCGGCTAGCGGGGCGGCGAACCGCGGGCTTCAGAAAACTGGGGACACTGGGACCGGGAACCCGCGGACAGACGGACTCTGAGCCGCGACTAGAGTGGGGCTTCCCTCAGCGTTACCAGCCTCACGGGCGCCCCACCCTCTCACGTCGTCGCGCCCAATGGCAGCGCCGCTCAGATCCGGGTTGCCACTCCTATTGGTTCCGCTTCGAGATGCTCCACCCCGGCCTCCGAGCCTTCAAGACCCCCGCCCAGCCCCGCCTCCATTCCCAAGGGAGGGGCCTGGGATTGGGGCTGCGCCACCAGGATTGCGACTGGATTCCCAAAGCCCAACGCCGGGCGCTCCTTATAAGGGCATGGTGGGAACGGAGCGAAAGGCTAGAGTTGGTGGCCCCGCCCCCGGGTCCGCCTACCCCTAGGGTTCTGCGGGACTCCGCCCCTCTACAGGAATCACCTCAGGGGGGCGGGGTCTCACCTCGCAGCGCTGGAGTCCGCTGAGCCTTGGGAGCAGTAGGTCTCCTGACCACGTTTCCAACTTTCCCTTCACAAGACTTCCTCAAAATATTATTTCCATTTCCTCTCAATAATACATGGAAACGTTTTTATAAACATTCAAACAACAGAAGTGCACAGAGAAAACATGAGCGTCCCATTCATTCATAAACACTCCACCCACTCCTCTCTTCAGATAATCACTGTTAACAGTTTGGTGTGTAAATCTTTGTCTATTCAATTTTTTGTACATATAGGTTTTCTAAGTAAATGGAATTAAACATTTTCCTGGAACTTGATACTCCTCTTAATTAAAATTCCCTGGTTATATTTCTTTCTAATTCTTGTTAAGGGCTTCTTTTCTAGGAATGGACATTTAGGTTGGATGCTGTTTTTCACTATTTTTGTTAATTTTTATTTATTGATTTGAGAGAGAGAGAGAGAGAGAGGAACATCTATATGTTGGTCCACTTATTTATGCATTCATTGGTTGATTCTGGTAGGTTCCCTGACTGGAGATCAAACGCAACCTTGCCTATTAGCAATGACGCTCTACCCAGCTGAGCTACCCAGTCAGGACCCATTTTTCACTATTAAAAAACAATTCTGCATGAACATCATTGTACTTGCCTATGTGTTGTGCACATGTGTATTTATCTAGAACAGGTACCTAGGAATGAAGTGAAAATACAGAAGTAAATACATTTTACATTTTGATAGATAAGATCAAATTACCTATTTCTCTCAGTGTATAAGGCATCTTCTAAATGTCTTCCTCATCTCAAATTTTCTTTTGCCCAAGCTTCCCCATTTCAAGATGAAACACTTTCACTAATACCTCCAAGCAGCAGATACTCAATTCAAATTAAAATATTTCTCAAGGGCCTACATTTTGCAAAAAACTAACCTATGTGTACATTGTCCTGTGTATTTTCTAAAGCTATTTTTGTCTAGTAGTATATATCCCTTTTCTGCTCTGCATGTTACTAAATCCTGTACTTTTCCTTTCCATACTTTTACTTTTTAATTATTTTTTTAAAGGTTTTATTTATTTAGTTTTAGAGAGGTGGAGGGAGGAAGAGAAACTGACGTATGAGAGGAACATTTATTGGCTGCCTCTCACACACTCCCAACTGGGGACCTGCCCTACCACCCAGGCATGTGCTCTGACCAGGAATCAAACTGACGATGACCTTTCAGTTTGCAGACTGGCACTCAATCCACTGAGCCACACCAACCAGGGCCAAATTTTTATTTTTCAATTACGGTTTACATTCAACATCACTCTGTATCAGTTTCAGGTGTACAGTAAAGTGGCCAGAAAAGTCACATATCCTACAGAGTGGTGCCCCACTGCCTCAAACACCCACCTGGCTCCACACATATCCATAATGATGTATTGACTATATTCCCTATGCTATAATCCACATCTCTGTGGCTGTTTTGTAACCACCATTTTGTACTGCTTAATCCCTTCATCTTTTTAACCTAGTACCCCAACCCCCCACCCCCACCTTCACTTTTTTGTTACTGCTTTGATGTCCTTACAGGCAACGGATTCCTATAACTCTATTTTAAATTAACATTTATTTGGTATTTTCTAAATTCTAGGCATTGTATAAGCCCTTTGTTTAAGATTACAAATAGGACCAACTACTCAATTTGTGGAGCCCAAAACAAAATGAAAGCATGAATCCCCTTGTTCAAAAAGCAGGAAAACAATACTGTTAAAAATACTAAAATGTAAATAAAGTTTGTTCCTTTCTTTTGGTGTTCTCTCTCAACCTGTCGTGTGTGTGTGTGTGTGTGTGTGTGTGTATGTGTGTGTGTGTTTTAATTTGCTATTTAATGTGGCACTTCCTGGGCAGGGGAATACCTTTGTGGTAAATACAGACTCCCACTCCACAGGAACTTGGGGACCCATGCAACCACTGGCTGCCTGAAGCCACCCCCACTCCCCCAGACAGAGGCCCAGCCAGGCATCTCTCCTTCCCATAGGCCTGTCTCCTCAACGAACAGCAAACAGGTGACATCCAAAGGTATCGCAATGGCCACACTGAGACTCTGTCAATTACTGGACCAAGGGAGGACAAGAGGCTCATCCTGTGGCATTGAAAGCTTGGTTTGAAAATGGCCACCTTCCTGCCTCACTCCTAGACACGATGGGTAGCACACAGGGAACCCTGCCCAAAGCAGGAGAGAGGGCAACAGTGGGCCCCGGACCAGGGCATGATCAGGAAGCTAGAAGTTGGGGGAACAGCAGCTAAAAACCCATCCAAGGGAGATGACTGGAGGCAGGACTAAGCAAAAGCTGAGGCTCCAACCCTTTAGTGCATGTTCCATTGTCCCATTGGACTAGTAAATACTCAAAGATAAAATTATTAAAAATCAAGACAATGACTGCAGAGCATTAGACCCGAATGTAAAGCTCTTCTGAGTGCAGGGCCCTGTGTAACTAACACCGATTGCACACCCATGAACCTGGCCCTAGTTATATAGCTGGTAACCCAGGTCTGACCATGACTGACTTTTAATTACTAAACAGCTCCCTAGAAACCTCCTTTTTGTGTGTGTGTGAGAGACTCTCATCAAAACTAATAAAATTTTTGTCTAGTCCTAACATGATCCCAAAGCTGTTTTCTCTGCTTTTTACTTCACGTTAGTGATACAATAGTCTCCCACTCCCACTAATCTACAGCTTTGCTTTCCACAATTTCAGTTACCCAAGGTCAACTGAAGGTCCAAAATATTAAATAAAATTTTCCAAAAATAAACAATTCATAAGTTTTAAATTGCATGTCATTCAGAGTAGTGTGAGGAAATCTCTCAATGTTTTGCTCTCTCACACCCGATGTGAATCATCCCTTTGTCTACCGTATGCACACTGTATCCTTACCCATGCCTTAGTCACTTAGTAGCTGTGGAGGTTATCAGATGGACTGTCACAGTATCACAGTGCTTGAGTTCAAGTAATCTGTATTTTACTTAATAATGTCTCATTTCAGCTCACTTCATCTCATCACGTGTAGGTTTTATCATCTCACATCATCACAAGAAGAAGGGTGAGTATGGTACAATAAGATATTGTGAAAAAGAGAGAGAGAGGGAGAGAGACCACATTCACATAACTTTTATTAGAGTACGGGGTGGTGCAAAAGTAGGTTTACAGTTGTGAGTATATGAAACAGTTTATTCTGATTGTATTACTTTCCATATGAACAACTATAAACCTGCTTTTGCTCCACCCTGTATATTGTTATAATTGTTTTATTTATTATTTATTGTTAATCTCTCACTGTGCCTAATTTATGAATTAAACTTTATAATAGGTATGTATGTATAGGAAAAACATAGAGTGTTCGGTAATATCCATGATTTCAGGCATCCCCTGGGAGTCTTAGAATATATTCTGCAAGGATAAGGAGTACCATTGTAGAAATATTTGGGTGATGGAACTATGTATTATTTTTTTCTGTAATCCTCACTCTGCCTCCACTTTGATGATCATATACTTCTGTGTAGTCTACCATGTTCTTCTGTCCTACAAATTGGCAGCAAGATTCAGAGAATTGATCATGCAATAGTTTTTTAACTGTAACATATTATCCCTGCCTCCAGTCTTCTTATCCAGGTTCCTCCTGACTGGCCATATTAACCTCCTAAAATACAACAGTTCCTTAAATAACATCATTTCATTCAATGTTGTTTCATTATAACATTGATGAGAAAAGAATCAATTATGGGTCAGGGCCACTGTCTGTGTGGAGTTGGCACATTCTCCCCAAGTCTGCATGGGTTTTTGTTTTGGGTACTTCAGTGTCCTCCCACATCCCCAAAACGTGCAAGTTAGATGACTTGACATGTCTAGATTGCCCCAGTCTGAGTGAGCATGGGTGTATGTGTGAGTGTGCCCTGCAATGGGATCTTGTCCTGACCAGGTTGGGTTCCTGCCTTGCACCTGAGCTGCCTGGATAGGTTCTGGCCACCCGTGACCCTAAACTGGAATAAGTGGGTTGGAAAATTATTATCTTCCTTGTTTTTATTAGTCATTCTTAAATATATGCAGAGTTCACATTTATTTCAATGTTCAATGTTAGAGGTGTTTGGGGTCTTTATTTAGAAGTTTGGTAATATTTTTGTGTACAAAAATGCGCTATAGAACTGTACTTCACATCAATTAGCCTATGGTGAAATTGGTTTCATTTTAGGTCTTTTCACATCAAGTCATAGTTTCCAAGAACCTATCAATGACATTAAGTGAACCTATCAATGACATTAAGTGAGGACTTACTCTACACCATTGTCCATCCAGGTGATGTGTTCCCCTCCACCCATGCCCATACGTTCACACTCACCCTCTAAAATCTTCTGTGGCATCAATATTCACCATAGTCTGGGCTCAGACCAACCTAACTTACCACCCTCTGCTTCCCCACCAGATCCACAGGCAGGTGGGTTAAATAGTGTAAAGAAGACAAGCTCAGAGCTCAAGCCATAATCCCAGCTTTACAACTTGATTGTGTAGAACTCTGGCAAGTGGTTTTTCTTCTCTATGCCTGAATTTCTTTTTTGTAAAAGTGAAATAATATGACCTTGATGTAAGGATTTGTGAATGAATTTGTGTAAAGCACCCAGTAAAAAGGAGTTGTTATTATTATTATTATTATTATTATTATTATTATAGCAATCACAAGCACATGTTTACAATCTCCAATAATCCTTGTTGGAGTTTCACTTTGGAGCTTTTGTCTACATTTTTTCATACTAGAGAGCTCTCCCTGCTTGTCTAAGTCTTACCTACCATGGTAGGTAAGCATCTAAGACATCCCTCTAGATTTCTCACCCTTGGTATAATCCCCTGGAATGTGAATATAATGGGCTTTACTTCTGTAATAAGATGACATTATTGAATTTACGAGAGTAAGAGTATCCAGGAAGGCTTGACCTAATCACATTAGACCATTTAAAGCAGAGTTGTCTCCAGCTGATCACAGAAGTGGAAATTAAAATTAGAAGCACAAGAAGGATTTGACAAGCTGTTGCAGGATTGAAGATGCGTGAGGCCACATGCCAAGGAATGCAGGCAGCCTCCAGGAGCTGAGAGTGGCCCCTGGAGGGCAGACAGCAGGAAAAATGGACCTCATTCCCACAGCAGCAAGAAACTGAATTCTGCCAACAAAAAGAATGATCTCAGAAACAGATTTTCCCCCAAAACTCAATCCATTCGACCTTGTGATACTAAGCAGAGAACCTAGCCACACCTTGCAGAACTTCTGACCTATTCAATTGCAAAATAATACATGGGTGTTGTGAGGTAATTTAAGCAATTGAAGCATAACAACAGAATACTAAAATACCTACCTTCTAGACCCACTTCTAGTCCTTTATGACTTCTCACTACAGCCTTGGCTTGAGCTCTTTGTACAAAACCTTTCTCCTTCAAAGCACTTATCCCAATTGTCCTCCTGTTATGTGACCATTTTACATTTCTCTCTTGTCTGTGATAGAGACTGCTAGATGTCCCTTAATATCTGTTCTGCTCTTTTTCCACAGAAATAGAACCTCAGATTTATAGCTGGGCACTTAGCCACATGGTTCCAATTTGACACTTGGCAAGTTAAAAGCTTCAGTTTTCTCACCTCTAAAATG